>NW_022589729.1:16070594-16260113 GCF_004348235.1 Phoca vitulina | reverse complement strand
TGGGGTGGCTGGGTGATAGACATTGGGGAGGGTATGTGCTATTGTGAGCGCTATGAATTGTGTAAGACTGTTGAATCACAGACCTGTACCTCTGAAACAAATAATACATTATATGTTAAAACAAAAAAAAAAAGAAGAAGATAGCAGGAAGGGAAAAATGAAGGGGGGGAAATCGGAGGGGGAGATGAACCATGAGAGACTATGGACTCTGAGAAACAAACTGAGGGTTCTAGAGGGGAGGGGGGTGGGGGAATGGGTTAGCCTGGTGATGGGTATTAAAGAGGGCACGTACTGCATGGAGCACTGGGTGTTATACACAAACAATGAATCATGGAACACTGTATCAAAAACTAATGATGTAATGTATGGTGATTAACATAACATTAAAATAAAATAAAATAAAATAAAATAAAAATTTATAAATTACATTTTCTTCATCCCCAAACTGTTTCAATTTTCTTTTAGTCAGTCAAATTACCTAAATGTCATTCAGTTTCATTTGCAACACCCCTCTGTCAATCATTTCTCATATGTGTGACCATTTCTGCACCAGTAACAAATATTTTTGTATTTCAGCTTAATAATATTTTAGGACAAATTATTCTGTAGTATATTCTTTCTATTATTTTATTTTATTTTTATTTGAATTATATTAATTATGTAAGTGTATTGAGAGAGACTTTAAGCCTTCCATTCAGGACTATGTTTGAGATATATTTCTTCAAACAGTAAGATGTATAGGTTCTCTTTATATTCTTTGTAAAGTGTTGCACAGATTTTTTAGAGTTTTTATAAATCATAACATATTTAAACGTTGAAATACAATTTCTCATTTTTTTGTGGATGCAGTTATATCATATAATTTATACCATATGGTTATTTGGTCAATGTGTATATAGTCATGTTTTACTAATATAATAGGTAATTCAGCTAAGGTTATTTTATCTTGCTTCTTTGAAAAATAAATGAAAGAGGAATATGGGAAGTTCCAACCAAAACTTCCATAAATTATAAAAGCAATCTAGAATAAACACTAAAACATCACTCAAACTGTCAGCCAAACAGCTGCTGTACTAATGAGGAAAAGAGAATTTGACATACAGTACATCTGTATTCCTTTTTCTGATCATAACTCATTAGATATTTTATCTGTTGACACCAAAAGCTAGTTCTATAAACTATGATGGATGCAGTTAAAATAAAATACTAACATATAGTGGTCCATAAATAAAATGAAAGTGTTATACAGGGCTTTATTTATACGTGGTAAGACGTTATGACATTTGCTTATTGATGAGCTTTATAAAATGTAGTTTAGTCCATTGGAAGCTATGCAATTATGTAATAGTTATTTTAATATTAGAAGTAATTATTCAGATGTTACATGCATTTGGTTAATTGGGTTTCCATTTACTAATGCAGCATCATTATGCTTCCTTCATCAGAACTAGAAACATAATTCATGTATTTTGTAATTTTAGAATATGACAAAAGTAATCATACTCTTATTTCAAGACATTAAACAAGACATTACTATAGTTCACTGAACAAGAAGATTTCATGAAACAATGACCATAGTTTCAACAATCCCAGGTGTCTGCCCTTGAACAAAATATTTACTATGCTGTGTCCTAATGTCATTATCTGCAACATAATAAAGTCACCCAGGGCTCTTTAGCTCAGCTCAGCTTCTTCTGTTCTATTGGATACCCTTTACAAGTAACAGTTATGTGAGGTGAATGTAAGGAGATCTCCCAGCAACATTCTCTGATATACAATTAAATGCTTATATGATAGGGTTATATTTGAAGATTAGTTTCTCTTAGTCATCTTGGTTACTATAATAAAAAACCATGTATTGGATGGCTTAAGCAACAGACATTTATTTCTCACAGTTCTAGAGGCTAGGAACTCTGAGATCAGGGTACCACCACCCCACTGTCCCTTAATAACATACAAACTCTTATTTATGACTTAGGTGTGGTGAATATGTCTTTTCTTCCATTTATGGGGAGGGGGGGTTGAGAGCAATGAGAACACTGTTATGGGTTGAATTCTACAACCCCAAAATTCATATGTTGATGTCATGATCCCAAGTCCTTTAGAATGTGCCCATCTTTGGAAATAGGGTCATGGCAAATGGAAGATGAGGTCATACTAGAATAAGATGGGCCCCTAATCTGTCTGGTATCCTTATGAAAAGGGGATATCTGGGCACAGACACACACAAAGAGAATGCCATGTGAGGATGAAGGCAAAAACTGGGCAATGCAGCAAAAGCCATGGAAAGCCAAAGATGACCAGTGATCACCAGGAGCTGGGGAAGGGCCTGGAACAGATTCTCCCCCACAGCTTCCAGAAGGAACCAACCTTGTCAACGCATTTATCTTAGATTTTAAGCCTCCAGAACTTTGAGACAGTAAATCTTTGTTGTTTAAATTAATCAGTTTGTGGTAGTTTCTTATGATAGCACTAGCAAACTAACACAAACACTATCCTAAATAATATTTATTCAAATAGGAAATGAATTCACTTGTGAAATACTCAGACTTTCTCAGGCCCTTTCCAGAACTAAAGCTACAATATTTTTACCAGGTTATGAGAATATTTTAGCAATGGAATGACACTAGGTTAACTTCACTTCTATGGCTTAAAACATTTACCAAAGAGTTTTATAAACAGTTCCAATTCTAAACTTGATTAGCAAGAGAGGAAAATATTTTGATGATGAATATCTAATTCCTTTCTTTTTAACAATTTGTACCACTCTGTCCAGAACTGAATATGTTGGTTATTTTGCATAAGCTACCATAGTCAGTTCACTATTGACCAGAAAATCTTTAATATGAACTGAGGAGAGGGGTCCTTGGAAATATTTTATTTTATTTTATTTATTTATTTATTATTTTCAATTAGCCAACATAAAATACATCATTAGTTTTCGATGCAGTGTTCAATTATTCACAGTTGTTATATTTTGTTTTATACGTGAAAACGTTAGTCTATTACACAACAGTGATCTACAAGTAGATAAGCCACAATACCATGGTTTTTACCAAGATTTAGGGACTACTTTGGTGCTGAAACTTGTCCTAAAGGTTTTTAAAACAATGTAACAGATTTTAGAAGCTTTGAGATCCACATAAATTAAGACTTGCTTTCTTTGTAAAATTCTGTGGTTAAAAATATGATTTGTATTTAGAGTTTAACTTGCTGCAATTAAAATGAAATAAAAAATTAATAACCTATGTATTTTTAAATTAATCTAAAATAAAAAGCTGCAAAAATTATTTTCACTCAACATAACAACATGTATCACCATAGTCTCTGGCAGTTTTTAGAATCCTGACCTTTGGACTTCATGAGCTTCCTACCTGACACCACGTTTTAAGATTTTATGACATTTTTGAAAGCTGTTATCATGATAGCTTCTGGGCTGCTTTAAAGAAACAGTGTTAACAGTTAAAAAAAAATCTGTTTGTCTAGAGTATGTTAGGATAGAGAAATATTTATGAAAATATATTTGAAAACACAGAATAACCATAAATCACAGTTAGTATTTCTTTTGAGTTGGCATTGCATGATCTTCTTCCTGATGACTTCAAATTGTTAGTGTAGCTCCCAAAAGAGATTGATTTAGCCACTGTCTGTGCACTCAATGCTCAAAAATGACTCATAAAATATACATGAGTTAAATCTTTTTTACTTTTATTATTGACATAAAAGAAACTATATCCTGAAATATGTCATAGCAATTATTATTTTTAAAAACTCTCAATAAAAAAAATTAAGATTACTATAGCTGTTCCAAATTTAGTTTTCAGCCACATGTAAATAAAGCCTAGCTCCTGGTGAATTCTATAAAAAAGAATGACAACAACAACAGCAGCAAAAATAACGTGTAATTATTTAAATGATAAAGAAGAACCAAGGAAAATCAAGTAGAAACAGTCAATTCAATAAACTGGCCAGAATTCAGGTTGGTGTGGGAATGACTTAGGACATTATCTCCTGACATAATTAATATGGGTAATTACTTTGACTACAAAGGTATCCCTTTTGCTTTTACTCTTTTGTGGAACTCATTCTTGAAATTGTGTATATGAAGAAAAACATACAATTTCTACTTGCAGGATCTTTTAACAATGATTAAATGAATAATTGTTTCATTCTGATATGTTCCCCACCTTAATATGTGGGACTGTGGCTATTACTTAGTTGAAGAGAAAAACATACAAGTAGGAAAAACATGATGTTTGTTATCTCCCGTTGTGGAACAAGGTATTCCAAAATTTAGCAAGTCAAGACAACCAACTTTTTTTTTAGCTCACAGTTTCTGTGGTACCAGAAACCAGACAGTTTAGCTGTATGTTTCTGGTTCAAGGTTTCTCATGAGATTGCAGGCAAGCTGTAAACCAAGGTGTGGTTCTTGTCTGAAGCTTGACTGAGAGTGAGATTCTGCAACCCTGCTTACATTAATTTAGTTATTAGCAGGCCTTAGTTTCTCATCATGCAGGCATCTCCATGAGGTTCCCTCATGGAACAACAAATGGCTTCCCAGGACAATGCAAGGCAAAGAAGAGAGAACACCAAAGACAGAAGCCATACCTTTTTATAACTTAACTTCTGTATGATATCCCCTAAATTCTTCCATATTTTATTTGTTAGAAGTCAATCCATAAGTTTAGCCAACACACGCATAAGAAGGATTAACAGGTCTAACAGTAGGTGGGGATAACTGAGACTAATCTTAGAGCCTGTCTACCACAATGATCCCAGGCCATGTATATGTCCAATAAGTTACAAGCACTTCAGAAAAATAAAGGATACAGATGTGTTTTAAAAATAAAATTTAAGGGGCACCTGGGTG
Source organism: Phoca vitulina (assembly GCF_004348235.1). NCBI lineage: Eukaryota > Metazoa > Chordata > Mammalia > Carnivora > Phocidae > Phoca > Phoca vitulina. The sequence continues at coordinate 16,255,243 of NW_022589729.1, read as the reverse complement.
GCTAAGTTGGCTAAGTGTCTAACTCTTGATTTTGGCTCAGGTAATAATCTCAGGGTTGTGAGATCGAGCACCACGTGAGGCTCAGTGCTGGGCGTGGAGCCTGCTTAAGATTCTCTCTCTCCCTCTCCCTCTCCCCCCACCCACTCTCTCCCTCTCTAAAAAAATCCTAATAATAAAATAAAAAAATAAAATTTAATGTCTTTACTAATGAAAAACAATGCACACACACAGCATTATACACTTATTCAAAAGTATCTTACATTTTATAACATTTTATGTCTATTAAGTTACATAATACAACTTATATGATTTATATACCATGGTATAAAAGACTGCTCCTTTAGGAGTTTGAGATAACTCAGCAAAGCAGTAAGAAGCTGATTTGTATAAAGGCCAAGGCTTGCTATGGAATTCATTTAAGAAAGACTTTGGTACTAAAACAAAACAAAACAAAAAAGACTTTGGTACTAATAGGCTTTAAGAATTACTAATAATGGGGCACCTAGGTGGCTCAGTCGGTTAAGCGTCTGCCTTCGGCTCAGGTCATGATCCCAGGGTCCTGGGATCGAGCCCCGAATCAAGCTCCCTGACCAGCGGGGAGTCTGCTTCTCCCTCTCCCTCTGCCTCTCTCCCCAGCTTGTACTCTCTCTCAAATAAATAAATAAAATCTTAAAAAAAAAAAGAATTATTAACAACAACAACAATTAGAGATAGGATTTGCCCTCTAACTCCAAGATCAAAGTCAATAAAAGTAGGAATTCACCATGAAGGAAAGAGAAAATCTCTGGGATTCACATTGTGTTGTGTTAAGACATAACTTTATTTTCAGAGCATTAAACTCTGTTTCTTAAATTCCTCTAGCTAGGCCTATTATTATTTCAAATATATTTACAGAATATGCTATAAAAATAAAGGGTGCATTTGACTCCCAGGAGAATAGCTATCAAAATTAATTGCTATAATTTTCACATTTACATCTGACAAAAGGAATTTTCCTTATTAGAGATTAAATGTGTTGAAATTAAAATAGACAGAAGAAAATCATCCAAGCATCCATGTGTGAAAAAAGGATTACTAAAGAATTTTAAAGAAAGGAAAATCTTCATAACTCATCTCCAAATATTAAACACTAGAAAATAATTGCATAGAATAATTAGAAAAAAGGATTTTGTGATGTACAGCTTTTCAACTCAGCCACATAGCATCCATGTGTGAAACAACAGAAATATCTGATCATAGGTGCAATAATTGAGGAAACATAGCACCCATGAACATTTCCTGAGGGGAAAATGATTAAAAAATTAATCCATCAATTTATAAGACTAGGCAACAGTAAAGAACTATAAGATGGAAAAGTATAGTATAAGAGGAAATACAATAGGCATTGAAAGGAAGTAAACATTGTATTCTATCTGAATACATGTTATTAATGTGGAGATAAAAGAGAAGAGCCATAAATAATTTTTAAATAAACATATGGGAAACCAAAACAAAAAATTTAATATTAAAATATGGATATGAAGCCTCACATATTGCCAATAAATAAAAGAATTTTGGAAGGACATAGGAAATGAGTGCATATGTTTTGAAAATACATGGGTGATTACTAATAGATATTTTCTCTTTTCAATTAAAAATTATATAAATACAGGTGTAATAACTTAAGTTATAGCTCTACTATTTGAAATAAACATAGAAAATATGATTTCCAAATTACTAAAGGAAAATAATAGAAAATAGTTTAAGAAAATTTACAATCTTTGATTTTGCCAATCCATTTGCCCTTCTTTCTTGGCACAGCTAATCAATTTCAATTAACAAAAATATTGCCATTAAATGTGAACTAAAGCAAAGCAAATCAAAACATTGTTGAATACGTTCCAGATCACTAGGTTAAAAAAATTAAGTCACTTATTGAGTATATAATATAAAGACAAAAAGCGAATAAAAATCAAGAAAGCATAGAAACAAAAATTGTGATATTTAAATAATATACACACTTTGCCAATAAATTAAAATGAATTTAAATTTCTTATAAAAGAAAATAAGTTTGGTGAGCATGTAGACAAAGGGGAACCCTCTTGCACTGTTGGTGAGAATGCAAACTGGTGCAGCCACTCTGGAAAACAGTATGGAGGTTCCTCAAAAAGTTAAAAATAAAACTACCTTATGATCCAGCAATTGTACTACTAGGTATTTACCCAAAGAATATAAAAATACTAATTCAAAGGGATACATGCACCCTGATGTTTATGACAGCATTATCTACAATAGTCAAATCATGGAAATAGCCCAAGTGTCCATTGGCTGATGAATGGATAAATAACTCACCCATAAAAAGAATACTCAGCCATAAAAAGAATGAAATCTTGTCATTTGTTATGACATGGATGGAGCTAGAGTATAATGCTAGTGAAATAAGTTAGTCAGAGAAAGACAAATACCATATGATTTCACTCATATGTGGAATTTAAGAAACAAAACAAAAGAGCAAAGGGGGAAAAAAAGAGAGAGTGGGAGGCAAACCAAGAAACAGATTCTTAACTATAGAGAACAAACTAATGGTTACCAGAGGGCAGATAGATAAGGGGGTAAGTAAAATAGATGATGAGGATTAAGGAACACACTTGCTATGATGAGCACTTACTGTTGAACAGAAAAGTTGATTCACTATATTGTACACCTGAAATTAATATACTGTATGTTAACTAACTGGAATTCAAATGAAAAAAATTAAAAAGAAAAGAAAAAAATAATAAAATTAAGCTCTATGACTTCAATAATAAAGGCATCAGTAATATAATGAATTAGAATATTTAAAGGAAATAGCAATACAGAAAATATTGAATTCTGCCTATAACAGATAACATTGTAATTGACCAGCCCACCCACTGATAAAACTAGAAAAACTGAAAAAAGTAAGAACACTATTATTTGAAGTTATCAGTGAATTACCCACAGAACAACTATTTCAGGAGCCAAGATTCTGAAAAGAAAGACATTGAGATAAAGAAAATATTTGGTTTCATTTTATCATCAAAATATTTACCAATTCTGACTGAAGAGAGTCTAAGAAGCTGAACAAAGTTTACAACAATTCTATATATTTATGTGGACTTCAAAAATGGAGTTAATGGCCCACCAAGGGAACCAGGAACCTGGTAAACATTGCAGGGTTCTTGAATGGACCTTAAAAGGCTACACTTTGGAGTAAGATTGAAAGCAAAATTGACCAACTTACCCTAAAACTAAAACCAGTGAATAAACTCATTCTGCTACTTGATATACTATACCTGTCTCTACCCTAATTATTGCTAAAATCAGAAGAAAATCTAACCTTGAAGAATATAATCTCATCCAGTAATTAAGATAACCTCTAAAGATTTTTTGTATTGTATTAATCATATTTCACCCCATAGGCCTAATTGAAAACAATCAGATTTTTAATAAAAAGATAACCTACTTAATGGAGAAAATATTCACAAATGATATATCCAATAAGGGGTTAAGATCCAAAATATATAAAGAACTTATATGACTCAACACCAAAAAAACCCCAAATAATCCAAATTAAAAATGGGCAGAGGACCTGAATAGATATTTTTCCAAAGAAGATACACACAGATGACAAATAGACATGAAAAGGTTCTCAACATCACTAATCATCAGGGAAAAGCAAATCAAAACCACAATGAGATAATACCTTACACCTGTCAGAATGGCTAGAACCAAAAAGACAAGAAATAACAAGTGTTGACAAGGATGTGGAGCAAAAGGAACACTTGTGCACTGTTGATGGGAATGTAAATTGGTAGCCACTGTGGAAAACAGTATGGAAATTCCTCAAAAAATTAAAAATAGAAATATATTATGATTCAGTAATTCCACTACTGTATATTTACCCAAAGAAAATGAAACCACTAATTCAAAAAGATACATGCACTCCTATGTTAGTGCAGCATTATTTACAATAGCTAAGATATGGAAGCAGGCAAGTGTCCATCAGTAGATGAATGGATAAAGAAAGTGTGGAATATACTTGCAATGGGATATTACTCAGCCATAAAAAAGGATAAGATCTTGTCACTGGTGACAACATGGATGGACCTAGGGGATATTATAGTAAATGAAATAAATAAGATAGAGAAAAACAAATACCATATGATTTTACATATGGTATTTGTAAAATCATATTTACCTAATGTGTGGAATCTAAAAACCAAAACAAATAAACAAAAAAACAAAAACAAAAAGCAGAAACAGACCCATTAATACAGAGAACAAATTGATGGCTGCCAAAGGGGACGGGGATGGGAGGATAGGCAAAATGGATAGAGGAATGGGAGATACAGGTTTCCACTTATGGGATGAATAAGTCATGGGGATAAAAGATACAGCATAGGAAATATGTATGTCAGTGGTATTGTAACAGTATTTACATGGTAACAGATGGTATCTACATTTTGTGATGAGCCTGGACTTGTATAGACTCAATGAATTATTATGTTGTATACCTGAAATTAATGTAACATTGTGTGTCAACTATATTTACGTAAAAAATAAATAATAATCAGCTGTGAATTGTGCAAGACTGTTGAATCACAGATCTGTACCTCTGAAACAAATAATACAATATATGTTTAAAAAAAAAAGAAGAAGATAGCGAGGGGAAGAAGGTAGGGGGGGAAATCGGAGGGGGAGATGAACCATGAGAGACTATGGACTCTGAGAAACAAACTGAGGGTTCTAGAGGGGAGGGGGGTGGGGGAATGGGTTAGCCTGATGATGGGTATTAAAGAGGGCACGTACTGCATGGAGCATTGGGTGTTATATGCAAACAATGAATCATGGAACACTACATCAAAAACTAATGATGCAATGTATGGTGATTAAAATAACATAATAATAAAAAAATCAGTTCTAAAAAGTATGAATGGATCAAAATAGAAAAACAGACAATACAAACCCATATGAAATTTAGATATTTAAGTGTATTCAGTATTTAAAATAATTGTGATCAAATTGTTCAAGAAAGTAGAGAATAAAATTGAGAACTTAAGAAGAAATATGGAAGCCATAAGAAAGAATCAAATATAATAATTAAGGTTAAAAAACCCCAATATCAGATGAGACACAGCTAAGGAAATATTTAATAAAGCAGAATATAGGTGAGGACCAACTAAATTGTCATGTACAAAGTAAAAAAAGGAAAAAAAAAAGGAAATTAAAGAAAAAAGCATCATGTGGGACATGGCAAATCACAATCATATGTGGAATTAGATATCTAAAAGTATAAAAAAAAAGAGAATGGGATAGAAACAATAATGGGGGGGGCGGGGAAAGCCAAACAACTTTCTAGAAATGATATCATATTGTAGTGCTCCCTGAAAATAAAAATTTCAGTTAAGAGAGAAAAAAAATATTGAAAAAAGAATATATATTTGCACATATCTTAATTAATTGAAATAATGTAAGGTAAAAAATGAAACAGAACATAGAAATAGAGAAGAAACAAAAACTGTAAATGGAAAACAGAAACTAAGAAAAAAATTGTAGCAATTAGAAAAACAAAATAAGAATGTGAGGGGGACTTGGATGGCTCAGTCAGAAGAGCATGTGATCTCAAGGTCATACATTCCAGCCCCACATTGGTTGTAGAGATTACTTAAATAAATAAAACTTAAAAAAAATAATGTGAATTTGATTAATATATATTCGTTTATATTGAATATAAGCAGACTACTAGAGTTAAAAAGACAAAGATTAATCTCATTTAAATGTGCAGGCCAAAAAAAAAAAAAAAATTGAACTCATTGGTACAGAGAAGAGATTGGTAGATGCCAAAGATAGAAGGCAAGGATTGGGTAAAATGGGTAAAAGTGATTCAAAAATACAAATTTCCAGTTATAAAATAAACCAACCCTGAGTATATAATGAATAGCATGGTAACTGCAGTTAATAATACCATATTGTATATTTCACAAGAAATAAATAAATAAATAAATAAATAAATAAATAAATAAATATATTTTCACAAGAAAAAATTTTAACAATGTGTGGTGATGGATATTAACTAGATTTACTGTGTGAACATTTTGTAACATACACCTATATCAAATAATTACGTTGTACAGCTGAAACTAATATAATGATGCACGTCAATTATATCTCATTAAAAAAAAAAGAAGAGGAATGAACAACCAGAGATCTCTCTCTCCATGCACTCACAAAGGAAAGTCCATGTGAGAACACAGAAAAAAACTAACTGTCTGCAAGCCAGGAGGAGAGGTCTCACTAGAAACCAACCATGCTGGTACTTTGATCTTGGACTCCAGCCTCCAGAATTATGAGAAAAAAACAAAAAACAAAAAAAACAAAAAATAAATAAAAAATAAAAACCACAACTGTTGTTTAAGCCACCCAGACTGAGGTATCTTGTATAGTCTGAGGTAAGTAATATAAGTGTCTAAAAAGAGATGTCAAATTGGCAGTTGGACATATGGGGCCAAAGTTCAGGAGAAAGGTCTGGTCTAGAGATATAAATTTGGGCATCACCATCAGAGAGATGGTATTTAAAGTCATGAGGTTAGATGAGATTATCAATAGAGGTAGTGTGACACAGATGAAAACATGACAAAAGACCAGAACCCATGACCCTCCTATGGCTACATGTTGGGGAGATTAGGAGCAATCAACAAAGACTGAGAAGTGGTCAGTGAGATGGAAGGAAAATCAAGGAGTAAAGGGTCCTAGGAACCAAACGAAGAGGAGAGAATGATCATCTGTGCTGGAGATGGGTTGCTGCTGATGGGTTAAGTAAGTTGAAAACTGAGAAGTGACTATTGGATTGAGCAACATGGAGGTCACTGGTGACTCTGACAAGAACATTTGATTTATCTTGGGTCCCCTGATGATGAAGTAAAAAGGAAATCGAATGAATTCTATAAATATCATTATCTTTCAGAAAGAAATCTCCTAATTGCTCACAAATTTTTCTGGGAATTTATCATGTAAGTTCTTACAAAAGAGGTATTAGGTAATAAAAAAGAGACAAATATTGTCAGAATAGATATGAAATAGATTAAAACAATTATATGCTACACTTAGAGTAAATACTTCCAATACAAGAATATAAAAAAAGGCTAAAAGTAAAAAAAAAAAAAAAAGTAGAAAAAAATACCAGAAAACACAAAACACATGAAAGCTGTCACAGTTATTTAACATGAGACAAAGTCAACATCATGGCAAGGGAATTACTAGAAATAAGGAAGAATATTTTGTAATAATATAAGGACTGATCCATTAGGAAGATAAAACACCTCTAAATTTGATGCACTTAATACCATAGTCTGAAATATATATATAATTTTTCTTAAAAGGAGGAACTGACACATCCTCATTCATAATGGATTATGTTAAAAATCATATATCTTAGAGGTGTCTGGGTGGCTCAGTTGATTAAGTAGCTGACTTGATTTTGGCTCAGGTCATGAACTCAGAGTCCTGGAATCGAGCCCACATTGGACTCCATGCTCAGTGGAGAGTCTGCTTTAAGATTCTCCCTCTGCCCCTCCCCCGCTCTCTCTCTCTCTTTCAAATAAATAAACAAATCTTTATTTATTTTATTTTTTTTTAAAGATTTTATTTTTTTGACAGATAGAGCACAAGCAGAGGGAGAGAGAGGGAGAAGCAGGCTCCCTGCTGAGCAAGGAGCCCGATGTGGGACTCGATCCCAGGATCCTGGGATCATGACCCAGGCCGAAGGCAGCCGCTTAACTGACTGAGCCACCCAGGTGTGCCAATAAACAAATCTTTAAAAAAATAATTTATCTCAGTAAGTGATAGAACAAGCAGAAAAACAACAGAAAGGTCATAGAAGATTAGAAAAACTTTCAATAATTTGTTCTAAATTACACATAAAGAACACTACATCCAATGAACTCAGACTAAAAAAGATTTTCATAACCTTAGGCAATATTTACTACAATTAACAAGTTATCTGGCATAGCATGAATCTCAATACATTTTAAAGAACTGAGTCATGTAAAGTTAGTTTTTTAAGCAGAATGAAATCTAACCAGAAATTAATTTTAAAAGAAAGTCAGCAAAACCCCAAATGGGAAAATTAGCAATATATTAAAAATAACCTAGGGACAAAGGAATAGCTTAAGATAAATTTTATTGAAGGAACATATTAAATAATGAATATTAAGAATGAAAGAACATATTCGACATTTGAAAATACAGCAAAAAGTATGCCTAGAGGAAATCCATAATCTTATATTATTACAGAAAAGGAAAAAAGCCATAAATCACTGATCTAAGCATATAGGCTACAAAATAAGAAAAGGAATTGAAAACGAAACCCCAAATATGAAAGGATTAAGTTATTTTTAAAATGAATGAAAATTAATAAAATAGAAAATAAATAAAAACCAGAGGATCAATGAAACAAAAGATAAAGTTTTTGTAAAGATTATGAAAATGTGAAGCCCAGGGGGAGAGGGGGTGGAGAAAGATGTAAGCATAAATAATCAATATAAAGAATGAAAATTACAATATCATTACAGATCCTACAGGCAATAAAAATAATAGGGCATTATAAAAACTTTAAATCTTTAAACTTGAAAATCTAGATAGCAAAATACATTAAAATTGCCACAAGAAATACAATACGTATTTATAAATTAAAAGCAATAAAAAATACTTGTGACATAGACTCAGATCATTTCATCATTGAGTATTCCAAATGTTTCAGGAAAAATAGCTTCAAGATCATGCAGAATCTTCTGGATAATAGAGAATGAGAGATGTGGTCTAAATTATTTTGTATTAAGTCAACATAACCTTGATCCCCAAATTGAAATAATCAATAATAAGAATAGTAATTCATTAAACAATGTCTTGTAAATATTGATAAAGACATCCTAAACAAATATTAAGCAAAGCAAATTAAGTAATATTTGAAAAGCATAATACCATATTTAATGTATTCCTGGAAAGGATGGTTGGTGTAGTTGTTAAAATTCAATCAAAGTACTTTACAATATTAATAGAGTACAAAGGGAGAAAATCCTCTGATAATCCCAAAATTTGAAGGAAAAATTGATTTATAAAATGTAATATCTATTCAGAGACTTTCAGGAAAGATGACAGAGTACGAAGATCCTAAGCTCACCCAGTCCCAGGGATATTGTTAGATAACAACCATATCATATTGGTGTAAATAACCCAGAAAATAGCTCAAGGACTGGCAGAACAGACTCTCCACAGCTAAATATAGGGAAGAGGATACATGGAAGAGGGCAGGGAGGGCAGATGTGGGCAGAACCCAAATGGACCTGCATGACTATACCCTGGAGGGAGGGATGCCTCAGTAAGGAGAAGGGAGAGAAACAGACCCTTACACCAAGCATCCCAGGCATAGGAAACTGGCATAGGGAAGATGAATCCTCGTAACTTTTGGCTTTGAAAACTAACAGCTTTTTTCCTAAGATGAAGAAAAGACAAGAATGTCCACTCTTGCCACTTTTATTCAACATACTATTGGAAGTCCTAGCCATAGCAATCAGGCAAGAAAAAGAAATAAAAGGCATCTAAATTAGTAAGAAAGAAGTAAAATTTTCACTATTTGCAGATGACATGATACTTTATATAGAACCCTAAAGACTCCACCAAAAAGCTGCTAGAACTGATAAATAAATTCAGTAAGGTCACAGGATACAAAATTAATATGCAAAAATTGGTTGCATTTCTGTACACTAATAATGAAGTAGCAGAATGACAAATTAAGAAAACAATCCCATTTGCAATTGCAAAAAAAAAAAAAATAATGAAATACCTAAGAATAAACTAACCAAGGAAGCGAAAGACATGTATTCTAAAAACTATAAAACTGATAAAAGAAATTGAAGATAACACAAACAAATGGAAAGATATTCCATGCTCATGAGTTGGAAGGCTAAATATTGTTAAAATGTCTATACTACTCAAAGTAATCTCTACATTTAATGCAATACCTATCAAAATACAGACAACATTTTTCACAGAAAGAGAATAAATAATCCTTAAATTTGTATGGAACCACAAAAGACTCCAAATAGCCAAAGCAATCCTGAAAGAGAAAAAAAAAAAAAAAAAAAGTTGGCGTATCATAATTTCAGATTTTAACATATACTACAAAGCTGTAGTAATCAAAACGTATGTTATTGGTGCAAAAATAAACACACAGATCAATAGAACAGAACAAAGAGCCCAAAAGCAAACCTGCAATTACATGGTCAATTGATTTTCAACAAAGAAGGCAAAAATACGCAAAGGGGAAAAGACATGTCTCTTGAATAAATGGTTTTGGGAAAACTGGACAGCTACATGCAAAAGAATGAAACCGGACCACATTCTTACATCATTCACAAAAATAAACTTGAAATGGATTAAGGACCTAAATGTGAGATCTGAACCCATAAAAAATCCTAGAAGAGAGCACAGGCAGTAATTTCTCTGACATCAATCATAGCAACATTTTTCTAGATGTATCTCTTGAGGCAAAGGAAACAAAAGCAAAATAAACTATTTGGGACTACATCAAAATAAAAAGCTTCTGCACACTAAATGAAACAATCAACAAAATTAAAAGACAATCTACTGAATGGGGAGAAGATATTTGCAAATAGCATCTAATAAAGGTTTAGTATCCAAAGTTTATAAAGAACTTGTACAACTCAACACCAAGAAACCCCCCAAACAATCCAATTAAAATTGGGAAGAAGACATGAACAGACATTTCTCTGAGGGAGACATACAGATGGCCAACAGACACATGAAAAGATGCTCAACATCACTAATCATCAGTAAAATGTAAATCAAAACCACAGTGAGATATCACCTCACACCTGTCAGAATGACTAAAATTAAAAATAGAAAAAGTGTTGGCAAGAATATGGAGAAAAAGGAACACTCATGAACTGTTGGTGGGAATACAAACTGTTGCAATCACTTTGGAAAACGGTATGGAGGTCCTAAAAACAGAATTACCATATGATACAGTAATTGCACTGCTGGGTATTTACCCAAAGAATATGAAAATATTAATTTGAAAAGATATATGCTCTCCTATGTTTATTTCAGCATTATTTACAATAGACAAGATATGGAAGCAGCCCAAGTGTCCATTGGTAGATGGATGTATAAACAGTGGTATAAATATATATAAGAACAGAGGTATAAATATATATATATATATATATATATATATATATATAACCATTAAAAATAATGTTTTCAGGGTATCAGGGTCACTCAGTTGGTTGAGCATCTGACTCTTGGTTTCAGCTCAGGTCATGATCTCATGGGTTGTGAGATCAAGCGCCTTCCAGCTCCACGCTCTGTGGGGAGTCTGCTTGAAGATATATATATATATATATATATATATATATATCATGGAATATTACTCAGCCATAACAAAGAATGAAATCTTGCCATTTGCACCAACATGGATGGATCTACAGAGTATAATGCTAAGTGAATTAAGTCAGGAGAGATAGACAAATACCGTATGATTTTACTCATATGCAAATGAACAAAGGTAAAAGGAGACAAACCAAAAAGGAGACTCCTATCTATAGAGAACAAACTGATGGTTACCAGAGGGAAGATGTGTTGGGGGGTGGGGGGATGGTTGAAATAGGTGAAAGGGATGAAGAGTACACTTACGATGAGCACTGAGTAATGTATAGAACTGTTGACTCACCATATTGTACAGCAGAAACTAATGTAATACTGTATGTACACTATACTGAAATTAAAATTAAAAAAATTATAAAAAAGTAACACTTATGTTACAAGATACACACAAAAAGTTCACAGCAAACTAGAAATAAAACCTGTTTAACCCAAGTGAGGATATCTACAAAAATAACCTATAGAAAACATTCTTTTGTTAAAAATTTATTTATTTTAGGGGCGCCTGGGTGGCTCAGTCATTAAGCGTCTGCCTTCGGCTCAGGTCATGACCCCAGGGTCCTGGGATCGAGCCCCGCATTGGGCTCCCTGCTCGGCGGGGGGCCTGCTTCTCCCTCTCCCTCTGCCTCTGCTTGTGTTCCCTCTCTCACTGTGTCTCTCTCTGTCCAATAAATAAATAAAATCTTAAAAAAAAATTTATTTACTTTAGAGAGAGAGAGAGTGTGTGAAAGATAAAGCACAAGTGGTGGGAGGGGCAGAGGGAGAGAATCTTCAAGCAGACTCCCCACAGAGCATGGAGCCGGAAGGCGCTTGATCTCACAACCCATGAGATCATGACCTGAGCTGAAACCAAGAGTCAGATGCTCAACCAATTGAGTGACCCTGATGCCCTGAAAACATTATTTTTAATGGTTATGTTTTGAAAGATTTCTTACAGCTATGGTATTAAAATAACTATCCCAATATCCTAGTCCTCTTTAATATTGTATCAGAGGTCATAGCCTATAAAATAATAACAGTATTGGTGATAATTACAACTACTATACAGTAATAATAACTACTATTGTTATAGCATACAATAATAATAATAATAATTAGTATTATTATTATAGCAAGTTATAAGGACTCAAAAAGAGAACCCTCCTGGAGGGCAATATTGTGGAATGTCATCATGACCTTCCAGCATGTAGAAATGTATAAAACAGGACTAATCATAAAAGAAAAGAGCGATGATAGGAAGAGAATAAATGTTTGATAAGCCTCTAGCTATCTCCCTACCATACTTGGGAAGATTGAAGCAATAGCGTTACAGAGATTTTAAAGTAGAATAGATGAAAATTCAGCTGGGAGTATTTCTAGAGCCTAAGGTAGCAAAGGAAAAACCCAATTTGCCTGCAGAAACCAGGAGAAGCTTGTGTTTTGGAAATATATGATACAGTGGTCGGTTAGGAATGAGAACTAGGATTTAAATGGAAGATTCCAGTAATCAGAAGTCAATACATGAAATAATCAGCCCCCTTACTACATTCTACCTAATTTCATCAATCCGGCTATTAGGTATTCACCTCTAAGCAAAAAAAAAAAAAAAAAAAAAAATCCCTATGATTGTTCTTTTAAAGAACTGAATGGATTGGGTCAAGCCAACCAAACTAAAACTTAAGCTGTTTCCCCAAGAAAAACTCTTCTGTATTCTATGGTTATGTGATGAACTACAGGGGTCTGCTCTCTTCCCAGAACCTGTAGAAGCATGTCAGTGAAAAAACACAAACCACTTGCACAGAGCTCTCACTTGGTCTTTTAAATCATCACCATTCCCATTGATTTAAATTACCTATCATTGAAAACTTCCATTCTCCATGTCAGATGCTACCACCCTGTAAAGGCTCACACCATTTTATGCCTAAATTTCTGTAATATCATTTTCCTATTTAGCATTTTGTTTCCACTCTTGCCTCACCTCTCACACTAACAGTAATTCACTATTTTGTGAACTTTTAAACACATACCTCTGATCACATCACTCCCTTGGCTTTAAAATCCTAATAGGGGCTTCCACAGCATTTAAATGCCTTCTAAATAGGTCACATGCATTATGTGGAACTGAAAACTCTTCAAACTCAACACTTCAAAATACTCCTTCCCGCCATCTTGCTGCCACATCACCCTCCAAACCTCTCTCTTTATCCATATAGATTTCCTTTCTCAACAATTGCTTTCTACCTGCAGGGATCTGCAAAATGACTGAAATTTTAGCGTCACTCTCATATCTTTGCCTAGCTGATTTCTACTCAATGTAAAGAGGAGGAACAATTTCTTTTAAAAAGACTTTATCAGGGAAGGCATTCTTGAGCACTCAGACTGGTGAGGTTGCCCATCCATGCTCTGTGGAACACTGTAGGGCATTGTAGTATTCAGCAAATTTGTCATCACTTCGGATGATAGGTTCCAGAGTAGGATTCTGTCTGTTCAAAACTATCCTAATATGACTTGTGACATCTAATTAATATTCCACAAGTAGTTAACCAGCACACTCTGATAAAACTATCACAATGAAAGAAATCTCTCCTTTGCAAGGTCAACATCTGCAATGCCTACCAGTTTGTCCTGCTCAGAGCCACACAATGAGCCTTTTTTCCTCCTGAAGCTCAGGTGCTCTACTTCACAATAGGGAGTTGAAAGTTTCAAACATTTCTCACTTAAAAAGAAACAAAATAACAAATAAAACAAAACAATAACCCTCTTTCCCTATAAATCAAGTACCGATCCTTTCCTTACTTCCATAGTCATCCTTTAATACATTGGCTAAACTTAGCTTTTCTACTTTCTATTCTGACTCTTCATGTTTTTATTTTCTTCCCTATCTTGTTCCAAAAGCTTGCCCATGATTTCCGTGGAACTAAATGGAATGGATTTATTTTGGTGTTTGAACGTTTAACCGGTCAACACTATTTGACGCTGTTGTCCATTCCCCTAACTTATTTTTAATCCACAGACAAGGGGAATTAGAAACAAACAAACAAACAAACAAACATTTGTTGTTATTAAGACCAGTCATGTGATGTATACATGTGAAATTGGAGAAATATTAATAGAATAATTTTTAGGTCTCACTCAGAAAGTCACTTGCTCCCACGGGCCTCTTAGATGCTGCTTCGATAGGCCAAGGAATAAATTCGGTCAACAGCCACTGTCTAAATGACCACAATGAGTCCACAGATTTTTTTTTTTTTTTTACCCTTGATTTATAGTTGTCTAGTTAAATGATCAAAGTGTCCTACAGAGCAGGTCAAGAACAAATATTATTGTGTATATCTTAATATTTATTTTCATTTTAAGACAGAAATTTCTCCACGTTTTCAGTCTATTCTTTTTATTTAAAAGATCCTAGGTCTTATAATGGCCAGGTAATTATTAGTATGCAATCTTTCTTTTGATCTCTGGCCTGGAGTTTTTCTGCTGATACAAAGGAAGCAGGGTGGGACAGATATTCTAGGACCGCATTAGTCTTTAAATGTCATTTGTTCAACAAATATTCTGGCCACTACGCTACGTGCTGGGGACAGAATATCTTTTCACAGTCCCTGAAAAGTAAGATTACTTGCTGGTCCCTTTTTAGTGATGCAGCTCTGCATGAATAACCACTCAACTTGCTTTGAACAAACCCTTATGTGAAACTGCATGAATCCTAACAAAATACTAAGAAATAATGACCTATGAAACATTAATAACCTAAGGGCCATGACCAAGTGAGCTGCATTAAACGTGTTTTAATATTTGGAATACGTTATTATTCATTAAATAATAAACTCATTAAAATAGGTAAAAGAAGATAAGATACAACTATCTAAATACTGATGAAAAATTTCACAAATATCTTTTATTTGAAGACAAACTTCAGTTTAAAATTATATAAAGAATTGATTCTTTATCTGTTTAAAATGATTTTCACAGGGCACCTGGGTGACTTAGTTGGTTAAGTGTCCAACTCTTGATTTCAGCTCAGGTCATGATCTCAGGGTTGTGAGATCAAGCCCCGATCTGCTCTGCGCTGGGCATGGAGCCTGCTTAAGATTCTCTCCACTCACACACATGGTCTCTCTCTCTCTCTCAAAAATAAAAAGAAAAAACAGAACAACAAAATGATTTTCAGGGAACAAATAGGTTTATGTTTTATGATGGAACTCTTAAATATTTTCCTTAAAAAACAGAGTCAAAAGTACACTTCATCAACAAAACTAATCACCATTACTAACATTTATAATAGGTACCATTTATTAATATTTACCATGTACCATCATTACTGTTTTTCAGATCTGTCACTTCGTTCTATTCTATTAGCAATCCTGAGAGGTTTATTCAGATTTTACAGATCAAGTACATGAGATTTATAAAGTTTAAGCAAGTGACACACCTGCTAACTGAACCCAGGTCTGTCCCATTTCATAAACTATATTCTCAATAAATATACCACATACATGGGTCCAAATATTTAGTATCTCTATAATTTAGCTGATTGGTTATCAATAAGCATCAGATTAAAATTAATTTAAATTCTGAAGAATAGATAAAATTAGTTATTTTTCTGATGCATCATGCCATTTTTTTAAATAAAATAAAACTATATAACCACATGTTTTTATATGAATGAATTATCTCTGGTTAGGTACAGAAAGAACTGGTAACAATAGATGACTCTGGAGAAGGATTAGTGTAGTAGGTGGCAAGGGCAAAAAGGGGATTCAGTTTTTAATTCATAGTCCTTGGAACTTCTGAATTTTGATTCATGGCTATTTTGTACCTATTGAGAAATTTTAAAAATTACATTAACAAAAAATAAGGGAAAAAAACTGAAACTACTGAATTTAAACTTTTTCTGGGGCACCTGACTGGCTCAGTCGGTAGAGCATGTGATTATTGATCTCAAGGTCATGAGTTCAAGCCCAACTCTGGGTGTAGAGCTTACTTAAAAAAAAAACAAAACTTTTTTTTAAAGATTTTGTTTATTCATTTGAGAGAGAGCTCAAATCGGGGGACAGGCAGAGGGAGAAGGAGAAGCTGACTCCCCGCTGATCCAGGAGCCTGATATGGATCTGGATCCTTAATCTGATAATTCATACTGCTAACATAGTTATATGTTATTATATAAATTATAATGATATTATATAAATATAATGACATTTTAGAGTTTTGCCAGAAAATATATAGAAAATTACTAGTAGTATGAGGACATGGGAGTCTAAAACAATATATTTGAATCCCTGATAAGTGGTTTGAGTCTCAGATATCAGCAATATTTACTAGAGAAAATCATTTAATTCCTAAGCCTGTTTGTTTGTATTTTTAATCTGTAAAATAGAGATAATACATCCTGCCTTTAGAATTATCACTATATTTAGTGATCTAAATTTATATAAAGCATATCATGCAGGGTTAACTACATGTGAGATGCTCATTGTGGCTAACAATAAACATTAAATAAAAATAGTTTTTATTTTTCTTGCTGTGGTAACTGGAGACTCATTATTATAATAGTTTGATCAACAAACAAGTCAAAATATATTATTTTATAATTAATATAAAATATATAATTAATATAATTAATATGAAAAGATTACTATAAAATACTGATAATCATCTAGACTGCTACAAAACCAAATGTGTTTATTATTTTTCCCCTAATCATAAACTCAGATCATATTGCTTGGCTTTAGACATATTCTTCATTTTTATCAGTAGCTAACATTGTGAAATAAACATACTAAGCCAAAGTTTATCATTTGTTTTTCATATAAAATTCACAATAATATATGTATATTTTTCTGCTTTGTATGGAAGGAAAAGCTGGGGCCTTTGACTTTTGTAAGAAAACCAATTATATAGCTAAAATTATGCTACAGACACACGTAATAGATATATGCAACAATGAATTTGCCCCAAATTGCTATTTTTTCTACTCTCAATGAAAATCCAATTTCCATTTTAATGAAGTTTTCTGCAAATACCATATATAATATTAAAACATATATATATATGTTTTAATATTAAAATCTATGCAAGTTCTATTCTGTTGGTAAAGTTAGTATTTTTATTTATGTTATATCAATTCTATCTATATTTTATAATTTGTCCTTTGTATATAAATGTAACACTACTAACTGGCCATCAATTGGGCACACGCATTTACTTGTTTTGTCAGTAACAGTGAAAATTTTGCCCTGAGCAATCTTAATTCATACATCCAATTCCTTTTGTGACAGGTAGCATACTTTTTTTGAGATATGAATGTTTATAAGTCTATGACCAGAGAAAGCAATCATGCTGTTTGTGATTTAGCCAGGTCTCCATATCAGAACTGAAAATAATTTAAGATGATAATGAAATAATTTATAAAAACTGCATTACATAGGAGTCTAAGAATAGTAAAAATGTTTTACACAAATTAATAATATTTAAGCTGTGCATGAAATAAATTAATAAATATAAAATAGTAACTCCTGATTATTGAAAAATAATTATTTGCTATTTGGAGATTTTTTTTTAATAATTTACTTCACAGAGTACATACAAAACTCTTAGACTAGTATTATTAGTTCTTGTAGTTCTTGCTATTCTGCAGGACCAGATCTTTAGATTAGAGGCTAATAACTGTATTAAATAACAAAAAAAGCTATTTTATGACATTCTCTATGAAAGAATTGTTTACTATATTTCATTTATGCATTCACCTAACAAAATTATTGAGCCCTAAGTAATTAAAGAGGTAAATATGAATGAGATATAGATTTGTAGACATTGCAGGGCTGAGAGTATTAAAAAAAAGACTTGCGTACTATTTATCTTATTAGATATATAACTGTCTATCCATAGATAACCAAATTTATTTACATAAATAATTTTTATTAAGATTCTATCAAGAGGAGTAACAATATTATTCAATAGAATTACCACTGACAGAAACAAACAAACAAAAAGCAAGTAACGCTGAAATCCTACCATAGTATTATATTCCAAAAGAACAATTTCTCCAGGGTCTGGCCTCATACACAGAATTTCTTGAAATAAACCAAGAGAGCACACAAATAAAAAGAATGCCCAATATTACATGAAAACAAATGTTTACAATGTGTAGTTCAGTTTAGATAGTATAAGTTTATAAATACATCCAGTGATTGCAATTGTTTACATTCTTCAAGTTAAAATTCCTAACAAGTTTTACTTCACAGGCAAAGAAGATCAACTAATACAATTGTTTGAAATAGAGTGAAAATATTAAATTTAATCAGTTATTTATTTGACAATTTTATTAGTAACTCTACTATGTTTTCAGCACTCTCCTAGAAAGTGGGGTTATTTGAGTGAATAAACTGACAAAGCCCCTGCCTCATGGAGCTTACCTTCTATTACAACACAGTATTAAATAAATAAATGACACCAGGGAGTGAACAAATGATGCAGAGTAAAGAGAAAAAGAGAAGATATTTAGATGTTTTACTTAGATATTTTGAAAATCAATTTTCTCATGCTATAATGAGTTCAGATACTTTAGAGAATTTGGGAAGATACTATTATTATTTGGGGGAGGATTATCATTTGACCTCAAATGTTAATAAAGCTCTGCTTTAGTGAAAATAAATATTTTATACAATTCTGAATGAAATACTCATCAAATTATGAGATTATTATTTCTTGAATTGATGTGTAGGGCTACTATGTTGGAATAAGCAAAATTTTACAAACAATAGGGAACAAAGGTCTATAACATGAATATGCAGTATCATTTGAGGTTGAAAATATAGAAAATTGTATATATATTTTTTATTTTGGGAAAGTATATATATGTATAAATATGGAGTAGTAAACTACATATGATATAAAATCTGTACATTTTAAATATTTACAATACACTTGTCAATTTTTTCTCAATAAAGTTTTAAAAGCTCATTACATCAGCAAACAAGAAAAAGAAGTACAATAGGTATATAATATTCATTACTTAGAATTCCTTTGTACTTAAAGAGTTACATTAATAATAGAATTGTTTCATGTGAAGAGAGGAATTTTGAAAGGACTGCAATCCAATTGCCAGGACTCAGATGAATTTTATACAAATTAATAAGTATATATTTGAATAAATTTCTGTTTATATTAATGTTTTATAAAATTCACCAAAATTTTTTCTATACTAATTACTAAACAGCTTTCAAGATGTTCATTGAAGTGGTTGTTTTATAAATGATGAAAAAACACCAAGTGTTAATCATGTCTGTGATTAGTATTTTACAGATTACCTCAAAATTAATTATCTGAATTCTTTTTTAATATCAGAGGCAATTGTGGGGTGCTTGAGTGGCTCAGTTGGTTAAGTGTCTGACTCTTGATTTCAGCTCAGGTCATGAGCTCAGGGTTGTGGGGTCCAACCCCACTCTCTCCGTGGGGAGTCTGCGTGTCTGCGTGTGTGTCTTTCTCTCAAATAAATAAATAAACCTTTAAAATAAATATCAGAGGCAATTGTTTTTCAGTCTCACTCTGTGTCAACTTTAACTGATTTTGTCCTTCAAGCGTAATAATATATAGTAAAAACATTAATGATCACTTACATGATCTTTATCTCTTTCATTTAAATTTATTTTCCTGTTGTATTTGATGTCCTAAATTCCCAACAGGGCTTACTCTTGTCCAAGACAAGACAATCATTTTAAACTATTGTAAAGAAAAGCGACATGTTTTCCCATTATAAACAGCCTTATTACACTGTTTAGAAATGGATCTATTAAATTGTCTTCAGTTCTTTCTGATAAGGTAGTCATCAATTCACGACCTAGCATTTATCAGAACATGTAAAAGCTTCATAGAATAGCCTGCTGTATTCCAAACTTCTGAGAAAAGCATTCTATTGTTCCTTTCTTCTCATCCACTGGAATTGGAGACCTACTAATTACAAAAACAAATTCACTGTTCTGAGTATATTCTACCATATTAACGGCACAGATGATTAAGATCTCTAAAGAACTTCCTATGTTCCTTCTATTCCATTTATTCTCACCACTGATCACCCAAAAGGTCTGTGTATTTCTATACTCTTGAGAAATAGATTTTTGAAACTATAAAATGCACCTGTCTTCTTCAGAAGCATTAGCAATTTTTCTATGAATTATGCGAGGGTCTGAGATTCCCAATCCAGTAAAATCTTATCTGCAGTGGTCCTATCTTTCCATCTAACATGTTTTATTAAAAAAAAATCAGGGCTTTTACCATATTTCTTTGATAATAATTCATAAAATGGTATTCTAAAACACAGTTCTAATAGGAAGGAATCTAATATTTTATTTAGCCACATATGGACACTAAAGTCTGAATATGCTAAACAAAAGGAACAAACCTTTATTTGTGAAATCATATCAAAGTCCTATGACAAATAATTTGTTAAATTTTGAAATATTAAGAGAGATCTGACTTGTATAGATGAAAATAATGTATCTGTAATCATATTTAGAATATCAGACATTAATATTTATCTTTTTATATTATTTAGATTCACTTTTGCAGAATTTATATGTATTTGAACTAATCAACTTCTTAGTTTATTTCCCATTTAAGAATTTTACTAATATTGTCTTCCTTTTCATTATAGATTTTTTTAAAAGATTTTATTTATTTATTTGACAGAGAGAGAGTACAAGCAGGCAGAGCAGCAGACAGAGGGAGAGGGAGAAGCAGACTTCCCACTGAGCAGGGAGCCCGACGTGGGGCTCAATTACAGGACCCCGGGATCATGACCTGAGCCAAAGGCAGATGCTTAACCGACTGAGCCACCCAGGCGCCCCTCCTTATAGATTTTTTTATAATATTAGAATATTTATTAAAGTCTTTTAGTACCTTGTCTAAAATGAGGCTACTTATATTCTCGTTTTTTCTTTTTAGTAGCTTTTGAACAATCTTTTTTATAACATATATCTTATGTATGAAGATTATGTTTAGTTTATGAATCTTTCAATTAAATTTGAAATATGTATATGTCTAGAAATAATAAGAAACACAAATTTGGTAAAATATGTGTTTATATGTAAAACATCTGAAATACATGTGTCTATCTATCCTCTGTCTATCATCAATTCAGACAACTAACTTATGGAGAAATAAAATCTCTCAGGTTAGCTGAGAGAAAAGATACATGATGCTATCGTCTGAAAGAGGCTTTTGAATGTAGCAAGGAAAAACAAAGACAGAGTGCTAGAAAGGTCCAAGTGATTATGATTCATCATGCCCTATATTCTTCCTTCCAACACTGTGGGTGAAAATTTCAGTTAGGTAAGATCTTTACTTTAAGGACAGGAAAGTAGCAAGGAGCTACTCTGTGATGTGTGGATTCCTGAAAGAAGGAAACAAACTTATTATAGTTTGAATAATGTGAATTTGGGCCCAAATCTAAGGAGAGGTATTATAATTCAGCTGGGTCAAATCTGAGAATTCTTGCCTCCCTCAAAGACTCAGTGCCTAGACCTAGGAAGTTAAAGAAAAAAAGAGAAAAAAAAAACCCATTAATGAAAAATTCACATTATTCTTAATACAAAACATCAGTAAAAAGTAGATGAAAAATTCCAATGCCAAGAGTTTGGTTCTTTCCCTTTGTCACTTTCCTAAAATTAGAAACAGCATGCTGTAACTTCCTTCACTTGTTTATCCCTAACTGTGGTAGTGACAATTAGTGTCAATCACTAATTATTGGGTTGTACACTGCTTCATGGTAATCCCCAAACTCAAGGCAAAGGACCTTCCACATGTATTTTCTATTTCTCTTTACAATCTTAAACTGCCTGACTCCATCCTAGGGAATAATTTCAACTATCCATGTGTGATTCTTTTAGGAAAGAATATCTGTATTCTGGTTCATGACCTTTGCTCTACAACCAATACTGAAACTTGTGTTGCCTTTTATAAAAAGCCAACACTACCTTCTTTCATTTAGTTTAGAAAGCATATATGTAAGATGAATGCAGTCCATCTACACTTCAAAAAAGACCCCCTGAAATATATGTGTGATAGTTTTTTTTAAGGCTAGAAATTATAATTTGTTATTAATTCATGGGTCTAATTCTCATGCATCCTGTATGACAAAACCTATTGGCCTATTTTCTTATTCTTTATTATACTGTACTACAGTTCCTAGGATAGCAAAATTGGCATCTATGTGGCCAATAGTTAAAGAAGCCTAAGACCAGTATCACAGTCTATTAGGAATCTGGATGTTGTATTAAAGCTTACTACAAATAGTTACTAACTGTTAAGAGGCCTGAATATTCTAGACAGCCATTCGCTGCATTACTTGATACTTATGACTTGGTACTCATGATAATAAAATGTTAGGACGCTGATCACTCAACAAACGATGAATAACCCTTAACAAAGCTCTCAGAGAAAGTACTTTTCCCCTAAGGCACCTGGGTGGCTCCGTCAGTTAAGCATCCAACTCTTGGTTTCAGCTCAGGTCATGATCTCATGGGCTGAGAGATTGAGCCCTACATCAAGCCCTGCACCGTCAGGCTCCACACTCAACAGGGAGTCTGCTTGATGATTCTCTCCCCCTGCCCCTCCCCCTTCTCTCTCTCAAATAAATAAATAAATCTTTAAAAAACAAAAGAAAGAAAGAAAGAAAAGAAAGTACTAGGCCCCAATCTGATTATTATTCTGTAAAGGACACGAAGGACCAGTTGGGATTTCCTCACTAAATAGTCAAATAGCTCAATGAGTCATAGTTGGTTCTTTCAGAATCTACCAACCAACCAACCAACAAACAAAAACCTAAATACATTAGCATTCTTAGGTAATTTATGTCTCCAACTACCTTATCATCAATCACTACTAATATTGGTGGGGAATACTAAATATTCTAGGGCGTTTTTTTTCACATTGAAATACAGTTTTCACTAGTTTGGGTTCCAGAACAATGATAAAATGCTGATGGAGATATCAGGAAAACCCTTCCTCTGGCAAAGGCGAGGTTTTCATTTAGACTATATTCTACATCCTGGGAGACTTCTCTTATTCATTGTTCTCTGACTCCCTCTTTCGGGGGATTCCTCCCTGTCCAGTAACTTCCTAACCACCTCTGACATTGGTAATTTAGAGAAAGGTCTGAGGGATGGACAGTTTTACAACCTATGCAATGCTGGTATAAATTTTGGCATCCATGTACTGGATTTGCAAGTCTGTCTCCCCAAGAACTTTTGAGGCAAATGCTAAAAACAATGACTAGAATAAAAAGTCAATCAATGATGGTTTCCTTACCATTATTTTTGGATTAGAAAGTGTTCTTTTTAACATCTTATTATGTTTTATCTATGAATATTTTGTAATCATATTTTTTGCTCAAGCTGGAAAAAAAAATCCTGCATCTACATAGGCTGAACTCCAGTTGAATACAGAACTGTTGTAATACGAATTGTAACATAAAACAATGAATGTATGAAAAGAGGTCAAGCAGTGCTACTTTTAAAAATTCTAATTTGAATACTACAATCATTGGTGTTGCAGAAATTTTTCATTCTTTTGCTAAAAAGAGAATATAAAGAAGTTTGCACTTAAGGTAAGAAGATCTATAGTTGTAAATGGTAAAAATCTACAAATTTACTGAATATAACTGGGTAAAGAGAACATAATGTTATAATAAAATAATAGACTGAACTGTAAAATATGACACATTATTTTCATTTTAAAATTGTGGTATCCACAATTATTGGTCAACTAATCTTTGACAAAAAAGGAAAGAATATCCAATGGGAAAAAGACAGTCTCTTCAACAAATTGTGTTGAGAAAACTGGGCAGCTACATGCAAAAGGATGAAACTAGACCATTTTCTTACACCATACACAAAAATAAATTCAAAATGGATGAAAGACCTAAATGTAAGATAGGAAACCATCAAAATCCTAGAGGAGAACATAGGCAGCAACCTCTTTGACTTCAGCCACAGTAACTTCTTACTTGATAAGTCTCCTGGGGTCGGGGGGTGGGGTGGGGTGGTGAAAATAAGTCTCCTGAGGCAAGAGAAACAAAAGCAAAAATAAACTATTTGGACTTCATCAAGATAAAAGGCTTCTGCACAGTGAAGGAAACAATCTAAAAGGCAACCGGCAGAATGGGAGAAGAAATTTGCAAATGACATATTTGATAATGGGTTAGTATCCAAAATATACAAAGAACTTTTAAAACTCAACACCCCCGAAACAAATAATCCAGTTAAGAAATGGGCAGAAGACATAAATAGACATTTTCCAAAAGAAGACATACAGAGGGGCAACAGACACATGAAAAAAATGCTCAATATCACTCATCATCAGGGAAATAACAATGAAACCACAATGAGATATCACCTCACACCTGTCAAAAGGCTAAAATTAACAACACAGGAAACAACAGGTGTTGATGAGGATGCAGAGAAAGGGGAACACTTTTACACTGTTGGCGGGAGTGCAGATTGATACAGGTAGTTAGCATTCCTGGAAAGCAAGCTGGCTGGAAAAGAGTGTAGAGGTTTCTCAAAAAGTTAAAAATAGAACTACCCTATGATCTAGCAATTGCACTACTAGGTATTTACCCAAAGGATACAAAAATACTAATTCAAAGGAATACATTCACCTTGATGTTTATAGTAGTATTATCAACAGTAGACAAATTATGGAAAGAGCCCAAATGTCCATTGACTGATGAATGGATAAAGAAGAGGTGGTATATATAAATAATGGAATATTACTCAGCCATAAAAAAGAGTGAAATCTTGCCATTTGCAACAATGTGGATGGAGCTAGAGGGCATTATGCTAAGCGAAATAAGTTAGTCAAAGACAAATACCATATGATTTCACTCATATGTAGAATTTAAGAAACAAAACAGATGAACGTAGCTGGGGGGGAAAAGAAAAGGCAAACCATAAAACAGACTCTTAACTATAGAAAGCAAACTGAGGGTGGCTGGAGGGGTGGTGGGCAGGTGGGTGGGTTAAATGGGTGATGGGTATTAAGGAGGGCACTTGTGATGAGCACTGGGTGTTGTATGTAAGTGAGGAATCACTAAATTCTACACCTGAAACTAATATTACCCTGTACGTTAACTAACTGGAATTTAAATAAAAATTTGAGAAAGAAAAAAATATATAAAATAAAATTATGGTGTTCTTTTGTATTTTAAACCTGAATGGGTAAATCCTAGAAAACACTTGTATGGTGTTTATTAAATTTGATGTATATAAATACATTAGGATTCTAATGTATTTGCTCTATTTTTAATTGCTTATGTGTTCCTTTGTGGTTTTTCATTATAGGCCTATTGCCATTCAAGCAGCTAATTAACCTCTATTATTAGGTGCCTTCTCCACAAAAATACCTGCTGCTTTATATTTAATTATCTTCTTCAAATCCCAGAGCCACAACGCTTATAAGATGATAAGAGCAAATAACTATATATGGGGTGGAGAGCATATATTTTACATGGAGCAAATGCTTATTTAACATCAAGACATTATTATCTCAATTATTAAAAATAAATAAAAATAAAATGAAGTAACTTAAAAGATCACATTTAGCATTGAATATCTTTCTTACAAAGAAAGTCTAGAGAGAAAATAGCTAGTAAGTGTATAGCTAAAAACATTTATGTCCCCTATGAGTTCATCATGAACTCTAAGAGTACATTTAGCATAAAATATTTGATTTTATGCAAATTGTAATGTCTATTAATTCCATTTTATCAAATACTCATAATACTGTAATAATAGTCAAGTTTAAGAACTTAGTCACTTAAAATACCTAGAAACCCTGCATATGTATGAAGGTGTTTATATGCAACAAATTATTTTGTTATTAATTCTGATCGAATAGGAAATAATTTAGTAGCCTACCACAGCTCTCTATTAAAGAAAATGTTTAATATATAAAACTGCTCATATAATCATAAGACAGGCATCACTGTTTCTCCTGAAAATGAATCAATGTTGCTTCACAATATGAAAGTTATATGAAAGTTAATTATAATACTAATAGTATTTGTAATGATCCATTTGAAATTTATTTCCATTAATAAGACATTTTTTATGGAAGAAAGTTACATGATTAGATTTTTTTTTTTTCTTAAATGAACAGCCTTGACTACAGCATGGAGAATTGCTTGTTGGGTAGCAGGTGGAATAATGAGAGCTGGGGGATGCTCTCATAGCAGTCAGTGTGAGAGGATATAGAAACAAATAACCAAGGCCAGATGTATAAACTGATTTGGTGTTGTATCAGACATAGGAAGTGAAAGAGGGGAAATATGATGAATACTGCCTAGGCTGGCTTGCAGAACTAGATGAAAGATGGTGTTCTGTTTGTTGGAGGGGCTATTGAAAAAAAACTAAGCTGTATTGGAAGGATGTGAGTTCAGTTGGTAAGTTGAATCTGAAGAGGTTTTATGACTGTGTATCCCAGCTCTGGGATCATGATCATCACATAGGAAGCTTTCAAAAACACTTGTAAATGTTCTCATTTAATTTTTTTCTAGGATAGATCCCACATGTCAATAATTTTAAAAAGCCCGTAAGTGACCTATTGTTAGTCAACTTTGAGAATCACAGCCCAAGGACAATCAAATGTAGATAACTAGATGTTGTGTAAATGTAAACCTTCATGCATATGCTTATATATCAAAATCTGTAAAAAAAAAAAAAAAAGACTAGAATATTAAAATATGTAAAAAGAGATTATGAAAGATTTATGGTAATGAAGAACCCTTTTTCCTAGTAAGAAATCATAATATTAACCCAGAATTTTCATCAATATGTTGCTTCTTTTCTCCCTAGAGGATTTCTGTATAAGTCTTTCAAAATATTTTCCTCCATTGGTAATGTTGGATATTGTGATTCATTTTACGTAAGTATCTATCTAAACATGGAAAGGTCTTTTCTCTTCTGGCATTAATGTTTATTCCCAAATCTTGCTTTCTTATATTTTTCTCATTCTTTCCTTTCTTTATTAATACTTTCAAGTATTTAAAAATACTTCTTATAGCTTTATCCTTTCCTATATTGTTATTAGTAAATTCATAAATAAGCTATTGCTTTCATAACCGAATTTTATATCAGGTATTGTTTTTGGAAATGCTTAGTTTTACCCAGATGGACTTTTGTCACATTAAGCAAATGGAGTTAAATTAGTTCACTTTGTTTTATCCATAGTTCACCAATTATTTGGTTAAGTTAATAAATAAGTTCATATTTGATCAATTGTAAACCATAACAATTCCACTACATAACAATCAGTAATTTACGACTGTCAGAGAAGAAATATCAATGAAACTGAACCTTTCAATTATATACATATATATAAATATTTATATATACACACTACACACACCTACAATTCTTTAGGGCATTATATTAATTAAATATGATAAACTATTTTAGAACATTATAAATGTATGTGTATGTATACACACACATTTACCGATAATTAGAAGGAAACACTACCCGATAATTAGAAGGATCATTTAGAATGTTTTTTATGGGAAATAATGTATATGGATCTATTTTATAAACTAGAAAATGACTATGAAGGCAGGGATTAGATGCCATATCATTATCGCTTTTGCATTCCCAGTGAGCTATGCGGTGCACAGAGGAGGTGCACAGTAAATATTCTCTCTGTTACACTAGGGTTCAGGACTAACCTGCTAGTAGACTTTTAATACCAATATAATAGCATACCATCAATAACAGCCTCAAATATAAGAATTCTTTTTTCCTATTCTAAAATGATTCAAATCTTGTCATAAAAATAAGTGTTTCTATTTGGAAAAAAATGATTTTTTTAGTATGCACATATAATGATTTACCTGCCTTTATGAATCACAAAATAATAGAGTATTGAGGTTATGAATATTTCACATGCCAGCACTTGTGGATCAAAATATAACTCAACTGACATAATTTCTGGAAGGTCTACATAATTTTTTTTCATGTTTCTCATTAATACACTATGATGCAAAGTCGTTGGCAATGCAAATTCTTCATCATAAAATGAAAGATTAAATCAAATAA
The DNA here is from genome assembly GCF_004348235.1 of Phoca vitulina. Lineage (NCBI taxonomy): Eukaryota > Metazoa > Chordata > Mammalia > Carnivora > Phocidae > Phoca > Phoca vitulina. The sequence goes on along the minus strand of NW_022589729.1, from coordinate 16,226,717 downwards.
AAATGCAGTGTTAACTTTTAAAACCCATGTTTTAAAAATAAACATTCCACTATCGTTTATGAGGCATCAGATAAAATAGTCACATAAATGTGACTTCACAGGAGTTAAAGTCATAAATTTCTTTCCAAACGTTTATGAGGCTAAAGAAATAGAAGCTAGTATTTGAGAAGACTGGAAATTGTTGTGTGACAAGAATTTCTAATTATTCTTTAGTCTCTAACGGATTATATTTAAAAAAAGAAATAAGTCTATTGTTCGACTTTCACCTTAAAAAGAAACAAAACTCCTATCAATATGAAAACATGTTTAATATGCTGCATTCAAATAATTGAACTCTACACAGGTCCACAATGGGAAGGGTGTGGAGCTCTTTCAACATTAAACATAGTGCTTTTGTTTCAGAGTTGCTCCTTTCTCTGCTCCAGTCATTGGATATTGCTTGATACCAGTATCTGAGTACATGCTGCCCTTCCCCATTTATTCGGCATTGTCTAACAGTGGCCAATGGAAGTTCATGAATGTTTAGGACACTGCCTTACATTAGCCATAGGAACTCTGTGAAAGGTAATTCTAAAATTCTGAAAGCTTTGCTATGTACTTGAACATTATTTATATGACTTTTCAGTGAAATGTAATGTGTTTTGATGGCACTCAACAAACTGACATTTAATCCTACTGCTTACTGAAAAATGCATTTTTTTAAATTTTATTATGTTATGTTAGTCACCATACAATACATCATTAGTTTTTGATGTGGTGATCCATTGTTTTCGTATTAACACCCAGTGCTCCATGCAGTATGTGCCCTCCTTAACACCCATCACCCAGCTAACCAATCCCCCCTCCCCCCTCCCCTCTAAAACTCTGTTTGTTTCTCAGAGTCCATAGTCTCTCATGGTTTATCTCTCCCTCCAATTCCACCCCCCCCATTTTTCCCTTCCTTCTCCTAATGTCCTCCATACAGCAATTCAGTAATGTGGCAGGATACAAAATCAATGCACAGAAATCAGTTGCTTTCTTATACACTAACAATGCAACTGTAGAAGGAGAAATTACAGAAACGACTCCATTTACAATAGCACCAAAAAACATAAGATACCTCGGAATAAACCTAACCAAAGAGGTAAAGGATCTATACTCTAGGAACTAAGAACACTCATGAAAGAAATTGAAGAAGACACAAAAAGTTGGAAAAACATTCCATGCTCATGTATCGGAAGAATAAACATTGTTAAAATGTCTATGCTACCCAGAGCAATCTATACCTTCAATGCCATCCCTATCAAAATTCCAATGACATTTTTCAAAGTGCTGGAACAAACAATCCTAAAATTTGTATGGAATCAGAAAAGACCCCGAATCGCCAAGGAGATGTTGAAAAAGAAACACAAAGCTGGGGGCATCACATTGCCCGATTTTAAGCTATATTACAAAGCTGTGATCACCAAGACAGCATGGTACTGAAAAATGCATTTAAACAAAAAAGAATTATAATTTTCATAGGATTCGGACCTAATAAGAATAAAATGTATTTTATCATTTCTTACTTTAAAATATAGCATCAAGGACTGAATTTTGTTAGAAAAGCCTATCCATATTATATTACTAAAAAAAAAAAAGTTCTGATGTATTTTCTTCTGTTTATTTACCCAAGTAAACTCTAGTAACACTTTATCAATTTATATTGAAAAACTACATTAACTGTGACATATTAATTTGTTAAGAATAGAAATCTTCAGAATTCCAGAGTTTAACATTTAGGAAGATTTTTTTCCTCCATTGATTTAGATTCTATTTTATGTCTTCACTAATATCCTAGCACTGTCATAATACAATTTCTAGATATTTGTTTTTTATTTATTCCTAAATATTCTGTTAATTATATTATTTTTTTATTTTTTATTTTTGTAAGGATTTATTATTTATTAGAGAGAGAGAGTGTGCATGCACCTGTTCATGTGTGAGTGGAGGAGGGGCACGGGAGGGAGAGAGAGAGAGAATCCCAAGCAGACTCTGCGCTGAGCACAGAGCCTGACCGGGGATTCAATCCCATGACCCTGAGATCATGACCCCAGCCGAAACCAAGAGTCAGAGGTTTAACGGATTGTGCCACCCAGGCATCCTTGTCAGTTGTATTATTTTAAAAAGGCATTTTTTCCTCATATTTGTCATGAGGTTTTTCAGTTATGAAAAGTGAAACTGACTTAAATGCATTTATCTAGTTTCTTGTATCTGGTCACATTACTAGTTTCCTTTTAGTTTGAATAGTTTTCTTCCTGGTTGATTTTTTAGGTTTTCTATGTAAAAATGCCATAACTTCTGAAAGCAATGATATGTTTATTTCTAATTACTCCTGCTCTCACTCCCATATATATACATATATACATATACATATGTAAATAAACATACTTACATATTTATATATAATCACCTTTTTTGATTTTTAAATGAGAGAACAATGTCCAATAGGTTTAAAAAACATTGTCTTATATAATAATGTCCTGTTTAATTATTGCTCCATAACCAATCACTCTAAAACTTAGTGGTTAAATTATAAAGAAATAATTTTATTACTTCTCACAATCTCTATGGGCCAGAGATTTCAAGAAGACCTTGACTAGGTGTTTCTCGCTTAGGTCTCCAATGTGTTTGCAGGCAATTGCAGGCTGGCAGGAGCTGGAGTGGTGGGGGCTGGGAACCACTTAGCTGGAGGCTGGCTAGATAACTCCCGTCTTATAGCCTCTCCATGTGGTCTCAGCATAGGCTAGTTTGGGTTTCCTCCAGGCATGGCCTCCTCAGAACATGAAGATTGCTTACTTGTCACCTGGAGGCTTCGAGAGTGAATATTCCAGAGAGCAAGGCAGAAACTTTACTAGCTTTCATGACCTAGCCATGAAAGACAGTTCATATCCTTTCCAAAGTACTCTATTTATAACAATCAAAAGTTCATTCACAGTAAGGAAGACAGACTCCACCTCTTGATGAGGTGACTTTCAAATAATTAGGAGCCACATTTTAAAAATAAGAGTTTTGGCATTTTGTAAAAATTTTGCTCTTTACTTTGAATAAATACTCTATAATATTGAGAAAAATTCCTTCCATTTTTAGTTTATTTGAATATATTTTTCGTTTAATTAGAATGTATTTTAAAATTTCTATCAGAATCTACCAATATAATAAATGTATTTATTTCATTCCAAAAATATTTAATGTTAACCATGTGCCGGGATCCATGATAGATCCTGAATACACAGAAATGAAATAGGCAAGGTCATCGTGCTTCAGCTGCTGAGACATGCCAACCATGCTGAATCATTTCAATTATTATTTATAACCACAAACTTCCTGTTGGTCAGAGAACTACCCAACTATCCTACATTTCGCTGAGCAATTTTCTCTTATACTTAGTCCATTCACTCTTCTCTTCTTCCTTCAGACCTCAAAACTCCCAGTCCTGACTCTCAGTTAATAATCTTGGTTCCTTTTTTGCTGGGTGGGGGTGGGGGAGAAAGCTATCAGTAGGTATAAGCAGTATCATTTTATCATAAAAATTTCCCATAAAGCTCTACCTCCATATTCTGTTTTCCCTCCAGTTACAATGGATGAATTATTTCTGCTACTCTCTCTCCTCCTTCATTTCTGTACTAGAAATATTCCTTGACCTACCCAAATATTATGATCCTCCCACTAATTCCACTCTTTCTTAGATTATAAAATTTTTGTTTGTCTACGGGATCATCCTTATCAGAATAGAAATGCAGTATTGTATTTCTCATTTTAAAATCAATTATATGAATCCATATGTTCTTCCTTTTACTATTCTGATTCTCCTTATAGCAAAACACTTCTAAAAGCTTTACTAAACTAAAGGTTTTGACTTTCTCTGATGACATTCACCTTTGGATCCATAGTAATCTGTATTTTTCCCCAGAGACCACCGAAACTGTTTTGTATAAATCAGCTATATGTTGCTGAATTCAATAGCCATTTCTTAGTTCTCAGCTTACTTCACTGGAGCACTTGACACAGTGATCCACTTTTTGAAAGATTTCCTTTACAATTTTAAACTCGAGTGGATTACTTTCTCATCAACTTATTTTGTCTTATGGTCTACTAAAAATGTAGAGGCTTCAATTTATTTAAGTTGCTAAACTTATTTTGGTAAAAAAAAATAATTAATTGAATATCAGGGACAAAGTGATCCTCATGAACAAAGGAAACATGTTTATACCTAAGCCTAAAATACAGCTAATATTATTCAGAATTCTCTTTCATAAAATCAGTTAGGAAGGTTTCCATTAATATCCCTAATCATGATCGGTTTCATTAGTATGGAATTACCTATTTGTAAAGATATGTTAGAATTACCCCCATTTACCTTCTAGTTGGGAACAAAAGAATTAGGAATAGCCCTGCAATCCATTTTCTTCCTTTATCAGGAACGGCCAGGTAAAGTAAGAAAGATGATCTAGTCAAATCCCCTTATAAGATGCTAATGATATATCTCCTGGAAAACATTAATGTTATTTACTAGTAGAGAATCTTTATCTTGTCTGCCTAGGTTAGATTATGTTAAACCAATCTAGTATCTATGGATTTATGGGCTATGACTCCCTGAAATTTTTATGTAAGCTATGTGATTATTGGAGTAAAAAAAAAAAAAATGAAGGTGTCTTATCACTGAGATAGATTCCTTTTGTGCAAGTAAGTACCATGGCCACTCAGCAACTTCATATGTTAAATATGGGCCAAAAACCATTCAAACATGGCAAGAAAAGATCTGGGAAGTGGCAATGAAATCCTGAATTCTGTGCTTTCCCTGTCCCTTGCAATTCTTCATATACAGAAAATTATTGGAATGCTTGGCATTGCTAAGATTTCTGATTCTCATGTATCTGATTTGGCAATCTGGCACTTTGTGCTATTTTATTAACTCTGGTGTCAGTTTTTAATTTTGACATAATTTCAAGTCTTCAGAAAGATACAAAAGTAGTACAGAAAACTCCTGTATACCCTTTAACCAGAATTGTTTATATTTGTCCCCCCCATAGAAATTATATATATTTATATATATATAAACACACACATACACACATACGTATATTATATATAAAAATATATAGTTCATATTTATTATATGTTAAAATTAGATATAAAATGAAGAGGAGGCTTAAAAATTCCCTGAGCAGACAAAACCTATTATGCCACATAAGCAAAAATTAATTTAGTCTATTCTGCAAAATAAGTAAAACTTAACTGGGTTGCTTCTTGTAAATGCTTCTAAAAATCATAAACAAAACAAGCTGTTCCCCAAAAATGGCAGCATGTAAGCACTTTTAATCAAATAACTAAATCACCTGTCACTAGAAAAACTTTAATGCTATAACCAATCATTATACAAAATAAACAGCCTCTGTATTTTCACTTTATGCTGTCTTGGAACAATATACTGGAGTCTCATTCCACAGATGGTTTAGATCTCCCAGGTTACACACTGTTTTTATGTGCACAGTAAACTCTTCCTAATTACTATTTTATTAACCTGCTGTTTTTAGTTTTGCTTCTGCTGAATTTTTGACATATATATGTATATGTATATTGTATATGTATATATAATGAACTTTTTGAGAGTGTAATCAAATCAAGATTGTATTCATGATAATGACAGTATTGGCCTTTTCAATGTGTTGACATTTATATTAATAATGCAAAAGTTATGGTAAGTAAAATTTTTGGTATCTCATCATGAATCAAAGAATGAGCACCAAAACGTAATATAGTAATCATTCTATCATCCACTCTCATAAATTTGCAGGGGGGAAAAAGCCCATTTTACTTAGGAATGTCTTTGATGAAGCAATAAAATTGTTAAAATTATTAAATCCCAGCCTTTGAATATACCTCTTTTTAATATTCTGTGTGATAAAGTGAGAAAAATGGAGAAAGCTCTTCTGATACATACAGAGGTATGATGAATGTCTTGGAAAAAAAAAAAAGTACTTGTACATTTCTTTGAAGTATGAAAGCTAGCTGCTTTTTCATGGAATATATTTTGCTTGGAAGAATCCATGACAGCCAAACTATGGTGATTCTGGCTTGAATATTTGGCAGATATTTTCTTAAAAATGAATGAATTAAATCTGTCAGTTCAAGGAAATTGGTAATATGTGCTTCCAATGATAAAATTCAGGCTTCAGGGCGCCTGGGTGGCTCAGTCGTTAAGCGTCTGCCTTTGGCTCAGGTCATGATCCCAGGGTCCTGGGATCGAGTCCCACATCGGGCTCCCTGCTCGGCAGGAAGCCTGCTTCTCCCTCTCCCATTCCCCCTGCTTGTGTTCCTGCTCTCGCTATCTCTCTCTCTGTCAAATAAATAAATAAAATCTTTAAAAAAAAAAAAAATTCAGGCTTCAAAGATGAAGTTAGAATTGTTGGCAACTTGTATCCACCACTGTGACTTTGACACATTTCCAAAGCTTAAAGACTTTCAGAAGAGATCAGTGGTGATATAATATTTTATAATGAAATATATCTATATTTGGAATATCTAAAACCTCACTTAATCATTCATATTTAATATAATTATTGATAGATTTGGAGTTCAGTTTAACGTTTTGCTATTTCCCTTCTACCTGTCCCACCATTTTTTTTTTTTCTGTATCTCCTTCTCCTGTCTACATTGTTTTAAATTTATATTCTTTATTATTCTATTTCCTCTATTGGAAATTTAGCTAATCCTTTTGCATCATTCTTTTTTCCCTATTAGGTGTTAGGATATGCATCTTTAATTTATTATAGTCTATTTAGAGTTAATTTTGTACTCATAATTTGAAATAAATACCTTGTAAAATGTATCGCCACTTACCCTCTGACATGCTGTGCTATTTTTATCATATATGGCATATCTACATAAATCTGTATAATATCAGATGTGAAATATATCATTATAATGTATATTTCAAACTCCAAACTCTTCAGAGCATGTAATGCTGATTTAAAACTAATATTAAGTAATTAGGAGAAAATACAAATTAGAAAATGAAGGAACTAGTTTATCCATAAGGAAAATGTTTAGATGCTCTTGACAGTATAAATTCTGATAATTCTATGGTTAATGTTTACAGTTTATCTATCTATGGAGCATAAAGTTATTACAGTTCTGCAAAATGAAAAAAAATGTTAACAACTAAGATATTATAAATATAGTGTTAAATCTGACAGAAGGTTGCAGTGGGAAGGGTGGAAAAAAGGTGGCATATTAAATTAAGATACTAACACATTTATCTCAAATAGAAGTGATTAGTGATATTTACTGAATTTAATGTGACACGACATGTAAATCAACAAGAAATATACTATAAAGCTTTTGGTTTCTCAGAAGAGAGATAATGGGAATTGGAGACAAGTACATATCTTTTAAACCTTATAATTTTTAGAGAAAGATGGATAATTATTACCTCAGTTAGAAAAACCAGGAAATAGAAGCATAAGGATAATATTTAAATCTTTGAAAATGAACACCAGTAAAACTAAAAAAAAAAAAAAAGAACAAAACAAAAGCACAAATAAACAACAAAAAAAACACAAAAACCCACAACTGATTGAAAAAAGTTACTTCTAGGAGTGGAACCAGAAATAGGGAAGCACTGGGAAGGAAATTGTTACTTTTCATGTCTTCTTATTGATTTCTCAAAAACAAACAACAAACAAAAACAACAACAACAAAAAAACCACCTTGCCACGTATTTGCATTAGTTTTCTATTGCTACTATAATCAATTACCACAAATTTAGGGGTTTAACTCAAATTTATTATCTTACACTTCTCTAGGTTAGAAGTCCAACACGTCTCACTGAATTAAAATCAAGTCGTTTGACAGGGCTGCATTCCTTCTGGAGGCTTTAGGGGAAAATCTGTTTCCCCGCCTTTTCCAGCTTTTAGAGACTGCCCACATTCCTTGGCTTATGGTCCCCTTCCTACATCTTCAAAGTGGTCAATGTTGTATTTCTCTGACAATCCTTCAGTAGTTAAAATTTCTTTGGACTCTTCTAATCTGCCTCCCTCTTCCCTTGTGAAACACTAGATTCACCTGAATAATCCAGAATAATCTTCCTATTTTAAAGGTGGCTCATTAGCAACCTTAATTCCTCCTTTCCATCTAAACTACCATATTCAAGGGGATTAGGACATGGGCCTCTTTGAGAAGGCCATTATTTTGTCTACCATAATATTAGTACTTTATGTGAATCTTAAAGATTAAAATAATATGCTTAATTACTAATAAATTCACACGTAACTATTCTTAACTTATCCTCATTTTTTCTTTCAGGATGGTCTGTATCATGCAAATCCTCTGCATTGAAATCACCAGTACTGTATCATGCTCCTGGGTCCACACTCATCTTCAGTAAATGAAAATTTGGAAGATAGGTTCCAGTAGTCTGGATTTTATTAAGTATCCCAAATAATTTTAACACACATCAAGGTTTAAAGTCTGCCAATTTAGGCCACCGAAAAAGAGGTAAGGAAACAGCATCAGTTTAGGGAGTTAAGAAGTAATGGGACACAAACTAATTTGAATTATTTGTCCGTAAGCAGGAAGCTCAGAGAAGAAGTTTAACAATTCAACAAGTACCAAAATAAGTTTTCCTGGAAGAATATAAATACCAAGTAATAAAGAGATTCAAACACAAAGAATATACAGAGTCTTGTACATACTATATTACTTGTAAAATGTTTAATGAATGAATGTTATTGATTGATGAATGTTGTTGAATGATGATAACCATTGAAAAAGAACAGAAATAAAACAAAACAAATAAAATATATTGTGGGGAAGCCTGATGATTAGAGAAAGACACAACTGAATACATAAATAATTGATCCCAGTGTAAATTAGTAACAGGTATATAATTTGTTCTGAGAATTTTTGCTACTTTTTAACATTTATAATATACATTTTACATAGTGTATATAGAACTTAAGCTGAAAAACTTATGTCACATATAAAATGCATATGTTTTAATTTATAAAAAGGAATCAGTGAAAATTTTAAACAGTAATATTCCTGTTTCCCCCTTTCTTGTTTATGCATGGAAAGTCTGGCCATAGTAACTATACTTAATGAACAATCATTAATCACCTAGTGGCAGACACTAGCAATAAAAGCTGAATACATGGGAGGAATTTCAAAGTGACTCTAAGATTGCCCCGAAACTTCAAGTTCTTTGAAGTGATAGAAAAGTTCATAAAGACACTGAATACATAAAAGTAAAAATGCAACTTTAAGATGCAACCAAGTCATAAAGGCAATGTGTTTCTTCATTTATCCTTTTGATAATTATCTTAATTTTGGGTCTCTTAAGCTCTTACTCTAATGGGCTCTCTGTATCTCTAGTGCAGAATTTATAACAGCTTTAAATTAGTGTCTCTGTGACCAAGCCTAATTTTTCCTCCTAGACTATTTCCTGCTTATGGGTAGAGATTATCTTTTTTTTTGGGGGGGGGGGATTCTCATGCCTAGCAGAATACCCAGCATTTAAAAAATGTTGAATAAAGATCTAAAGCATGCATGTGAGAGACAAAAAGAAAGGGCCGAATGGCTATCCTTTAAAAGCTCATTTCTGAAATGACTTTTTTTTTTTTTAAAGAATAGATTCCATTTATTTAAGCAAGGCAGTTACACATTCTCATTTTCTAGCTTGTTTATTTGTTGCTACTTCCCATCATGGAATACTATAAATTAATCTAAGTCATATGTTAATAATTATATAAATGTAAGAGGAATATTTTCCTTGTGAAAGTATGGTTTACAAAAGCACTGAAAATTTGACTTCAACAAGCTCATTAAATTTAACAGATTATTTTAACGGTACAGACTCATATTAAAGAAGCCAATATATTACTAAGTAGGATTAACAGAAAGAAGTCAAATCCTCCAAATATAATTCCAATGAAGTAAAAAATAATAATGCTCAGGATTAAATAAAGAGGTTATTAGGATTTCATGGCCCTAATAATCTGTTGATAATATGATTTTCGTGAAATCAAAGCATTACACTGCATTACAATGCATTGATTGAGGATAATATTTTTTTACATTTATTTTTAAGTTTATAAGATCCTTTTAAAAATAAAAGGGGTTTATGTTGCATTTTTAGTATATCCAAGAAAAAATGATTTTAAAGTATAGAGTGTAGGGGAAACATGTTAAATAGGGAATCTCAACTCAAGATTCATCCAGTGTTTTAGTCATTAACTAAATAAATATGTATTGAAAGTCACCGTAAAGATGTCACTGTAAATATCTAGCCACTTAAAATGAGTTCAAGTATGCTAGCTAAAGCAATTGATGTCCTAACAGACCAAAGTTTAAATGTGAATGCTGAGAAAACTCAGTAATACTGGTGACATATCTTAAATAAGAGTGTAGACCAGAAGTTGGAGTTAATATAGGGAGGCGGAAGATGAATCTAGGAGAGTGGGAGTAGGGAATAATATTCTTTTAATATAATGCTAACAGTTGAGACAAAGACAATGCTCAGTAAGCAATAGGTGCTCTTTTATATTCTCAACCTTCCTTTGCAAATGGGTTGGATATTGTACCTCGTTCTGGCCACGGACCTTGCTATAACTGAAATATGTCACTTTTGGTTTCAGGGAGCTAAAAGCAGCAGTGCCTCCTCAATTTCACTCTTACCCTGCCCCAGTGACATTATAATCCATGTGTTTAAATGGGGATATAATCTTGGGGAGGAGCCTAGATTTCCAATTCACTGAGAACATGATGTTCCTACCAATCCTTATCAGATACTGTGTGAGCTAGAAATAAACTTTAAATGAAAATTTCTCTTATGACCATAGACAAGTACTTCAAGAAATAGCACCAAATATTATATGTATATGTATATATATATATATATATATAGAGAGAGAGAGAGAGAGAGAGAGAGATTAATTCTAGTTATACATTATTGGTTTAAAGCTTGAAAATCACTCAACGTGATTCTCCACATTAACAACAACAAAAAAATAAAGATAAAGCAATTATCTTGATAGATGCAGAAAATAAATTTGACTAAATACAACATCCAAATCATAATTAAAAAAAAAAAATCTAGGGCGCCTGGGTGGCTCAGTTGGTTAAGCGACTGCCTTCGGCTCAGGTCATGATCCTGGAGTCCCAGGATTGAGTCCTGCATTGGGCTCCCTGTCAACTGGGAGTCTGCTTCTCCCTCTGACCCTCCCCCCTCTCATGTGCTCTCTCTCTCTCATTCTCTCTCTCAAATAAATAAAATCTTAAAAAAAAAATCTAACCATACTAGAAATAGATGAGAGCTTTCTTCATCTAATTAAGCCTATGTATAAAAACCTACTGTAATTTTTTTTACCCAATGGTGATATGCTAAATTAGTGAGAATGTTCTAAAATAGGAAAACTAAAATAGGAAATAAAGCAAGGATGCCCACTATGACCCCTTCTATTTAAAACTACAATGGAATCTCTAGCTAATAGAACAAGCCAAGAGAAAAAATGGATGTCATAGTATAACAATAATTCTAACAATATAATTAGATACCTAAAAAAAATAACCTACAGACAAACTTAACAGAATAAATATGTGACTTAGCAATGCCACTGGATATAAAACCAATAGAAAAAAACAAGTATATTTATAAATACTATTAATAAACAAAATATCTTGGGCACCTGGGTGGCTCAGTTGGTTAAGCGACTGCCTTCAGCTTAGGTCATGATCCCAGAGTCTTGGGATCGAGTCCCACATCGGGCTCCCAGCTCAGCGGGGAGTCTGCTTCTCCCTCTGACCCTTTCCCCTCTCATGCTATTTCTCTCTCTCTCTCTCTCTCTAATAAATAAATAAATACAAATTTTAAAAAAATAAAAAAATAAACAAAATATCTTAAAATGTTATTATTTATATAGGATGAAAAAACACCAAAGTCTAGAAATAATATTAGCAAATAATATGTAAGATCTCTACACTAAAAACTCTTAAACATTAAATGTGATATATCAAGTTTGTGGTTGGACTTTAATTTTCTTTAAATTCATCTATAATTTCAATATAATCCAAATCCAAATCCAAATCTAAGTATTTCTTTTTACCAAAAATGGTAAGTTGAATCTAAAATTTATGAGAGACTGAAAAGAGCTAATATAAGCAAAACAATCCTGAAAAGACAGAAAGAGAGGGAGGGAGAAAGAGAGAGAATAAAGCTAGAGAACTTACAGTATCAAACACCAAGACCTATTACAAAGTAATAGTACTGACCAAAGAAAGAGAAAAGAGTGCAAAGGTGGGGTCACACATATATCTTACCTAATTGGTGACAAATGCAACACAGTGGTACAGGGTCAGGAGTAGGGGAGTGGAGGGTAGGAGTAGGGAATAATGTTCTTTTAAATGGTACTGAATCAATTGGCTAAATATGGGGGAAAAAGTATATTGCCCCTAGCTTACACAAATAATTCCAGATGGAATTCAGATCCCAAATTGAAATGTAAAAATACAACTTTTAGTAGAATACATAAGAAAATATCTTTTGACTTTGGAATCTGCAATACCAAATGGACACACAAGTGCTAGTCGTATGATAAAAATATGACAAATTAAATTATATTAAAGGATTTTAGTTCATCACTTAGAAAAAAAATGCAACTCAAATGGTGAAAGAAGAAATCCCTAGCGCTTTTATTTAACAAAGTACTTATATCTCAAAAATATAGTAAATTTCTACAAATAAATAAGAAAAAGGCAAAAAGCTCCATGGAAAAATGGGGGGAGGGGGAACACGTCAAAAAAACCCACAACAAAATGATATCCAAATGGTGAATAAATATGATTAGGTGCCTTTCCAGGAAATGAAATAGCACAATGAAATTTCACTCCACTCAACACTGACAAAAGAAACTACTGAGTATTGATAAAAATAGGAAACACATGAAACACATTCAGTCTTGGCAGGAGTGTGAATTTATAAAACCACTGTGCAAAACTGGCCACATCTACTAAAGCTGAACATTGGTATAACTTACGGCACAGGAATTCCATCCTGGATTACTATATACCCAATAGAAATGCATATATGTTCACTTAGTTAGCTTATCGCTTGCAGTAATTTTTGTAATAGCCCCAAACTGCAAACTACCAAATGCCCATCAACAGTAGAATGGATAAACATATTGTGGAATACTATAAAGCATGAGGGTTGAATAATCTACAACTGCATGTCACCATATGAACATTTCTCACAAATATAATGTTGGTTTATTAAAAGTCAGATACAAGAGTATGTACTATTTGATTCCATTCATATAAGGTACAAACATAATCAAAACTAACCTGTACTTTTAGAAATCAGGATAGTGATTATCAGTAAGAGCAGAGACTGGGCAATAGAAAAGGACGTTTCTCATCTGCTGGTAATGTTTTGATTCCTGTTCTGGTTAGTGAATACACTTAATTTACGAAAATGTTTTGTATTGTTTTCCCTTTGCATCAAAATCAAATTCCTGAAACAGCTTTTGAAGGTTATTTTTTGTTGTTTTGTTTTGTTTTGGCCTTCATTTGTTAGACTTTTATATACTTTTCAATTCTTCAATCCTTTCCAAACTGCAGTATAAATCTGTTGTCAAATCCACCTGAAATATCTCTGTTTTACCTTAGTTGATGTATGTCTCAGTATTAACTTGTAGTAATCAACACTATTGACTATTTATTTTAAAAATACTCTTGGGGCTCCTAGGTAGCTCAGTCTGTTAAGCGTCTGACTCTTGATTTCAGCTCAGATCATGATCCCAGGGTCATGATCTCGGGATTGTGAGTTGGAGCCCCTCGTCGGGCTCCACGCTGGGCATGGAGCCTGCTTAAGATTCTCTCTCTTCCTCTCCCTCTGCTCCTCCGCTGACACTCACTCTCTCTCGCTGGGAAAAAAAAAAAAACAAAACAACTCTCTTAAATCTACTTCCATTAAACTACAAATCTCCTGGTTTGTTCTTTTATCTTCTACTGGGTTGTTAAATATTGTTGTTCCTGAAGACATCTTCCAAAGTTTACTTTTTTTCTTATTTATATAATTCACATAGGCTACCACATTCACATAGACAACTATAGTAAGCATGGATTAAACCAATGAATTCTACATTTTATCTTTACCCTCAAACTCTAAAACACAAAATCATACGCATTACTCATACCTATCCCTTGAACATAGAATAGTTAGCTCAATCTCAGCATGTTCCAAATTTTTTCAGGACTTTTCAACCAAACCTGCCTCTCTTCCAATATTCGAAATATTTAGAAATAGCCCAGTCACTCCAACATTCTGCAGATGAGAAACCAAAACTTGTCCTTGACTCATCATCTCCTTCATGCTCCATACCCAAGATATTCCTAAACCCATCAATTGCACCTCCCTAATTATATCTCATACTAATAGTTACTCTCTATGTCCATTACCACCATTGTTCTAATTCAAGTTTTAATTAATTTTGACCTGAACCACTGTATTTACTCCTATCTGGTCTTTCTCCCTTTGCATTTGATCCCTACCAATATATTTTCTACACCACAGCCAGAATAATCTCATCAAAACACTAACCCAGTCTAGTCTGAGGTGATTCTCCCAAATCCCTTCTGCTACTGTGAAACAGCTAGAAGATATTCCCCAGTCACTGGGAGTAGTTGCTGAACCTCTCAAAAGAAATTACTGTAGGTCTAAGTGAAGTGTTTCACCAATCTTGGCAGCCCCTCTTTTACCAGGGGGCAAGCCCTGGTCAGTGAATGAATGATACAAATCTCAAGGGCCCTTACCTCTTGTCACAATTTGGGGCAACTCTGAAGGATCATCTCAAAGTTTCCTGTAAAACAGGTTGTGACCTCAGCTGGAATTGCATGGTGGGTCAGCTTCTCCCTCTGCTCAAACCTGCCTTTCTTTTCTTATATGGTATCCCTAGAGAGCACACCCAATAAACTTACTGCTTACAACCTTCCATCTTTGTGTGTGTTTCCAGAAAACCATTTGAAGACACCCTCATTTACAAGAACGAAAACCACTGAATTGATTTCATGGTTTTTAATACAAATCTAAGAATTCTTCAGTGTGGTTTATAGTGCTCTGCATGGATTTTTCTTCGCCTCTATCTCTTGCCTTGAACTCCAGCTACATCAGTGTTCTTCCAATATTTTAAAACAAGATGCTCTGCAGCAGCATATTCATTGCGTTCCCCATTCCCTGTGCCTGAAATGCCCCTCCTTCAACACACTGGCAACTCTTAATCCTTCCTCAGATCTCAGTATCCGTTAGTGGGGATGTATTCACCCGGCTCCCTAGGTGACTTCAGCTACTCCTCTGTTCAAACCTTTTATCGCTATACACACATTATATGCTGTAGATTAGGGGTCAACAAACTATGGTCCATATGCCAAATCAGTCTGCCACTTGGTTTTGTAAATAGAGCTTTTACGAAAGAAAGTCATGCCTGTAGGTATTGTCTATGACCGCCTTCCTGATAATGGCAGAGTTGAGTAGTTGACACTAGATGGTAACCAAAGAGTAAACTATTTATTATCTGGCCCTTTACAGAAAATGTTTGCCCATTTTTACCTTCATTCTATACTGTATTATATGCAAAAAATATATAACATATATGTGTATAATATATACATGATACATATATACATACTTTATACAATATAAATTATTGTTTATGTGGCATTAGGAAGATATTTAAGCATCTCCATGCTTCAATTTCCACAGCTGTAAAATAGGATTGATAAAAGATTATGCATAAAACCACAGAAATCTATATATGAGTAATGCATATGGAACATGTGTCTAATAGAGACACAATAGTGTAAAACCATGTCAAAGCATAAGCATTGAAAAGCAATCTTCTTTTTTATCAATATATTGAAATAAAATCTTATTATTATTAAGGGTGATTGCCTAAATGTTTAGGGACGAGTTATATTTTCTTTTTTTTTTAAGTTTTTATTTAAATTCCAGTTAGTTAACATATAGTATAATATTAGTTCCCAGTGTACAATATAGTGATTCAACATTCCATACAACACCTGGTGTTCATCACAGCAAGTGCCCTCCTTAATCCCCACCACCTGTTTCACCCATTCTCCACCCATCTCCCCTGTGGTAACCATCAGTTTGTTCTCCATAGTTAAGAGTCTGTTTCTTGGCTTACCTCTCTCTCTCTTTTTCCCCTGTTGCTTGTTTGTTTTGTTTCTTAAATTCCACATAAAAGTGAAATCATATAGTATTTGTCTTTCTCTGACTGACTTATTTTGCTTAGCATAATACTCTCTAGTTCTACCCATGTCATTGCAAATGGCAAGATTTCATTCTTTTTAAGCTAAATAATATTCCATTATATATATCATTTTATATATTTTATATATATCAAAATACTTTGATGGATATATATAATATATATATTATCCATATTATATATATTATGGATATATATATATTTTATATATATTATATATATATATATATAATATATATATCACTTTTTCTTTACCCATTCATCAGCTGATAGACACTTGGGTTATTCCCATAATTTGGCTACTGTAGAAAATGCTGCTATAAATATCAGGGTGCAGGTATTCCTTTGAATTCGTGTTTTTGCATTCTTTGGGTAAATACCTAGTTCTATCTAGTTATATTTTCTATGTGGAATTTATCTTTTTGTTTGTCTATTTAATACTTGAGGATATTGTGATTTTTAAGGCAATTATATGAGGTCTTTACTTGTGTTTAAAAGACTGACATTTTGCCCTATCTTCTGCAAGTACACATTTTATACTTTTAATGTGGCTAAATTCATTGTATTTGACATGTATATTACTTTAATTTTTAAAAGTGCTTAAATAATTTTTACTATTTTTTTTTTTAAAGATTTTATTTATTTGACAGAGAGAGAGAGAGCACAAGCAGGGGGAGCAGCAGGCAGAGGGAGAGGGAGAAGCAGGCTCCCTGCTGAACAGAGAGCCCGATGCGGGGCTCGATCCCAGGACCCTGGGATCACGACCTGAGCTGAAGGCAGACGCTCAACGACTGAGCCACCCAGGCACCCCAATAATTTTTACTATTTTTACATGATTATAGAAACACAAAGGAACTTGGAAATTACCATATGTAAAAGTTTGCAATTTGATCTAAACTCACATAGCTCAGGTGGTTATTGTTAACATGTAGATATTTCACTATCATTGCATATTTTAAATAGTTAAAATAATATGATGATAAACATACAGGCTATTGCCTTTTATTTTGTTTGTATTTATGTAATAATGCTCAATACTGAGCACTTTGTGGACATTAAAATTTTTACGAAAAGCTATTAACCACAGCAACATTCATTATAATAATTACTAACATTTATTGAGTAGCTTACATGCACTAACGCACTTAATCCTCCCGTCAAACACAGGAAGGGAAGTATCATGATCTGCATTTACAGTGAGAAAAGCAACAAGGGTATGGGCAGTAAGTAATTTCCCAGGGTTAATGTCAGTGCCAGAGACTTAGCATCTGTTCGGTTTATAAATGTGTAGTAATAAATAAAAACTTCTTTGGAGAAAACAGAAAACTTATCATATGAAATTATTATGTAAATATTTATATTATTCAATTTTAAAACTCATCCATTTACTATTAGTTAATTATACATGCCTCTGAAACACTCCCCCCCACTGTGACTCCTTCCTTTACAAACTGAAACTTTCTTATTTATAAATGCCCATTTCCAAACTATTAAAGTCAATTTTTTTTTTTTTTTTTTTTTGAAATCTACTTTCCTATGCTGTAAGTAGAACAACAAACACAAGCCTAACACCTTAGGGCAGGCTGTGGTTGCAACTACATTAATCAATCTGCACAAAAGAACATCCAACTCTCGGTCTGATAAATCCTGTTCCAGAGGCACTTGCCACCTGCAAAGAAAGGTTAACATTCTTCCCTACCTTATGCTGCTGTCACAGTGATCAAGACAAGGGGTCACGTTGCATTCTATGGCACTGCTTAGCTGGCCATTTGGCAGTGTAGGAGAGGCTGCTCTTGGCTCTCTGTTCTGGAATGGTGATATCTGAGGAAAAGGCCTGTATCACTAGAGCACCCAAAATATAACTTGCATTTGTTTAGCACCAGAGTTATTATATGTCTTCTCTATTTTATTACTCTGGTCCAAATATAAAGGAAAACTTGTGTCCCAATTCCCATCTTCCTGTTTTTCTATGACTGCTGTGTTGCACACCTACATAAGGTCCTGTTCCAAAATCATCTGTTTTCTTCCTGAATATTCTACATGCCCTTGCTTTCAAATTATTTCAGCTGAAATGTGGAGAGGAAAGAGGTTATTGGCTGAAGGAAATTCTGCTCAGACCAGGCATAAGCCATGAAGGTGACATAATCTTGAGCTGCAGGAACAGGGTTTCTGCACACTTTTGCTGATACCTGAGAATTTATTCATCACATATGCATATGTATTTTTCTCAGCATTTTCTGTTTCTATAAGCCAAACCCACCACTCTGCAGGAAATTTCATTTGATATTCCTGCTGAAGATTCACTACCACTGCCCTTAAATGGATCACTTGAACTGTCCATGGTTCCTTTCTCCCAGAGTACAGTTATCAAGTAGGATATTTGGGATATCTAATCTTGTTTCTCACGGAGGGAACTGTGCACTTAAGAACTGTGAGTCTCTTCATTTCTACGCAAGCTATTTTCCAAAAGGGAAATACACAAGACTACTTCTTGAGATATGCATTCTGTTGTCATTACACCAAGCAGAACTCTTGCTTTTCAGGCTCCCCACTGACTAAATAATTTTACTTCATTGATTTTGGAGGAAGCAGCTGAAAATTGAGAAATTATTATATACATATATAAAAGTTTTTATCTATGCCTTTTTTAAATCATTATCTTCAGTTTTTATTTGTTTCAAAGCAAGGAAAGACATATCTATTCTCCCTCATTATTTGATTTTTATGTAAAATTGAAGGAAGGACAAAATTTGTGACATCTATGTTTTAGTTTAGCAAAACAAATCTGCCTTGTCTGGGATTTGTTATACCACTGGCTCAAAGACAGCCACTCCAAATTTCAATTAAAGCTCAGGGAATGAAATTAAGAATTTTAGATTCTTAGACTTTAGTCCTTGATGGCTTATAAAAGGCAATTTTCTATGTTTATGATGAGATATTTGTCTTTTACTGTGAGGCAACTTTTAAATGACGATATGAACATTATTTAAGTCAGAATATTAGTTACATTAATGTACTATACAAACTAGAAAATGACAGAAATTATAAACAGACTAAACCCACTCTGATTTACTACTGACAGGAAGGTTTAAATACTCCCATAATGGGACTTTTCAATCTGAGAAGGAGAATATGTCAGACAGGAGAGTTGGGTACTGAATGAAAATTTGTAATGCTAAGGAGAAGAAAGTAGGGGAATTGAAAGTCATTCATCATTGTAACACTTCCCTGTAGACTAAGCAGAGATACAAGATTCTGTTCACACAAGAATTTCCAGTTTTTGAAAAGCTTTATCGTTCCTCTTCTACTACAATATTATATTGGAACTCATGAAGTGTTTGCAGATGAAAGTGATAGAGTTTAGGAGTTCATGAAAAATAGTTTCTGTGATCACCACATTGAATTCTGCATTCTAAAAATGAATAATAGGAGAAATATGTTTCTTAAATGTCAACAAATACTTAACCCACAACATATTCATCTGACCACAGCAATCTAGGTCAAAATATGAAATAATGTTAGCCCTGGTTAGCGAATTCATGAAGTGTGTATCATTTATGTAGTAAATCATGGTTTTGCCTTTATTATTTCATGCGTATGTTTCTTTATGTCAATGTTTAAATTATGTTTCTCTTTATCACTGAACAAGCTTATCTGTATTAGTTTAGACTCAAAAGTCCACAGGCCAAATTTAAACATTTCTTCCTATCCAATATACATTTACCTCATGCAACCACACTCATATTTGCTGTTCCTGCTTCAACATACACAGTGTCTGGCTTGTGAACTTTTAACTTTTGAGGAACCCATCCACACAAATGAATGGTGTGGGCCATAGAAGTCTGTGAATCCTTATAGAAACTGTATAACTTAAAATTCTTTGGAAGCAATTAAGTTAGAGAAGTCTTTCCAATAATTCAATATGCACACACATACAAGTCAAAACTCAACTAGCTCACAAAAGAAATGCTAAGCAACAAAGACTTCCTAGATGAATTTTGACTTTTTAAAAAATTTTTAATTGAACTTTTTAAAAAAGATTTTATTTATTTATTTGAGAGAGAAACAGAGAGAGTGAGAGAGAGAGAACATGAGGGAGGTGAGGGGCAGAGGGAGGAGCAGACTCCCTGCTCAGCAGGGAGCCTGATTCGGGGCTTGATCCCAGGACTCCGGGATCGTGACCTGAGCTGAAGGCAGACCACTAACCAACTGAGCCACCCAGGTCCCCCCCCCAAAATTTAATTGAACTTAAAATACATAGCCAACTTTGAGCAAAGGTAGTTTCTCAGTCCCTTTACATCGAGAAATCACATAGAGCAAATAAGCAAATAATATAACATTTAAGCTAACTGACATTTTAATAGCAAAGAAAAATACTATTTATGCCTGTTGTATCCTATAGTTTTGTTTCTAAAATCAATTATGTTTAGCTAGAAGATTGAGATTTCAGACTAAAAGACTCAGTTTTAATTTTCAACTCTGTCTCAGAAAAGACGAGATGAGTGTTGATGAGGATGTGGAGAAAAGAAAACCTTTGAAAATTGGTGGTAGGAAGGCAAATTGGTGCAACCACTATAGGAAATAGTATGAAGGGTCTTCAAAAATAAATAAATAAATAAATAAATAAATAAATAAAATAAAACTGCCATGTGATCTAGCAATACCTCTTCCGCGTGTACACCCAAAGGAAATGAAATCAGCACTTGTAAGAGATATCTGTGCTCTCATGTTCATTAGAGCACTACTCACAGTTGCCAGGATATGGAAATAACCTAAATATATGTATATATATGTACATATATATGTGCATGTATTAAATATATGTATATATAAAACTATATATAATATTAAATATATATACATGTTAAATATATTATATATAATACTAAGTGTGTGTGTGTGTGTGTGTGTGTGTGTATAATATTATTTAGTCTTAAAAAAGAAGGAGATCCTACCATTTACATCAATGAACCTAGAAGACATTATGCTAAGGAAAATTAGGCAGACACAGAAAGAAAAAAACTGATCTCCCTTTTATGGGGAATCTAAAAAAGTCAAATACTTAGAAGTAGAGAATAGAAGGGTGGTTACCAGGACAAAGAGGATGGGGGAAATGGGGACATGGCCAAAGGGTGCAAAGTTGCAGTTATTTAGCATAAATAAGTCTAGAGCTCTAATACACAGCATGGTGACTGCAGTTTATAATACTGTTCTGAATAGTGGAAGTTTACTAAGAGAGTAGATTTCAGGTGCTCTCATCATACATACACATAAAACAGTAACTGTGCAAGGAGATGATATGTTAACTAACTCAACTCTAGTAACTGTTTCACTACAAACACACACACACACACACATATAAATGTTGTATACCTTAAACATATAAAATTTTTATTAAAAATAATTTTTAATATAAATATAAAATTTAAATAAAATACAAAAGGCAAGTATCTCCACTCCAATTATTCAAAATCATCCCTGTGATTTCCCCAGCATGACTTTTCTCTCCATGGGTGAACCACATTCCTAAATTGCCTCCTTTCTGCTTTTTTTTTTTCTTTCTCATGGTTAATCACTCTACTTTTAATGTGGTTCATTTCAGTTCAATGTTTAAATAATATTTTAAAATTCAGAATAGCTACAAGTATTTGCATATTTAACCATTCCAGGGACTGCTAGTTCATATTAAGAGACAGTTTGTTACATATATCTGCTTGCAAAAACATGTGAGGAAGTGAGGAAGTCTCATTTCATTTTGTACTTTAAACAAGCTGTTTTTCTCATAACCCTGCAAGAGAAAGCACAGCCAAACTGATACTTAGGTAAGTGGGAGGAGCACAAATCTCAGATTGGTACCCCAAACTACTAACCACCATTTAAATGATAAAATAAAATCTATGGCAGAACATAAGAAAGTTTTACTTGATATTCAATATGAGATATGGAATGAAGAACCAGGATCTTGTATTCAGGTTTGTAAATGTTTTAGCTTTGCTTGATAGTGTATACTTAGTCTTTAGAGCCCTTATTAATTTAACTAATATATATTCGGTGCTTGTCACAGAAGAGATACTACCCAAGGCTAGAAGTATAACAATGAACAAATCTAGAAGGCTTTTGGCCTCAATAAATTTATACACCAGCAAGAGAAATAAACAAATAAATAGGCAATTATAAGCATAGGAATGTTGTGACAGAGGGAGTAGAGATCACTCTGGAAATGCACATGATGGGGGAGCACCGTGATCTGGCGAGTAAGGAAAGTCTCTGATTGGAAGTGATCCTAAAAGACAGACTGAAGAATGATAGGAGATCAGCCACATAAAGAGTTTTTTAGTGTAGAAGAGATAAGACCTGCAAGTGAAAAGACAAAGACTTCTTTAAGGAACCCAAATTATTTAGAGCTAAACATTAAAGTTCATGTGTCAGAAGGGGAGGTCTGAATAAATACACAGTACAGGCCACGTGAGCTCTATCTCTTGCACCGGCCAGTGCTTTTATTAGCTGTGTGATGTTCAGCAAGTGTCTTTGCCTCCATTTCTTTATCTTTAAATAAACAAATGAATAAACGAACCACAAAAATGGCAAAATAAATACAAAAAGAGAATAACAACAATATATATTTCATAGGGATGTTTTGAGTAATAAATGTGTTAATATATGCAATTCACTTAGTACTTGTTATATGATACTTGATATACAAATATTTGAATTTGTTTTCATTATTATTTTAATATTATCATTGTTAATTGTTATTATGATTGATCGGTTGCATGATTTTAACTAAAGGAGTGATATGATTATATGTTAATTTTACTAAAATTATTGAGTCTGGTGTGAAAAATAAATTATAGGATAATGATCGCAAGCCTCTTGTCATAATCTAGAGAGGGGTTGACAGTGACTTGGCGAGAAGCAGTGCTGACTTGATAGAAAAAATAAACATATTTAAGTAATAAATTATTACATTATATGAATATTTTGGTGACTGAGTGTGATAAGAATAAATTGTCATGTTTAGGTACTTAACTGAGTGACTTGAGAGAAGACTGAAGTGGAGGGAACTGACAGAAGGCCATACTTGTAATGGAAAGATAACTTTTAGTCCATTGGAGCAGTTATAACAAAATGCCATAAACTGGGTGGCTTATAAATAGCAGAAATTTATTGCTCACAGTTCTGGAGGCTGGAAGTCCAAAATTAGGATGCCAGCATGATCTAGTGAGAGTCCTCTTCCTGGCTGCAGATTACCACTTCTGGCTGTGTCCTTCCATGGTGGAAGGGGGGCAGAAGCTTTTTGGGGTCTCTTCATTAAAGCACTAATCCCATTCATGAGGGCTCTACCCTCATGACCTAAGCATCTGCCAATGGCCCTACCTCTTAATACCATCACACTGGGTATTAGGATTTCAACATACGAATTTGGGGCAAGGGACAGGAACATCCAGACCATGTCAATGATCAACTCAATTTTGACTATTTTGAGTATGAAATGGCAGTAAGAAATTAATACAAACTGTGAAGCACATTGTGTGTACATGTTTGTGTGTGTATACTATTTCAAGAATGATGCATTCCCCCAACCTGTCAAATTACTAAAGTCAAACAAATTAGAAGTAGAAAAGTGTTTGGATTCAGTGAGCATAGTCCACTGTGTGATGTAAGGCATATCCAGACTTAGTGGATTTAGGAATGGATGTAAGAGGGAAAAAAAACCAGAATGAGTGTGGAAAATCTATCTAACTAACTTGGTTCTAAAGCAGAAATAAAACAAATGTCCACAACCAGCATGGCATGCAGAAGTAAAGACAAGGTCTTCATACAAAAAAAAAAAGAACTACATGTATACTTAAATGCCAGTGAGAATAGAATAGAATGAAAAGAACATACTGAATATCATAGAGAACAAAGAATGATCAAAAGTGTGTTGCAGATAGGTAGAGATTCAGGGTATACATAGGAAGATGTACCTTTAATAGGAGAGTGGGCACTACTTTAATTATAAAATGAAGGAAGTAGAAATGTGCATATTCCTAACAACATTCTCATGGCTATTAGATTGTATTTCTGTCTGCTATAAACAATATCCTATCTGTATTGCTTGGTGCTCAGCATGACTCTCCCACAATATCCACCAGGAGATAAGGAAATAAAAACTCGTGGGTACTTAAAACCATAATATTTTGAAATTAGAGTATGTAGATTAGAAATAAACAATGGTGTTTGCTTCATCATTTTATTCCAAAAAGTTCTACAATAATCATGTAGAATTAAGAGGCAGGATGAGTGATAAATTGTGGAAGGGCTTGGCAATCTGAAAATTTTACCTTAGCCTAAAAAAGGGATATAACGCATGTTGGTTTCATCTGGCCACTGCATTCCTATAATGCCCAAAATATATTCAGGCCTGAAATAAAGAGAGTATAAGGTACTCAGCATCTACTAGTTAACTATCAAGACTCATAATATTGACAAGCTTGTATTTTTCCCCCTTCCATGGATTAAGGAAAGACCAGACCTGGGAAGAAGTTACAAACACATCTTTTATACTATTGTATAACCTACTATAAGTTTTGGGTTTACACACAAGAGATGAAGACCCATTGATGAATTTTAAATAGACCTGATAAGCACATTAGGAAGACAAATGGCAACACTGAAGGGAAAAATAAATAAGATTTGACAAGGAAAGAGTTATTGTGGATCAAACTAAAGGAGCAGAAATGGAAATAAAGTGGAGAGTATAAAATTAAAAGATGTTTAGGAGGCATCAGCACAATGAGGTTGCTGATTCATTGCAATGCCTGAATTACCATACACAAAGAAAATATCGTCATCACTAGATCCATAATTTCATGTAATCCCTGTGGAAAAGTGCTCATTGCTAATTGTAAAATAATATATTTTAACATAATATTTAAGGAAGTCAAAGTACTTTCCTCATTGAGAACATGATAATGTGATTTAACTTCTTGCTTGATTTCACGTGATCTATGTACAATTTACCATAAGGTAATACACTGTCAGAGTTATTCAGTATGAGTGTTACAGTGTTTTTCAATTTGTAATTAACAAAATGAAAAAGAATGCTATATGTTTTGTGATTTTTACAAAGACTTTTGAATAGTAAAGAAAAATTAAGAAAAGAGCAGTATATTTAAAATACTTAAAATGGAACCTATGACCATATATTAATTATGTGAAAATTAATTCTTCACATTATAACAAATATCTTTTACACTATCTAAATCTTACTTATGAAATAATGACTCTATGGGGAGGATATTCTGCCTCACTGCCCTTTATGAAGAAAGTACATTATTTGAATTTCAATAGAAGACACTTTTTTAAAAAACTTTTATTCTGTTGGAATAAATCTTTAGGATATAATTTAACTTAATTGTTCTTCTGTCATTCATGAACTACTTATGCTGAACTCATAGTTTATGATGTCAGCAGAAATTAAATTATACCCTTGTGTTCAGTTGGGAATCATTTTTTAAAAAATAATCTGACATCAGAAAGTAAAAATCTGTTTCTAATATAGGATAATTGTAGTTCATTATGAAAATGGAACAAACTGCTGACAGTCTCATTTTAGAAAAAAATACAGTATGTGAGAGCTCAGATGATTTAATAAAATAATGAGTCTGAAAAGGGAATGTACCATAACCTTGTTACAAATTCTCCAGTGAAGTCATAAATAATCAAGCCAAAAGAGTATACAAATATACAGTTTGACCAATTACTGTTGTTAGAAACACTCCAAACCAAAAAGTCTAAGATACTATATTTTTGAAAATCTGTAGAAAGTATTCCCTCTTATTTCCAAAGTATTTCAAAGCTTAAGTGATGAGTCTAAAATTAAGCAAATTTAACCCAAACACCTACATTTTATTTTAAATTCAGTATTTGTACATTTTCTCAATGATCCTAAAGAAACAATCACCAAAGAGTTGCCATTAAGCTTGAATGAATTTACAGCCTGCTCTTGAAAAATAGCTCAAGACATTTATAGTCATATGTTCTTTGGTCAGTTGGCATAAGATTAGTACTTAGTACTTAAGTACTATGCTATGTTGGCAATATACAGAACGTGAGGAATATATAGATATTTCACTAATAAGAACATGATAGATCAAAACATTATGCTGTCCAAAAAAAAGTGCATTTATCTTTGTAAAATCTAAGCCATATTTTGATTGCAAATTAATGTCTATTCTATTTTTCCCGATTTTTATTGCATTAAATGTACATAACATAAAGTTTACCAACTTAGCCATTTTAAGTGTACAGTTCAGTGGTATTAAACATTCATAATGTCGTATTACCATCATCACCATTCATCTCCAGAATTTTTTTTATCTTGTAAAATTAAACTCTATACCTATTAAACAATAACTCCTCATTTTCCCCTCCACCCAGGCTTTAGTGGTCAACTGTTTTATTTTCTGTTACTATAAATATTCTAAACACATCTTATACTAGGAATCATATAGCATTTGTCTTTTTATAACTGATTTATTTCCTTTAGCATAATGTTCTCAAGGTTCATCCATGTATAGCATATACCAGAATTTCTTTCCTCTTTAATGATGAATAATGTTCGTGTGTGTGTGTGTGTGTGTGTGTGTGTATGTGTGTGTAACATTTTCTTATGCATTTATCTGCCAATGGACATTTGAGTTGCTTCCATGTTTTGGCTTTTGTGAGTAATGCTGCCACGAGCATGGGTGCACAGATATTTCTTCAAGACTGCTTTCAATTTTTTGAGTAAATACCCAGAAGTGGAATTTCTTCATCATAAGGTTATTCTATTTTTAGTCTTTTGAGAAGCTCCCATGCTGTTTTCCACAGTGGCTATATCATTGCACATTCTCACCAACAGTGCACAAGAGTTCCAATTTCTGCACATCCTCAAGAACACTTGTCATTTTCTGTTTTGTTTTTTTTTTCTTTTTTCTTTTTTTTTTTTTAAGATTTTATTTATTTACTTGACAGAGAAAGACACAGCGGGAGAGGGAACACAAGCAGGGGGAGTGGGAGAGGGAGAAGCAGGCTTCCCGCCGAGCAGGGAGCCCGATGCGGGGCTCAATCCCAGAACCCCGGGACCATGACCTGAGCTGAAGGCAGACCCTTAACGACTGAGCCACCCAGGCGCCCCCCAATTTCATTCTCTGTACATTCTACTACTAATTGCTTATCACATACATGATTTACAAATATTTTTTTCCTTTCTGTAAGTTGTCTTTTTACTCTATTGACAGTATCATTTGATGCACATTTTTAAAAATTTTCATGAAGTCTATTTTTAATTTTGTTGCCTGCACCTTTGTTGTCATATCCAATATGAAGCTTTTACCCTATGTTTTATAGTTTAGTTCTTATATTTAGGTCTTAGATCCATTTTAATTTTTGTATATGATATTAGGTAAGGGTCCAATTTCATTCTTTTGCAGATGTATATCCAATTTTCCCACTACCATTTGTTGAAAAGACTATCCATTCCCCTTTGATGGTCTGACATCCTTGTTAAAAATCACTGGACTATGTATGTGAGGGTTTATTTTTGGACTCTACTGTATTCCATTGGTCTATATGTCTGTCTTTATGCCAATATCACACTGTTTGGGTAACTGCAGTTTTATAGTAAGCTTTGAAATCAGGAAGTGCAAATCCTACAGCCATGTTCTCTTTCAAGATTGTTTTGGCTATCCCAGTTCCTTTAAGATTCTGTATAAAAGTCATTAGGATTTTTTATTTCTGTAAAAAACCTGTCATTAGGATTTTGGTAGGGATTATACTGAATCTGTGGATTGCATTGGTAGTATCGACTTCTTAACAATATTAAATCTTCAAAACGTATGAACACAGGATGTGTTTCCATTTATTTATGTCTTCTTTAATTTCTTTTGGCAATGTTTTATAGTTTTCATTATACAAACCATGTGCCTCCTTGATTAATGATATACCTAAGTATTTTATTCTTTTTGATGCTATTGCATATGGAATCATTTTCTTTATTTCCCTTTTCTGTATTGCTCATTGTTATTATATAGAAATGCAACTGATTGTGTGTGTGTGTGTGTGTGTGTGTGTGCATATGTTGACTTTGTATTCTGCTACTTTGCTGAATTCATTTATTCTAATGATTTTGTGTGTAGAATCTTTAGGTTTTCTGCATATAAGATCATATCATCTGTGAACAGATATAGTTAATTTTACTCTTTCCTTTCCAAATGCAGGTGTCTTTTATTTCTTTTTCTAGCCTCATTGCTCTGGCAAGAACTTCCAGTACTATGGTGAATATGAGTGGTGAAAGTGGGCATTCTTTTCTTGTTCTTCATGTTAGAGTAATAGCTTTTAGTCTTTTATTATTGAGTATGATTCAATGTGTGGTTTTCAAATACAGCTTTTATTATGGTGAGGTAGTTTCCTTGTATTCCTACTTTGTTGAGTATTTTTATCATGAAAGCACGTTGAATGTTGTCAAATGTTTTTTTCTACAACAATTGTGTATTTTTTCCCTTTATTCTGTAAACATGGTGTATTACATTGACTGATTTTTGTATGTTGAAATATCTTTACATTCTAAGAACAAATCCCATGTGGCTCATGCTGTGTAATTCTTTTAAGATGCTGCTAAATACAGTTGAAGATTTTTGCATCAATATTCATAAGGAAAATTAATCTGTAGTTTTCTTTTCTTGTAATGTCTATGTCTGACTTTGGTATTAAGGTAATGCAGCCTCAAAGAATGAGTTAGGCAGCACCTTTCTTCTCCAATCTTTCTGGAATAGTTTGAAAAAAAACCTAGGTGTTAGTTCTTCCTTAAATATTTGGTAAAATTCACCAGTAAAGCTATTTGGTACAAGGTTTTGGTTTTTTTTGTTTTTTGTTCTAGGGGAAGGGAACACATTTTTGATTTTTGATTCCATCTCCTTATTCATTATAGGTCTAGTCAGATTTTCTGTTTCTTCAAGATTTAGTCTTGTTAAGTTCTGTGATTCTAAGAATGTGCCCATTTCATTTGTATTGTCCAATTTGTTGGTGTACAATTCTATAAATAGATCAGAACATAATACTAACTTGAAAAGGAGTAAAACAAAAATATTCAAAAACGGATGAATCTTTATAATATTGAGTGGAAAAATAAATTTTTATAAATATGATTTTCTTGGGGCACCTGGGTGGCTCAGTCAGTTGAGTCTGGGACTCTTGATTTGGGTTCAGGTCATGATCTCAGAGTCAAGAGGTTGAGCCAAGCATCAGGCTCTGCACTCAGCACAGAGTCTGCTTGAGATTCTCTCTCTCCCTCTGGCCCTCCCCCCATTCTCTTTTTCCCTCTTTCTCAATAAATAAATAAGATCTTTAAAAATATATATATGATTTTCTTTTTTTTAAAGATTTTATTTATTTATTTGACAGAGAGAGAGAGAACAAGCAGGGGGAGCGGCAGGCAGAAGGAGAGGGAGAAGCAGGCTCCCCGCTGAGCAGGGAGCCCGATGCAGGGCTCTATCCCAGGACACTGGGATCATGACCTGAGCAGAAGGCAGACGCTTAACCGACTGAGCCACCCAGACACCCCTATATGATTTTCTTTATACTGAGTTTAAAATGACTAATAATAATATATATTTTTAGTAATCCATTTTTCTTATGAAATCACGTGTGTGTGTGTTTTGAGACATATATGAATATAAAGGGCATGATAAAAAATTAAGGATAATTAAGAAGTAATTATTTCTTCAGTGGAAGAAGGCAAGTTGATAAGATGGGAGATAAACACATAAGTAGCTGCAGTTTAGTGGCATTGTTTAAAATTTCATATGTGGTGGTGGGTTAGGCTACTTTTATTCATTATTAAAATAAAAGCAAAAATGGTTATGCTTGGACAAATTGTGGTGTTGTGATAGAAGTTTTAGAAATAATTTAAGTCCCTCAAAATCCAGACTTTATAGAACAAACTACAAGTTCTTGACTTAAAAACTATATTAATTAAGATAATAAGCTACTAGCAAGCAAACTGGAAGGATAACCTAGACATAAACCATAACCTCAGGAAGAACCATTCTTTCAGTATTGGAGAAAATGTAAAACCATTACAACCACAATGAGATATTGTTTTACAAACAAGTTTGAAGTTCTTAAAAGACTGGAAAAACCAAGTTATCTAGGAGGAAAAGGTATCTTCATGAATTACTGTTCCAATGAATATCATCATAGAAAAGTTTTATGTATCTAGGAAGTGAATACTAAGAGCTTTCTCAACTTATGATGGGGTTACATCTGGATAAACCTATTAAGATAAGTTGAAAATACCGTAAGTCAAAATGCATTTAGTACACCTAAGTTACTGAACATCATAGCTTAGCCTAGCTCACCTTAAAAGTGCTCAGAACACTTAGCCTACAGTTGAGCAAAAATCATCTGACACAAAGCCTATTTTAGAATGAATGCTGAATATCTCATGTAATTTATTGAATACAGTAATGAAAGTGAAAAACAGAGTGATTGTATGGGCACAGAATGGTTATAAGTGTAGAGGTTGTTTAACCTTGTGATCACATGGCTGACTGCGAGCTGCCCAGCATTACAAGAGAATGCCCTACTGTATATCACTAGCCTGGGAAAAGATCAAAATTCAAAATTCAAGTATCATTTCTACTGAATGCAAATCTCTTTCGCACAATCACAAAGCCAAAAGGTCCTAAGTCAAACTACCGTAAAAAGTCAGAGACTGTATTTTCTTTGACCAAAATATTACATTCCTAAGCATACAGATTACATTAGGAATCTTAAAGTAGGTCCATAACCCCGAGATATTGAGAAGAACCTCCAAACAGGCATAAACACACACAAGCACACACATATTTCTAGAAATTCAGCTTTCCTGTACATTTAGTTCTAAAATCGACTGGCATAATAAAAGGCCAACACTATTCTTTCTGTGACCACATGTTGTTCCCCACCCAGCCCCTTACATTTACCCTTAATCCTTCAAAAATAGCCATCTTCCTTTTTAGAAAAGAAAGTCATGCTCCTTATCCATCTGGAATCTTACCATGGTGCATTGCCAAACAAAGTGACAATGGAAAGATTTATTTCAGAGAAGTTTTCTTTAATGTTATCTCAGGGAACCAAAAACCTCCCTTACAGCCTTCTATCTTCCTTTTTGAACGAAAGTAATGTCCTAGTAAAGCTGTTTTTTAAAAATATAAGTGGAAAGATTTCAAAGGAAATCAAATGTTTCAAGATTGGATGGGATGTGTGGATTAACGTTTTACTTGATATCTTTCAGAAGCAGTGTGCATAAACACCATTAAATATCTATCCCAGTCAGTCACTCATTTACTGAGTTTACCCCAGGTTATGTTACTGTGTCAAACAACCACCAAGTTTCAGTTGCTTTGAACAGCATGGATTTTTTTTATCTTTTGCTCTACTTACTGATTGGTTTACTACAGGTGCAGCTACATGCCACATACCTTCTTCAGTCTAGAAGCAGATTGAAGAAACACCTGTGTTTGTGACATGTCATTCCGACACCAGAGGGAAAAAACAAGAGAGCGAATGGAACCTCTCAATGTTTCTTAAAGCTTCTATTTGGAACTTGCCTACCTTGTACTTCTGATTCATCATCAGTCCAAAGACAATTCACAGCCAAGCCTAATGCCCATGGCATAGGGAAGCACAGAGAGTCACATATGGGCAGGTAGCAATGTATATCCTTTATAGGAACAGCAGTGAATATGCCACCACTCTTATCATAAAGTTATTCAATAATTTTTATTTACCATTAACAGACATCAGATGATGATGCATCAGCAGTACAAGGTAGCTTCAGGACCAATTAATCATTAGCATTATATATATTATCTTTTATGAAATATGTAGGAAAATTTTGAACACGGGGTTCTATTTTTATTGAGATTCTGATTATTCTCAAAAGCTGAAAAAACAGATATTAACACACACCTACACACTTACTAAAGGAAAACCATGCCTTGTGTACTTTGCTTGATTAAAAGACTTAAATTTTATCTATTACATTGCCTTACTACAAATGAAGAGGAACAACATACCGATTTGCATTTTGATTTTATAATGTATTATAAAAATAGATAAATTGTATTACATTTGCATGTTGTTAATCTTGACATTACTGCTCTGTTGGACTTCCCTCTAAAAATCTCACTTTGAGGGGCGCCTGGGTGGCTCAGTCATTAAGCGTCTGCCTTCGGCTCAGGTCATGATTCCAGGTCCTGGGATCGAGCCCCGCATCGGGCTCCCTGCTCAGCGGGAGGCCCGCTTCTCCCTCTCCCGCTCCCCCTGCCTGTGTTCCCTCTCTCGCTGTGTCTCTCTCTGTCAAATAAATAAATTAAATCTTTAAAAAAAAAAAAAAATCTCACTTTGTCTCTGGCTTCCCTAAAAATCACTCAAACAACAGGGAATACCTGCATCTTCATCTACAAAAACTAAACCACAGAGAAGCCTACCAAATATAGTCATCCATTATTATTCCATGCTATTCATCCTGGTATTCTACTACTATCGATCTGAAATACAAGCGACTAGTATTCTTTTTTCACCAGTCTTATAGGCATAGATACGGAATCATTCTTATTATCCACTCTCTATTGGTCTATCATTTTAAGAAGACATTTCTTACTATTTCCCTTGGGGAATTAAAACACTCTCCTCTTTGCCTATCTACATGGATAGTGTTTTAGTTTGAGTTCTCCAGAAGTGGATTCTTTTTTTTAAATGTATTTTTTAAAGATTTTATTTATCTATTTTAGAGGGAGTGGGAAAGCGAAAGGGAGAGAGTCTTAAGCTGACTCGACTCTGAGCATGGAGCCTGAGCCAGGGCTTGATCCCACTACCCTGAGATCATTACCTGAGCTGAAACCAAGAGTCTGATGCTTAACTGACTGCACCACCCAGGCACCCCAGCCCAGAAGTGGATTCTGAGACAAGGATTCTAGGGAAAGTAGCTTGGGTGTGTAGGCAAGAATCACTAGTAGAGGGGTATGGAAACAATCCAGGGAATAGAAACATTCCAAAAAGGTAAATAAATTTAGACAGCTTCAGTAGTAGGTGACTAGAGTTTAATCCTGATAAAGCTTAAAAAGTCAAAGACCACTAGAACAACTTGCAATCTAACAAAATGACATTTATTGGCTCCAACCAGTGAAGGAGGGAACTTGAGAGGAACCAAGGAGAATTGCACAAGAGGAGGAAGGGAAGGGTATTTTATAAGGATTGCTGTAAGGTTTGGGCTCCAAAGAAGGATCCTGAGGGTCCTGCTCCAGCAGCAGGAAAGTGGGAAAGGCGGAGGGTATTAATTGTACTCTTAAGACATCTCCAATTTAGCTGTCATTAATGTTAATTTTGATTCTATATATTTAACTTCTCTCTCTAAATCTCCATTGTTTCTGAATTTGGATGGGAAGAATTTTAGACCTATTCGATCTCAGTGTTGGATACCAGTGATCCACACAAACATGCAAAAATTTGTTAAGAATGTTAAACTTCTCTTTGTCCAAAGAATTATACACAATTTATTAAATATACTTATGTGCAACAATGTAAAAAATCTGTAATAGGTGTGATGTAGGACTCTGGTTCTTTAATAAGTACACATCAAAAAAGTTTAACCAGTGTGGCAATGAAAGTTTTTGTGTTCTTGACTCGGTTAACTTCTGCCTTATGTTGTTTTTGTTCCACATTATTTTCTTGTTCAGAAACCTTTGTTGTGTGCTTTGTATCTTTGCTTTTTGATTTCTTTTTTCAGAATACAGTTTTAGCAATGGATCTTTTATCAGTTGTTTTATTCAGGATCCTCTGCTTCCAATATGTGGTGGCAAATACTGTCTATGCCTATGTAATGAGTGCTACTATTCTGTCTCCTCTAAATTGAATCTCCCACATCTGTATTCTCTTTGATCCTTTAGTAAGGTAGCTGCATTTTCTCTATGGAATCACTTTCCTCTTTATGACATGTCGTAGATATGAAAGTTCAAAACCTTTCTATATAAAATGGAGAATAAACAAAAACCAGAACTTGTCATGCCAAGGAATTCCTGTTCCACACTATGATATGCATCCTAGAAGCAGCAGCTCAGGACTAGCTTGGGACTTGTTCATATACCATAAGCCTGTAGTTGTGTAAGTCTCATGTTGTGTGCATTATCTCGGTTAAAGTCCTGCCAATCCTGGTACAGATTAGAGGAATAATAAATCAAAGGCAATTAAAATGACTTCTAAAATTATATGGAAGCCTGTTCAGTTTAAAAAAAATAAATCTAGCTTGCTCATTGTGGTTCTTCTGTATTATCTACTTTGATAACAAGTTTAATTTGATTCCGATTTTCTTTCAGCAATTTTGGCCTAGTCGATTTAATGCCAGTGATGGATGTGGGAAAATTATAATAATTGTTAAACCTTGACAACACTTTCTCATTATAATGAAACTTCTTTAGTAGTAAAGCCATAGCAAATAATCTATAACACTATCATTCTACTGCTAAATGCTGTATTAAATAATTTGTAACCATAATAAGAATGGAGTTATTCTGTGCCATGTTTTATATTTCAAAGAATATATAATTTTAATATCAATTTGGAAAATCCAAAAATATCCAGTAGCTTTCTGCATTGTTGTATAACTAAAAATAGCAATCCTGCAAAAACAACATTATAATTTAGGCATACAACTTATACATTATCACATAAGGTTCTGGATACTAGGCATCCTGTTGGTTTCAACTGAAAAAAAATGTGGAATATGTATTAGCTTTTTCCAACATAATTTTTCTTATTCAAGGAAAACATGATTTTATTTAAAAAACCCTATTTTTTAATAAAAATGCCATACCACTTAGCATAAAACAAGCAAAAAAAAAAAAGGAGGAATAATATCTAAGTTCCAATTTATAAATGTCAAATGTTCTCACAAAAAGTAAAATTTTAAAACGTGTCTAAAATCTTTATCATGATATCAATATCAATTAAGAAAACTGCTGACATTACGTTGCATAATTGAAATCAAACTTCACAGTAATGAAGAAGTGGACTTTATTAGAAGCCCGCTTGAGAATTTTACACATTTCTATTTTTTGAAAAGCTGTAGTATACCTTTGTTCTAGAGCTGCCATTTCTCAAGGACAAGCGAAAGTATTCAAATGTGTAAAAATCTCTGAGGGGATTAGTGATGTCCAGCATATATTAGTCAGGATAATTACTAAATTTGCCTGTTTGTGCACACCCATGCCTAAATACAGTGCCTCACACAGGATATCATTTTCTCTCTAATGCAGCTAATCAATGAGGATGGTCAGTCTCTGTGACATTAAGATCCAGGGATCCAGGCTAAGCAGAGCAGCTCAGCCTTATACACACAACAACTAAGATTGCTCCAATCATAGCCAGATACATCCAGGTGAAGAAAAGGGAAGAGTTTGTGTAGAGAAAATATTATTTTAAGACATAAACCTGAAGCTACTGAGCTCCCTCCTGCTCAAGCCCACGTGGAGAAAAAATAGTCACATGACCACATCTAAGTGAAATAGAAGGAGAATGTAGCTGGGAAGCTCTGTGCCAAGAAAAACAGAGCAAAGGCTTGGGAGGTGGGGGACAGTTATAAAGTTGGCCATGGGGAGCAAATATTCTTCCAAAGTAATGAAAAACTAAAGGCATGGGAAACATATTTCTTACCAACACATAATCTATTTTACTTAGGAAGGATATTTGATATATTTAAAAAAATAATGATAGTGATAATGAAGCTCAAGACCAAGTTTTATCTGATAATAATAGTTCTTCAATTGTAACTCCAGAAACATTAAATCACACGGTAACCTACATTACATAGTGTTTAGGATCATGAGCACTAGTGTCAAAGTACCAAGGGCAAAACTGACCCGGGAACTGGCAGAATGACACTGGAAAATAGTCACATTTAGTTTTCAAAAAGTCTTAAAATTTTTGGGTCAGGTTTTCATGCACTTCCTATCAAAGAAAAATCTCTGTTGGTTTTCTGATTTAAATTGCAACAGATATATATTAATTTCATGAGAAATGATGTTTATGATATAATTTCCTAACCAATAATATGATAAGCTGATATTTGGGGCTTTATACTCTTTCTTAAATTTTGAGTTTTGTTCTGAATCTTATGCTCTTCTGTTTTATCTCTTTATAGGTTTTATAATATATAGTTTGAATTTTCAATGGTTATTTTCCTTTCCATTCCTAACTATTAATTCCAAGTATAAGAAATAAAAGCTGCATTAAAACCCATACCAAATTTTAATATCTTTAGTATTTTATTTGAGCTTTACCATTTACCTAGACATGTAATCTTGTCCATGTCTCCATATTCATACACTTTATTTAGTTTGCTTTCCTTCAAGAATTGTCTTGGATATTTGACACAAGTTTCTATAATTACAGGGGGTCCTATTTTATATTTATCTTACTAGTGATTTCATTTCACTGGCTTCAGTTCTAGTAAATTAAAACATGATACATGACAAGGGGTGCATTTCTGATCAAGTGGGCATGTGCAAAGGTGGGGAGTCCATGAGAAATTCTGCTAAGATGTGAGTGTTTGTTGAGCAAGGCAGAGAGTCTACCCTTGTCAGGAGTTTACACATGAAATCTGGGAGAGTCAGTCATCTCCTAGCTACTTTGAATACTCTCCCATTTTGTCTATCTTTGAGCTCAATGCTGGATGACCATTCTGAAGATGAACTGCAGGGATCTACTAAGGACAGCTACTTCTGTGTAGTGCTAAGGTGCTCTCACATCTGCTGCTAAGACTTCACAAATTGCCTAGAAAATGATGGTCCTGGGAGGCCTGGCTGGATCAGTGGAATGTGCAACTCTTAATCTCGGGGTTGTAGATTCGAGCCTCATATTGGGTGTAGAGATTACTTAAAAATAAAACTTAAAAAAGAAAAAAAAGTTGGTCCTTATCCTAAGCTCTGTCATTGAGGCAAATTTTTTTTTTTTTTTAAGATTTTATTTATTTGACAGAGAGGGAACACAAGCAGGGGGAGTGGGAGAGGGAGAAGCAGGCTTCCCACGGAGCAGGGAGCCCGATGTGGGGCTCGATCCCAGGACCTTGGGATCATGACCAGAGCCAAAGGCAGATGCTTAACGACTGAGCCACCCAGGCAAACCTTTCTTACGACATTTTTCAGTTCTAATGTCAGGTTATGCTATTTTTCTTGTTCAGATATCACAGTGGGAAATTAAAGGGGAGACAGAATTATGAACCTAAGCTTAGTCAAAAGTATTCCCCTAAATAGTTCTGTTGACTATCTTTAAAAAAAAAATTACAGATGAAATGAAACAAAAAAGAAAAAAAAAATGGTCTCATCATATTTACAGAGAATACAAGCCAGACACTGATACTTTTGGAGAAAACCTGTTTAAAAAAATCAAACTTGTGCTTAAATATAAATATGCTCTAAAATATTTAATAATTTTCTATCAAAGAAATGGTTCTTTTAACATATACATTTTTACTTAATATAAAACTAGTTTTTTTTCTTATTTCAGATGTGTATTTCAGTATATGCATATGTTTGTATTTGCATTTATATAATTAAGGTATTGATTAAAAAATAAGCTCTGTTTAAATAAATAACATCACAGTACATACCAAAAATTGGGGAAAATTTTATGTGTAAAGAAAGTTGAGGATACAAAAGGGAAGATAATTTTATCAGGTAAAGATGAGTTATATTTTGCTGTAATAAGTAATAACCCCAAATCTGTGTTTTAAAAAAAAGATCTATTTCTGTTTCACAGTGCATACACAATTCAGGTAGGTGTATATTCTGTGTTGTTCTCTGTTTAGTAACCAGACTCTGAGAGCAAACTCTTCTAGAAATACAATGAATGCTTATGGAGGAAGGAAAGTTAGGATCAAGAATCTTCAAGATTCTAGCAGAAGTGACCAATGTGTTTCTAATTGCATTTCACTGGATACAGTAAATCACTTAGCCAAACTTAACATCTGGGGAGTTAACAAGTACAATCCTATCTCATGCCTGAATAAAGAAAAATGAAATGTCTCTACACAGTACTAATGCCTACAACCATTCCTCTTTCAATTTATTAAATACCTCTTAGTTCACATTCCTTTTCTCATTAAAAATATGAGAGAGGGGTGCCTGGGTGGCTCAGTCAGTAAAGCATCTTCCTTAGGCTCAGGTCATGATCCCAGGGTCCTGGGATTAAACCCCTTGTCAGGCTTCTTGCTCAGCGGGGAGCCTGCTTCTCCCTCTCCCTCTGCATGCCCGCCCCCCCCCCCCCCGCCGCTTGTGCTCTCTCTCATGCTATCTCTCCCTCTGTCAAACAAATAAAATCTTCAAAAAATTATAAAAAATAATAAAAATATGAGAGAGAGAGAAAAAGATTCTGTGCAGACTTTTGGGGTGCCTGGGTGGCTCAGTCAGGAGCCCAATTCTTGATTTCAGCTGAGGTCATGATCTCAGGGTCCTGGGATTGAGCCGCTAGTTGGGCTCCACATTCCCCACAGAGTCTGCTTGGGATTCTCTCTCTCCCTCGGCCCTTACCCTCGCTTGCCCTCTAAATAAGTAAGTGAATGAATGAATAAATATATAAATAAAATCTTTAAAAAAGAAAAGAAACAGACTCTCAGTTATAGAGAACAAACTGATAGTTATCAGAGGGGAAGGGGGTAGAGGATGGAGGATGGGTTAAATAAAAATTACTCATCCCCTCACAGTGGAATAAAAACAAAAATTCCTTACATGCTGGTATCGACATCATGAATTTTTGTGTAATTAGAGAAATAGAAACACTATAACAACAATAGAAAGTGCCATGTGCAGTCAGGGAGGGAGATGGGAAACACAGCAGAATGGTCCTGAGCACAATGAGCACAATGTCTTCCTGTGGAAGAGACACTGAGGGGACATCTTGCCCTGGGAATAAGAAAAAATATTTCTTGAGTAGACCCTAGTTTTGTGCCTTGAAAGAGGAACATGGTTCATTAATCTCTGTAGATTTTTTATTCCACCCTCTCTGTGAATCATCTTCCTTCATTACCATTTTTGCCATAAAGTAACTAGACACTGGAAAAGTTGCCCTCCTTAGCTGCTAAGCAACTTCCTGAGTTCACTTTCTGCCTACAGATAACTGGTGACTCCAGGGCCATTCTAAGTCTCAAAAGTCATAGTCTTTTTTAATATTAATAGTGAATTGTCCCAAAGTAAACTTAAGGAAACATTATAAGAAGGTAGGCAGGCAGGTGGGAAGGAAAGAGGGAAGGAAGATGAAGGGGACAGAGGGGAAAGGAGAGGGATTTTAGTTAAAAGAGCCAAAAAATCATCAGGCACACAATGTAAACCTCTTACAGAAGTGTATTATCTCACAGTGTAAGGAGAAAAAGACTCCCATACATACAAGATTTGAAGACAGGATGTCTGAAAATTTTCCCAAAACATCAAAAACATCAAACCATGGATCCCAGAAAGTCTATGAAGTGAGACAGGATAAAATTTAAATACATCACACATATACACACACACACACACACACACATACACACACATATACACACACAGAGTATTTTTTTTTGTAAAATTTCTGTATTAGAATGTAAGTAAATTAATATTACAATTATTCAAAAGAATTCATTTAAAATTGAAATTCCAATATTTCAGAGCGTTTTTGATTGTTAAAGAACATTTATTTCTGTGAACATTTAATATATGAGTTATAATTTAATTTTTATAATCTTTCATATGTTTTGATTTGTTTCAATCTTTTTCTATATTTCAAATAGTTTATTGTTTACTGGAGAATGAAAGGAAAAAAATAAACTCTTAAATTGACTTTTGGTAGCAGCAATTTATTTTGCTTAGTCATCCCTGAAATTTAATTGAAAAGTCTGTAAAAAATAAGTCAGTGTTGGAGAATATTTTAATTTGTAGTTTGGGGTAAACATCAATTGATTACAAAGAAAACATCTTGGAAATAACTTGTGAATTAAATGCAAACTACTACATAATGCTCATTTATATGCAAATAGTTTCTTATTTTTAACCTTAAAAGTGTATGTAACATAAAGATACATATTGAAAACAAATATCAAATAACATTTTCTCATATTTCTTTCATTATATAAACCTCTTATTAAAGTTTAATATGTGTCTCTTTGATATAAAGATGATATGGACTTAATTTCTATAAATATATTTGAACATTAGTTCTATTTGTACATTTGTTAAGTAAGTAATATCATCTAAATCAGTTAAAAGTCTTACAGAACTTTCAGTTATTTCTGTGAATGTCATAATAGTCAAAACACAAAATAGTGAATATTTAATTTCTTAAGACAGTCTACATATACAGTCAGATATTCAGTGATTTAAAACTAGCTATCTGAGGGGCGCCTGAGTGGCTCATATGGTTAAGCGTCTGCCTTTGGCTCAGGTCATGATCCCGGGGTCCTGGGATCGAGTCCTGCACTGGGCTCCTTCCTCGCCTGGGAGCCTGCTTCTCCCTCTCTTGCTCCCCCTGCTTGTACTCTCTCTCTCTCTCTGTCAAATAAAAAATAAAAAATCTTAAAAAAAAAAACTAGCTATCTGAAATGTCATTGATATATTCTTTAACTTTAATTTGATGGCTGTTCATACAGTTGTTTTAATAACTGATAATATAAACATGTATTTACCTTTACTTTTCCTTATATAATTGAGGTCCTAATTACAATCTTTCATAGAAATATCATCAAAAACCATACATGTTCTCAAAAATGTTTAAATTTTGCATGCAAAGATAATTCCAAATATCTATAAAAAGGGACTATTTGCAAATTGGCAAAGAGCAATGAAAAAGCTTGCAGAATGCATTCATTTTCTAACTGCCATTGTGTGTGAGAGAGTTTGTGTGCTTTCCAAAATTTGTCTGAGTTCCTGTCAGATATGTTTGTTGGAGTTTGGAAAGGAAACCTACCATGTTCTCCATTCTTGGCATTAGCATCGAGAAAGTTTTAGAGAATATATTCTGATCTACTGTTATACATTTCAAGTTTCGGTAATAGCAATTTCAAGGAAAAACTTAACTTTAGGTGAAAGTAACTGGTAATCTATATCTATTTCAATTTCAGCATCATTTCCTAGAGTTTCCTCTTTTTGCAAACATATTTGGAAGTTAATATTACTTATTAACATTATTGTTTTGGGAACGCCTGGGTGGCTCAGCCAGTTAAGCGCCTGTCTTTGGCTCAGGTCGTGATCCCAAGGTCCTGGGATCGAGTTTCACATAGGGCTCCTTGCTCAGTGGGGAGCCTCCTTCTCCCTCTGCCTACAGCTTCCCCTGCTTGTGCTCTCTCTCTCTTTCTCTAACAAATAAATAAATAAATAAATAAATAAATAAAATCTTTAAAAAACAAAACAAAACATTACTTACACACTTATTCAAATTCTTGTGTTTAAATGTTACACTTTAAAAAAGCAGGTTGTATGGCAGATATGGTCTATAAAACAGCTTTAATGCTGAAATTGCTAATGAACTGTATATAGTATTAATGAATAGAATACAAATTATTTTAATTTTTAGTAATAACATTGGCTTATTATTCTCAATGTGTCCCACTGATTTTGAATAAATTCAGAAAATTTCCAGGGCTACTAATAAAATAATATTCAACAAAGTTAACTACAAATGTATCTGATTAAAAGTCATAGAAAATAATTATATAGTTTAGAACTATAAATATAATTTACTCAATCATTTTGACTGTTTTGGCTGAGCTACAAAGTAAAATATATAGAAGACATAAATCCATGATTCTTGAGTGTTAAAAATTGTCTAACATTCTTTCATTAAAGATAAAATGAATTGCAGAAAGGAACTACGGAGAAGGTCAAAATCATACATTTTGAGGAACTAGAACTAATTTTAACTTAGAGTGATGTTATCAACAGCTGGATATTCAAATCTGTATTTCACATAGACATTTAGATTTTCATTTCTACTTAAGCTTCGGTATCAGTCCATTACCTTTACTAAGAAAGGTCAAATCCATTAACTTGACCAACTCACATAGAACCATTCACATAAAACTACCAAGACAGAATTCGTCTCTATCTTAAAAATTTTAGTGCATTAAAAGAATAATATAGCCCACTAAGGAATAATCTAGGCCTTTCTGTTTTAACAATAAGAATAAATTTTTGTAATTTATGTTTTATTGCTTAAAATAAACAGAGAGACAGGTGAAATAATTTACTGAGAATCTGTCTCCTATCTATCTATCATCTATCTATCTATCTATCTATCTATCTATCTATCTATCTACCAATCAATCAAGCAATCATCTATCCTTATATTCCCTAGCTTAGGTAAGTATTGCTGGCAGATAGCTCTTAACTATCAACAACTTTTGGTGATTGCCTTCGTTGAAAAGAATACCTTGCTGGATGGCATTCCCCCTTCTCAGGGTGGCTTGCATCCAATGACTGATCTATTTGGAGTAAAAAAAAAATTCTCGCCTCCTTTCCTGCAATTTGGGACAACTTTGTAGGGTCATCCCCACTTCCGAATTCCTTATAGAAGCCTCTACATGAAAACTCTATCTCAGAGATCCCAGGGAATCCAACCTGCAATAGAGGCTGAAACTTTTTAATATGGACCCAAACCTAGAATGTAATAAAGTATGTAAGTTCTCAAAGACTATTTGCAAGTGACCATTTAAGAGGTGTACTTTATCTATGCACCTAAGAACAAACACACATGCTTTCTATTTGTTTTTTGGTTTTTTGTTTTGTTTTGTTTTTTGAATTATGCTGGATACATATTTAAAAGTTAGCTGAACACTTAAAGACCAAACCAGATTGTTGGCAATACTGCATAGAGTAACACTGTGTATGTCCTCCTGAACAACAGTGAAATTAGTGCCATAAAATGGAAGATACCCTGATATTTTGATTAATTTTCTTATAAAAATGTAAGTGCATTTTTTTTAGCACATGCCATCGTAACCAGACATCTTATCAAAAAATACAGGGAAATGTCATAGTGACATGTAAGCATGCTT
Source organism: Phoca vitulina (assembly GCF_004348235.1). Taxonomy (NCBI): domain Eukaryota; kingdom Metazoa; phylum Chordata; class Mammalia; order Carnivora; family Phocidae; genus Phoca; species Phoca vitulina. The sequence continues at coordinate 16,183,331 of NW_022589729.1, read as the reverse complement.
TAGAGAGAAAGGCAAATTTGTATTTTAGCAACTTTATTATAACTTTTCTCTGGGCACTCAAAATACTATTTGGCTGAGTGATTAACGTGGTGCCAAGTTTTTATTCTGAAAAGAAGCTCTTCATTCTAGTTATGTAAAGAATTTACAAACTAAAATACACACTCTTTTACAAACTTCATACTTTTCTAATGGGTATTTAAGAATGCCTCTGACTAGACAATTTCAAATTTTATAAGTGCTGCAGACATCACTGTTTGCTAACATAAACCCAACTTATTTTGAACTAATTAAAAATGTATTATATATACATAATAAATATGTTCTTAAATTCTGGGAAACCTATATGAGGGACCTTAATGTTTTCTACACCATGCTAGATGCGAGGAATGTAAACATGAACAGGACATAGGACTTGCCTTTAAGATTCTCATCAATCCAGTAGGTAAAATTCAACTAACTATCATATTAAGTCCCATATTGAATGGGACTTATCTGCTTCCTATTTCTCCCTCCTCTGGAGTCAAGCATAAATTCAGATTACGGTCAAGTATAGACCCTCTTTTAGCATAAAAAATCATGTTAAAGATGACCAGATGAGGGCGCCTGGGTGGCTCAGTTGGTTAAGCGACTGCCTTCGGCTCAGGTCATGATCCTGGAGTCCCAGAATCGAGTCCCACATCGGACTCCCTGCTCAGCAGGGGGTCTGCTTCTCCCTCTGCCCTCTTCCCTCTCGTGCTCTCTGTCTCTCATTCTTTCTCTCTCAAATAAATAAATAAAATCTTTAAAAAAAATAAAAAATAAAAAAAAATAAAGATGACCAGATGATTATTAAACTGGGAAGTATATAAAGAAGCCTTATCATCTTCAAGAAAACACACTATGAGGGCAAATTCGCATGAAGATGCATTTTTCCTCACCTTTCCTTCTCTATTCCATAGGATTGAAAGAAAGCTGAGTGTATAAGGATAGGCAGCTAATATAAGAAAAAGTAAGGTGCCTGTGGCTAGGGGTCAAATGGATATAAGTGAACTAAGGTAGAAGAACAGATGGGTAGTGCAAGAAGAAGACTATGCTCTATGATTCTCCATGGTGTGTTCATAGAAAAAGGTAAAAAACTGAGGTCATGACCAGGGAGGAAACCTGATGCTAGTGATGATAATAGAAAAGGGCAGACAAATCAGTAGTGATTATTTAAGAATTCTTATTGTGCCTTTAGAAGATTGTAATGCACATCTCAAACCCCAACTAAATAAATGTAGTTTGGTTTTGTTTTACATTCTTACAGATTCTATGGATTTTCCTTAACTTAAAGAAATTCTGTCTAGGCACTGAAGGTGCCACCCTCGTCCCACCCATAATGGTTTCATTGTGGTATCATCAAATGATTCTGTAACTTTTATCTACCTGGTTAATACGAAGTGATAAGAGAACACATAAGAAATCAGTAAATTCAACTTGAAGATTTAAGCAGAACACTGGAAGGGAAGAAAAATTAGAGCTGGGCCCTCAAGGAGGACTCACCATTTCCTAATTGAACAGGTAGCAAAAGTATATCTCACATAGAAGCTTAAGCATATATGAAAGAGGTCAGAAAGTGTTTTATAGAAATACCAACTGTCAGGACTGTAAGGAAAACTAAGGCTGGAGTATGTGGGAATGATCATTTGGTGATGAATTTGAAGAGCAGACATTTCCAATTATTTGGCTGGGCAGGGTTTAGGCTATCAGAAACTCTAGATCGGGTACTTCCCATGCTATGGTTTCAATGTTTGCCCCCCCACCCCGGCCAAAGTTCATACATTGAAACGCTAATGTTCAATGTAATAATATTAGAAGGTGAAGCTTTGGGAGGCAATTAAATCATGAGGGTAATGTCCTTATGGAAAGGAGTAATGCTTTTATAGAAGAGGCCCACAGAGTTCCCTAGAAACCTCCCATCATGTAAGGATTCAAGGAGAAGTCTATGACTTGAAAGAGAGCCCTCACTCAGCCATGCTGGCACCCTAATCTTGGACTTCTAGCTTCCAGAACAGTGAGGAATAAATTTATATTGTTTATAAGCCACCAGTCTGTGGTATTTTGTTATAGCAGCCCAAGTGGACCAAGGTGTCCCCATTCTCATCTAGGGCATCCTTCTGAGAGGCAGGTATGAATTCTGGTCTGATGGCAAATCTCCTGAGTCAGCACAGACAGCAGACGCAGTGAGCAGGGTTAATTAATTTCTTGAGGCAAGAAGCATAGAGCAAGGCCAATGAGTAGAGGACAATAGCAGAGTGCTCCAGTCCCCATTATCGACACAAAATCTGTGTTGCTAGTGGAGGCAAGTGTGTTCCAAGTGCCCAAGGAGCACTATATTAGGATGACCAACAGGGTATTTATGAGGAGTGGGGAAGAAAAGGGTGGAGTCTTTGGCAAGTGTCCCTCTAGAAGCAATCCTGAATCTCTGCCTCCATATATTTTATAACATTCTTAACACATTTGTGTCACAGAATTGAGCAAAGGCTCAGGAAGAGGAAGCAGCAAATGTCATTGAAAGTAATGTATGGTGATTAACATAACATAATAAAAAAAAAGAAAGTAATTTTGAGTTAGGGTAAGCTTAACAATATATAATTGTAAAATTCCAAATTAAAATTACTGAATCAAAGTTAAATTTTATTTTTCTTTTTGGAAAAAAAAAAAAAAAACTGAGGTAGGCAGTCTAGGGCTTATATGGTGGTTGTCATCTTGATTCCGACTTTCTTTTCCACCATTCCAGGGTCTGGCCTCTTTCCTCAGGTTTACCTCATGATCAGAGATGACTGCAAGTCATCACATCAACATAGCAATTTGGAAAATGGAAGAACAAAAACAGCAAAAAGTTTTAATCTGGTAGATTTAGCAATTTTAAAGCAGATGCTTTGGAAATGTCACATATAATCACCTGCATCTCACTAGTAAAAAAAAAAAAAAGAAAAAAGATTACTCCTAGTTTCAAGAAAAACTAGAAAATGTCATCTTTACTCCAAAAATCAATAAGGCCAGTTTATGAATTTTTAGTAGTAAATTAGCAGCCACTGACAGAGAGGACATGTGAGATAGAGATACAAAACTGAAGTGTTAAAACTTTGAATAAGAATCACTTGAACTCTGGATTCCTTTTGTTATTTTGTGTAGCACAGAACTGTGCTTTCTCCACTATGATAGAGCTTGGAATGTTTATTCTATAAAGATTTTGAAAATCAGATTTTCTACAACATGGACACGAATCAGACATGAGAACTACTGCATGCTGACACAAGAAGCAGGATCGAATGAAAGCCTACAAATAGAACAGTAAGACATCTAGGATTTTCCTTAACTCAGTCTTCCTTTCTAGAGAAATGGCCAGTCCACAAAGAAAGCCCACAGAGACTGACATTAAAATACTACCTAAAGACATGGCCTTCTCCCTATTATGCCTTAATCAGACCCAACAATTAATAAGTCCCCTTCCAAATAGCCAAAGTTTAAAATTAGCTCCTTAGACCTGAATATTATCTTACAGCAAAGGATTATCAGTCAGAGGCAAATATCTAACAAGTGATATAAAACACAAACAAACAAAAAATCCTCAAATGAATATAGGGCAATGAAAGACACAGTGGAAAAGTTCATGAAACTATGAATAGTATGCATAAAATGGTAGAAGAGGGGCGCCTGGGTGGCTCAGTCGTTAAGCATCTGCCTTAGGCTCAGGTCATGATCCCAGGGTCCTGGGATCGAACCCCACATCGGGCTCCCTGCTCTTTCGGAAGCCTGCTTCTCCCTCTCCCACTCCCCCTGCTTGTGTTCCCTCTCTCGCTGTCTCTCTCTCTGTCAAATAAATAAATAAAATCTTAAAAAAAATTTAAAAAAAATGGTAGAAGACATAGTATCCCATGAAATATGAACAGAATACAGGTGTGCTCCAAAAAACCAAATGCAAAAAAGAAAAGATATATATAAAATTGCTGTGTTTGTGACATTCCTTGAAATTTTATTTTCCATCCCTTCCCCCATTTTCCCCTAACTCCACACAGTATCATAAGCATCATTTATTCAGTTTCCAATCTAATCACTTGGCTAACATCCTATTCTTAGTCCACCAGCATCTCTTGATTGAAGAACTCAAAAAAAAAAAGGAAGCAAATGTACTTTCTTTGGGAAACAGGGAGATAACTATGGACTGGAATATTTTAACAAAATCTCATGAATAAAAAAATAAGATTCTTTGGGGCGCCTGGGTGGCTCAGTTGGTTGGGCGACTGCCTTCGGCTCAGGTCATGATCCTGGAGTCCCAGGATCGAGTCCCACATCGGGCTCCCTGCTCAGCGGGGAGTCTGCTTCTCCTCTGACCCTCCTCCCTCTCATGCTCTCTGTCTCTCATTCTCTCTCTCTCTCTCAGATAAATAAATAAAAAATAAAATCTTTAAAAAAAAAATAAGATTCTTTGTAAAACATGTTTTTAAAAATTCTTTAATGAAAAATGAAGAAATGCCAATATGTTAAGGAATCACCAGTTCAGGATTGGGGTAAGAGCAAGAACATAGGAAGGCATGAGAAACGCTGAATCTGCAGTTGTCTTATAGCATTTCCTGTTTTGAAAAACTCCTGGGACCAGAACAAGTTTGAATCCCCAGGGCCTAAGTAGAAAGTACAATAGGAGACCCAGAGCTGTCACCAGTTAGACCCCAAGAATGCCCATCTGCTTGGACTCACTAACCTTTGTTTTACATTTTCCTCTAAGCTCTTCTTTCTGGCCTTCCTCTTAACTCAGGCAAATGAAACCCCAAACCACCCCCCAGGTGCTGGCGACTGCTCTGACAAAATCTCCTGCTGGCCCAGACCACCTAGACCATTTGAGCTAAACCTGGCTCGCACCTGCAGATGGACCATGGAGAGACCTCTGGAACATAATTACCTTTACCTCATTGTAATACTAAAATCTCCACCCCAGGAGGAGCCTCAGCCTCATTTACATAACTTACCATGTATATATACGCATATTTCCTCAAAGCACATGTGTGATCTTACGCCCACCTGTACATAGGATGACAAGGTTTCCCTATCTAAATATTCATCCTAACCCTAAACAGAAGGAACTCCTCTCTTGGGGAGTCACGGGGAGTCACGGCTTTGGAAGCCATTCCCCATGATCTCCTTATTTGCTGCAAATAGTTTACTTTGTGCAACAACTCAACCTGATACAGTTTCTGACTAGGATCAAGGAGCAAACTCAAGTTGGTTCATTTGCAATGTTAACTCAAAAAAGATACAAGATAAAAAAGATACACCCTCAGTGCAAGGAAAATAGAAAACTATCCTTCCCATCTCCACTTTCAGGGTACTGCAAATAAATTTTACCTGATATTGAATATGTTGGGGAGAAGAGATGGATGGTAATATTATTACCTAACCATCCAATGGTTAAAGAAAAAAATTTATAGTGGAAATTAGAAAATATTTTAAGCTGATTGATAATGAACTATAATAATGATGAAAGAAGAAAGACTGAGAGCTGGTAAAACATGAATCTCAAGAATTAGAATAGTGAGGGATGCCTGGGTGGCTCAGTCACTTAAGTGTCTGCCTTTGGCTCAGGTCATGATGCCAGGGTCCTGGGATCCAGTCCCGCGATCAGCGGGGGAGCCTGCTTCTCCCTCTGCCTGCAGCTCCCCCTGCTTGTGAGCTCTCTCTCTCTCACTCACTCTCTCTCTCTGACAAATAAATAAATGAAATCTTAAAAAAAAAAAAAGAATTAGAATAGTGAGATAAATGAAGAAAAGTTAACCCGGAAATTAGAAAAGAGCTTCTGGAAAAGTGAACTCTTTTCCGACAGAAATGTAGTCTGTTTCATAAACACAGTTTTGTTTTGTGTTAACTCAGTTTATGTAAAACATACAGCAATAAAGCTGTTTAAAAAACTCCTATTTCTTTAAAGATTGGATAAAAGTAGTTGAATTTTAATAATGCACTTTTGGGCAGGAAGAAATCCAACAGGGACAATTTTAAAATTTAGGCCACAGGTACAAGCAGTTCAGGAGGGTAAACTTAGAAATATAATGTATCTGTTGTACAGATAAATCACCTGGAGTTAGACCAGATTAGGATCGCATTTTTTCCCCTCCTATTACCCACCCATAAAATATGAACCCAATACATCAAGTATCATAATTACATGTAAGTAAATGGCTATTATGCCTGAGTGATGTGGATAACAGGCAAAAGAAAAAAACAATTAAATTTCTTATTGCTTACAGACCACTGACAAGTCCTTAAGACAGGCAGGATGACCTTCCTCTAGGAACTCAGCTGCCTGGATGTTGATAGTTTGCTAAGGGCAAAAGGCAATCTTAGCCCAACCTCCAGGATCCTGGGAGTCTACTTTAACATATAAAAGTTCCTTTGGAAACTTCCTTTATCTCTACCCCTGAAGATACATATTGGAAATCATCCCCCAAGCATATGACCCACCAATGTACATCTGAAGAGTCTCAGGATTAAGGTTTTATTAGACAGCAATAAAATGACCTTTTCCGAACCATAGCTAGCCCTTTAAGGTTCTGGAAACCTTACTTCCAAATTCCTTAGAGACTTACACTATCCCTAACCCACTCCCAACTTGAAAGTATGTAATCAGCCACTCATCACAATCCCAGCGCAGGTCTTTGTGCCCACGGGGTCCTGTCCCCGAGCTTTAATAAAACCACCATTTTGCACGGAAGACATCTCAAGAATTCTTTCTTGACCCAAACCCCAACCATTTCCTGCATCTTGAGCACTGGGATCAGGTGAGGGGAATGGAGTGATGGATACCAGAGGACAATGAGAGAGGAGAGGGAGAGAGAGGATGAAAGGCACAAAGGCCATTACATGCTATAGAAATAAAGAATAGTGGGGCCACATAGTGTAGACCCAGAGCCTAGACTAAAGACTATTTCATCACTGAGTTGTTTTTCTATCAGTTGAATAAAGGAGAGGGGCCACTCTCAAATTTCTACCCATCGACACTGTGTGGGTTGTACTAGGAAAGTAAAATCAGAAAGAAATATTTATATACCCTGATTAGAAGTGACTTGCTAAAAGTAGGAACATTTTTTTGTTTTATAATGGACTTTATCACACACTCCTTCCATAATTAAAGGAGAATTTACACATATAAACCAGTTCTTATTTTCTTATTACAATGCAGTCGCTATTAATTCAGGTAGAATTTTACTTGAATGTCTAAATAACAGGACAGCTTTTTCTATAAGAAGATTGACTGCTGGAGTGGATTAAAAGCTTTCAGAGAAATCCCCTGCTCATTTATATTAGAGTGGGAGAATTTGATTTTCCTTCCAACAGAAATTGCTGTTTTATCTGGTTTGTGTTTCTAAAGGGCATCCTAAAATATCGTTGATATTATGCCATTCAACTGTTATGAAACATTTATCCAGCTTAATTTTATAGCTTAATTTCTGATCTTCTCAAATATTATTTTCCCTTTCAAATGATAACAAAAGTCCTTTTAGTAAAATTTTATTATCAAATGATCATCTATAAACCATGGTATTTTATACAGTTAAACTGTGCATCTATTCCTTTTCTTTTCTTTCTTTTTTTTTTTTCTTTTAAAAATGTCCTATTAAGAGGGGTGCCTGGCTGGCTCGGTCAGTACAGCATGTGTCTCAATCTCGGGGTGGTAAGTTCAAGCCCCATGTTGGGCAGAGAGCTTAAAAAAAAAAAAGTTCCTATTTAGAAACTGATTTCATAAAATGAAACATCACTTCACGTTTCTTCCTCTTCAGGATGCATATTTTGTAATTATTTGAAAATAGTAAGTATACAAAAGTGAGATGATCTTAATACAAAATGGTATTATTCTCACGTTTTCTTCCCAGACCTTCAAACGTAAAATACAAGTTTGAACACAGGACCAGACACAGGATTGCATCAAATAGTTTAACATGAAGAAAATTCATAAGTAAATTGAGATACCAAATGAAGGAATGCAGGATGAGATGCCCCAAAATGTGCCACTTTGGCACAAAGATTATTTCTTTTTTTTTTTTTTTAAGATTTTATTTATTTATTCATGAGAGACAGAGAGAGAGAGAGAGAAGCAGGTTCCCAAGGAGCAGGGAGCCCGATGTGGGACTCGATACCAGGACCCTGGGATCATGACCTGAGCCAAAGGCAGACGCTTAACCATCTGAGCCACCCAGGATCCCTGGCACAAAGATTATTTCAAGTTCAAAGTAATTAAAACCCATTAGTTGCAGAAAAAGCTCTCTGCCTCCCCCACAGCTGCCTAAATTTACATCAGAAAGAAAGCCTGCAACAGGAATAGAACTATTAACAGAGAACCTCCCCACCTTAACCTCAGGAACTCATCTACATAATAGGGCAACCTTGTTTTTCTAAACATCTCTTTTCACCTTCTTGCTAATAAGCATTCTCCCCTCTGAATCCTCAGGCCCCTACCCCTCTCCTTAGCTCATATAAGCTTCATGTTGCCCCATTGTCTTTGGAATCTTGTGTCTGTATGGATTTCCAATATGTACGCCTATTAAATTTGATTTTTTTCTGTTACTCTGTCTCGTGTCAATTTGATTCTAAGTCCAGCTAGAAGGACCATAGGGCAGAGGAAAGTCTTCTTCCCTGACACCAAATAACTCTAAAATGGACATGCAGATAAAGAAAGGTCTTTTTTTTTTTTTCTTTTTTCAAGAGAGGGAGAGAGGGAGAGAGGGAGGGTTGAGGGAGGGGCAGAGGGAGAGGGAGAGAGAGAATATCAGGCAGGCTCCACACGCAGCGCAGAGCGGAGCTGACTCAGTGGGGCTGGATGCACGGCTTGATCCCACGCGGTTGAGATCATGACCTGAGTGCAAATCAAGAGTCGGACACTTAACCGACTGAGCCACCCAGGCACCCCAGGAAGTTTATATTTTCTGACTGCCTTCTGTGTTCTAAACATTCTTTATAATGCAATATGATATCCTGTAATGTAACCAAGATTGTTTTCATCTCCTTTTCTTACCAAGCTGGAGTGGGAGGAGTGAGGAACTAAAGAGAATGTAGACACAGTTGACATAATGAGAGATCCATGAGAAAAAGCTCTGTGCTTCATGTCCCAGTTTTGAATTCCAAGAGGAAGAGGTAAATCCACTATAAATGCCATCAGATGTCTTGCTGCACTTGGGGAGAGTCCCAGAGAAGTGGCCGAAGCAGCCCGGGGAGTTCAAGCCTGATAAGCCAGGCTTAATTGTGTCCTTTGTTTCTGCATAATTTCCTAGTTTGGGAGAGTTTACCCAGGTTTCCAGTCCTTGGCACCTAGAAGAATCTTAGTAAATACCTATTAATTGGATATATAATGTCTTCATTTTAGATATTCTGAAAGAGATTGCATCTTTTTTTTTTTTTTTACAAGAGATTGCATCTTGATAAATTATTAGTGCAAGCAGATGTTAACCTTGATAAAAACTGTTCTTCCAGGTGCTTTGTCCTTACTTGAGTACGTTACGGAGCCCCTAGCTGGTTCTATGCAATTCTTTAAATGGGCATTGTTTTAGAAATCTGCCGTAAAGCACAGAGAAAGCGGCAGGGGCAGCAGCAGAATATAAACATCCTACTTCAGATTTATTTTAGTTCTTCAGTTTGGGTTATAAGGTAGTGTACAGAAACACTGACTGCCTCATCCTCCCACAGGACATCACACTGGTCCACTACCGTGATGGAATCATGCTCATGGGAACCTCGAAGAAGGAAATGACTCACATTTGGTAGAGATCTTAGTGAGACGCATTTGCTAGAGATGGAAGACAGTTCTTGGCTCGCTATCGGACACTAGCGGAGACCATATGCCTGATCATAAGGTAACATGAGAGTGGGACCCAAGATTCCCATTATCAATTGTGAATAATCTGATCAACAAAACTATAAATTAAGGCATTCTTAGCACCATTCCTTCATCAAGTCGATGTGGTTTATATAAATCTAGGGTAAGCAAGTGCTAAAGTCCAAGAAAGCTACATAAACTGTTTCTTACATTTCCAAAATGCCTGTATCTGTCCTATTGCTGTCCCCCCTCCAACGCACTGTTTTGTCTCCTGGGTGGGTGTGCTCACTAAGATGCAACATGAACACTAATTTTTTTTTTTTCCTATTTTGTGATTCCATACATCCAATGGTGTTCAAGGTTTCTATGAAAGGTCATATTTTCTACTGAGCTTGTGGCAAGTCTGGAAAGAAAAGTTATAGAGGTCACCACTACAGTTTTTTTTTTTTTTTATTTGACAGAGAGAAACACAGCGAGAGAAGGAACACAAGCAGGGGGAGTGGGAGAGGGAGAAGCAGGTTCCCCGCTGAGCAGGGAGCCCCATGCAGGACTCGATGCGAGGACCCTGGGATCATGACCTGAGCCGAAGGCAGACGCTTGACGACTGAGCCACCCAGGCGCCCACACCACTACAGTTTTAAAGCAAAGACATGTCCTTTCAACAAATAACAAGTAGCTTTGAACAACACGAATTTCACATCACTGAAGCTGATGTGTCTGCTACTATTACTGAGCGCCCAATATGCGAGAAGCAGCAACTAAAAGTAATACCTACCTTAAAGAAAGAAAGAGCATGTTCATTGCCTTGAAGCAATGGATTAGATGCACAAATTAGCAATATGGGTATATCTTAAAAAGAGAATTCTTAATGAAAGAAGTGTGAGATATGTAACAAAAAAACACTTTATAGAATCAGCACAAAAATATGCACACAAAACAACAGTTCCCCTGTTGCAAGAATATATTTTAACAAAAATACATGAGAATGGCTTCCTTTACATGGGAGAGGACAGTGGAAGTTGGCTACAAAACTGAATGAGTGGAATGAATGAATGACTTAGCTGATTAAAATTCAAACTTGGGCTTTGCAGAGACTCCAATTCCTATCCTTATAAAGTGGGATGGCACTTTTATAGGGCAAGCAGACATACAATTTAAAACAATAAGCACAGTAAAATAGAATGATAGTAATAAAGACTCCAGTGATTAAAAGGTGCTATGAACTTGGAGGGGTATTTTTCCTCAATCTGTGCATCTGATATCTAAGGGAAAAAAATCAATGAAATAAGTACATATGCAGCAGTGAAATAGTAAATAAGGAGAGAGGTAGGATATGGCCTCTGGGAGGCAGGCAGTGTCCCATTCATGTAGGCTGTGGTAACAAATTTGAATTTCATTTTCTAATTTGAATTTCACTGTGATCTGCTAGAGGTTTTCAAGCATGGGAGAAATATGATCAGACTAAAAGTATAGTAAAACATCCTGGCTACTATATAAAAAAAAAAAAAAAAGTAGACAGCTGGGGAAATAAAGTAAATAAGAGACAAGAGCTAGGAAGATTCCCATTCCTCTGATGAGATTATCATGGTTGGCAACAGGGCTGTAGGACAAGTGGGTAAAAAAATGATCATGTCACATACCAGAGTAAAACATGCCAATTACAATCAATATTTTCTGATCAAAGTCCAAAGACCTTGAAATGATATCCATAGAACTTCAGGGTTTTCACTCTATCTACTATATTCTTTTATTATTATTATTATTATTATTTTGTTTGTTTATTTGAGAGAGAGAGGGTGAGAGAGCACAAGCAGGGTAAGCTGCAGAGGGAGAGGGAGAAACAGACTCCCCCCTGAGCAGAGAGCCCAATGCGGGGCTGGAGCCCAATGCGGGTCTCGATCTCAGGACCCTGGGATCATGACCTGAGTTGAAGGCAGACGCCTAACAGACTGAGCCACCCAGGCGCCCCTGTCTACCACATTCTTAACTAACTCTTCTGAAATACTACCCTTCCTAGGAAAGGTGTTGCTTTCTCTCATAATCTCATGCCTTTACACAGTCTCCCTCTTTCACTTGGGGAAATCCTACCCCCCTTTTCTTGACCATTGAGTTTCCAGATTCCACTACAATTAATTTCCTCAGAGATTATATTTTAAACTGTCTTCATACCATGAACAATTTAGTTTCTGCTCTTAGTACTTCATTGTTAGTATGTGATTTTCTTTATAATAACACTTTCTTATTAATGTAAGTTTCATTGTGTGCAATTTTTACCTATCTGATTTTCTAATTAGATTGTATGATTAGCAAAGAAATGTTTTTATCTTTATGTAACTATCACTCACAGAGTACCTTAAATAGAAAAGGCTTTTAATGTTTGGGATTATTCAATCAAAAAATAATTACCAAGGACTATTGCCATTCTTCTTCCCTTTTTTTTTTTTTTTGCTTTAAATCCCTGTATACTTCCGAGTTCATCTACAAACTAAGACAATATACATGTCATGTGTAAATATGTTTTAGTCATTTGATATTTGCTATAAAAAATGAAATATACATACACAGTAAACTAAATAAATAATATATTCAGATATTTAGTCATTTCACTTATTCCTTCAGAATAATGTTTATTTACTGGTAGCTATACATAGGATAATGCTGAGCACCACAGACCACACAAGAAAACATCTTACAAGTGAGGTAACACTTTTGTAGGACAAATAGAGGCAAAACTTAAAAGCAACGTGAACTTAGAATAAAATTATGACAAAACTCCCACAAAAAAAGTGCGAATTAGGGGCACCTGGGTGGCTCAGTCTGTTAAGCAACTCCCTTTGGCTCAGGTCATGATCTCAGGATCCTGGGTTCGAGCCCCACATCGGGCTCTCTGCTCAGTGGGGAGTCTTCTTTTCCCTCTTACTCTCCCTTTGTGCAATCTCTCTCTCTCTCTCACTCTCTCTCAAATAAATAAATAAAATCTTAAAAAAAAGTGCAAATTGATATGGAACACCATGTTTATCCTTTGTTCATTCTTACTTGTCTATTGCCATGTTCTTCATTTTACCACAAAACTCAATAAAAAATAGTGTTATACTACTCAGGGTAACACAAGATGCTATAATAGATACACACTGGAGTTCAACTGTAATTCAGGACATTTTTACTTCTCTGTCACATATATATTAATTGGTACTGAGTGTGACAGAGTGGGGGCAGGGTGAATGAAGTCTGCTCCATATAGTCTGGCCCAGATCCCAGATGGAATGTTCTCATATTGTCCAGCCACTAGATGGGGGATGAGAGCAAGTAAAGGATGCAATGGGTCAGGCCTGGAAGTTGTGTACCTCTTAGCTAGGATACAAGTTAAGAGAGTCAATGAATTATCCAATTGCTGCCACAAATGTACTTTGTGGAGCACTGAATACAAGCAACTTTAATAAAATATGGATAAATAAAGGGTTTAGTGAATGTTAAAATTTAGGGTTAAATTTGCTTTAATCCAATTTATAAGAAAAAAGGGGGGAAAATCTATGTATCAAATATGATGAACTACAAGGTAAATCTTGTCCAAATACACATGAAAATATGCATAAATAAGGATATACAATAAATATTTGTTAAAGGAAATAACAAGGAAATAAATCTGAAATGTTTCATTATATCTGTAAAAAAGGGGTTTTAAAAATATGATTTGATATATTTATTGCCTCTGCCCTTTTATTTAAGTCTGTCAAATTTGGTGGTGCTCACTCCAAAACTTAAAAAGAAATTGTGACTTGTTAGCATATTTCAAATGTCAATTCCATTATATCTATAGTTTCACTTCATCACTGTGATGACATTAGAGTATTACCTAAAACAACAAAAAGAATGAATTTATAAATGTAATAATTATAACACACTATTTCAATTGAGCTATTCAATGCTAAACTATTCGATGTGCAAATCTTAGATGCTCTGTTCTGTGTTTTTTCCATCTTTATTTCTCTATTTGTGTTCCATTTTGTTTTTGCGTTTTTTTTTAAGATTTTATTTATTTATTTGACAGAGAGAGCACAAGCAGGGGGAGGGGCAGGCAGAGGGAGAGGGAGAAACAGGCTCCCCGCTGAACAGAAAGCCCCATGGCAGGGCTTGATCCCCAGGACCCTGAGATCATGACCTGAGCCAAAGTCAGATGCTTTAACCAACTGAGTCACCCAGGCGCCCCTTGTGTTCCATTTTGAATAATGTTTCTTAACTAGTCTTTTAGTTTATTGGTTATTTACTCCACTGTATCTAGTCTATTGTGTGCTCCCTGAATGAATGCTTCATTTCTATTACCATGTATCTTCTACCATTTCTGTTTTTTATAACTTTAATTTCTGCTAAAATGATCTATTTGTTCCTGCATGCTGTCTCTATTTTCCATTGTTTCCTTTAACATTTTTTTTAACTTTCTTTTAAAGATTACTTATTTATTTTGGAAAGAGAGAGAGAATGCGAGTGGGGATAGGGACAGAGGGAGAGAAACTTCAAGACCTCAGCTGAGATTATGACCTCAGCTGAAACCAAGCATCAGATGCTCAACTGAGCCACCCAAGTGCCCCTCCTTTAACACTTTTTAATAATTATTTTAAAGTCCTTGTCACATAATTTCAAATTCTCAGTTGTCTCTCTACTCGTTTCTATTGACTGTTTCCACTCTTGTCCATGAGTTTGTTTGCTTTTCTGCATTTCTCATATATTATTTTTATTTTATTCCACACATTGTGTGTAAAAGACCAATAGAGGCAGAAATTAAAAACATTTTTGCAGAATATTGCATAGGGTCACTGTAGTTGGGTGAGTCTAGTCCATAGTTTAGAAATGCCTAGATGTTGTTGCAGCTCTAAATAGATTCAATTACCATTTGTTTACAATGTTTTGAGGGTGAGATCACTTTTCCTTCAGAAGGTCATGGGACCTGAAAACCAGTTAGACTCAGAGATCTCTTTATGATTTACAATTCAACTGCCAGCTTTCTAACTTTTGGATCATTTAATTCTATTTTATGGCTTGGCTTTCATCTTTTTTGTGTTCCAGGGTATTCTTGTGCATTATAACCCTCCGTCTGGAGTTCTGCACCTCAGGGATCACTCTTCCCCTGGCTGCCTTGACTCCAGCCCTTGGAGGGCTAGTGCACTGCACTTAGTGAAGGTCCAGAGTGTCTTACTGGGTTTTCTCTGAGCCATTCGTTCCTGCTCCAGCCGTTGGAGGTTCACTGCACTACACGTGGCGGAGTCTTGAGGTGCTTTAGAGATTTACTTTACTCTTCACCATACTGCTGTCTTGACCTTGGGAAGACCCTGTGCAAACCAGGAGGTCTATCTCAGCTTTCCTGCCCTGCTCCCAGCCTTTGGTTTGCTTCCCTGTGCACTTGGTGTAAGTAAACCCATGGGAAATCAGTGGGTGAAAGTAGACTCACTCTGGGGCTGAGGCTATACAAAATATTTATTTGTCATTTCAGCATACATATGCTACCATTAGTTCATTAAACAATCAGCATATTTTTTCCTTATTTCTCTCTGTGGTGGGTGTTCCTTCTATCATTCAACCAGGAATGAAAACAGCCATGGGTCTCTTTGTTCCTAGGAAGGAAATGTAACTATTTGGATCTTCAGTACTCCTATGGTTTTTAAATACTATTATTTTGTAGCTTATCCCGCTTGTTACATACCCTAAATGGAAGTGGGGGTCCATATAATAAAATTTTTAAAGTTTACTTATTCATTGTTTATTTCTATATAAGCAAATTGAAGAATATTCTACAGACACTTAAAAAATAATAGTAAGAATTTTGCTTCATTAAATGACCTTAAGATATGGAGTTGGCTAAAATAGGCCATTAGAATAAAAATTAATATTTCAATAAGCATAGCTAAACCACATGAATTTATAGATTCTTAACATCTTTACCCATTTACTTATAAGCTACAAAATCAAACTCAAATTTTATGTATCCCTTCATAGTCTACTCAGAAGTGGCTATTAGATTATCTTGTTTTGTGAAATATCTGACAAAACCATTTATTCATGGACAGAAAAAACGTTAATTATATTAGATGACTGGATTTGAAAACTCTCTCACCATGCAGGTTATGATAACATCATAAATTGAATACTTCAAGTGCAAACTACTAAAGTCTTCAGATCTAAGTAGCCAATTTTCTATTTTGGAATAAGTAAAAACTTAAAATTAACATTAAAATATAATTTTGTTCATATTAACTGATGTGCCAAGAATCACATATATTGTTTCACCTTTTCCCAATCCCTATCATAGAAATTAGAACATACACTATAAGTCAAAGGAAATAATGATTATTACCTTAAATCCTGAGGGTACAATAACATTTAATAGCATCCTTTTAAGCTTTCAAGCAAATGTCAGTGTTAGGTTTATAAAAATATATATATATATAGTAATTTATATTATCTCCCTCCAGAATAGATATAAAGAAGAGAACCCTCACCTTAGGGACTGGCTTAAATGAAGCTTAATCACACCAACTAACTTCAGTATTCCCCAGAACATTGTGTCTCTTCATATGCAGAACCAGTTAGATTCAGTCCAAATGTTAGCAGACACTTTAAAGTGGTTTTAAGCTGTTTTTTTTTCCTAATTTAGGTGGTGAGAATATCAAGGACATGAAACTCTTGTGTCACATCACTGCCATTTTGAGTAGAATAAATGTGCTTACATAAGATTGTTCACCCACAAGCTACAACGTAGCCCTCTTCACTTGAACACTCCCAACAACTAATGGAAGGCAAATTCCCTTAAAAACACAGCTGCCAAGTTTTTAAAAATAGGAAAAAAAAAAAGGAAAACTGTCCTGTGTAATTAGCATTCCCAGTACCACTCAGAATTAATGCTTTGGTATAGAATTTACAGATTCAAATTTTTCTAAGTGAAGAATTCTGAAAAAGCATGGAAATTCCTGAACGTTAACTTCAGAAACTAAGACCTCAAAAGGGAAATAAGTGAAAAGTTATCTAGGGGGGCACCTGGGTGGCTCAGTTAGTTAAGCGACTGCCTTCGGCTCAGGTCATGATCCTGGAGTCCCTGGATCGAGTCCCACATCGGGCTCCCTGCTCGGCGAGGAGCCTGCTTCTCCCTCTAACCCTTCCCCCTCTCATGTACTCTCTCTCTCAAATAAATAAATAAATCTTTAAAAAAAAAAAAAGAAAAGTTATCTAGGAAAGGCTTACCTTCCCCATAATTGCTTTAAAAGTTATATAGCATGATAAATAATGTTTATAGAAATTTTACACAGTCATTTTAGAAATTTGAAAAATAACAGAAAAGCACTCAGGATAAAAATTAAGTTATTAGGGCACCCGGCTGGCTCTGCTGGTGGAGAACTGGGGCTAGAGATTACTTAATAAAAGTTTTTAAAAAACCAAAAGTTATTGTTATCTTCATTTCCAAGATAATATCACAGGTTTGTATTTCTTTAAAAGATTTTATTTGTTTATTTAGAAAGAGAATGAGAGAGAGAGAGAGAGCACGAGCCGGGGGCAGGGCAGAGGGAACCAGAAAGAATCTCAAGCAGACTCTGCACTGAGTGCAGAGCCCCACTGGGGCTCAGTCTCAGGACCCTGAGATCATGACCTGAGCCGAAACCAAGAGTTGGACGCTCAACCAACTGAGCCACCCAGGTGCCCTCATAGGTTTGTATTTTGTTTTATTTTCTTTCAGTTGATTTCTGTATAAATTTTAAATTGATGTACCATACATATATCTAGATATCTACATCTCTCTTTATATATATGATACATATGTATATATTTTTGTATAATTTCTGTTTACTTAGTGTTATCTGGAAAACATAATTCCATGTATTTTTTTCACAAAAGATTTTAGTAACAACATACTCTTTAATTATATTTTTATTCACTTTATTCTGTTCTGGGATAATTAAATACGTATTAATTCTCAATTTGCTGATTTTATATAAATGATAAATATATATATATTTTATAAATATAGTTCACATAAAACAACTGTTTTATAAAAGGATGGTTATGATATCTTTATTCTTTCTTGGAAGAATACTACTGAAAGTGAAGTTACTGAGTCAAACCCAAAGAATATGGATATTTTAACATGCATGTAACCTGTTTACAAACATATTTCCAGAAAGATTACACCAACTTAAAATTAATGCAATATAATGTGTCCAACTCATCATACTTTTATTTTTTTATTTTTATTTTTTTAAAGATTTTATTTATTTATTTGACAGAGAGAGACAGTGAGAGAGGGAACAGAAGCAGGAGGAGTGGGAGAGGGAGAAGCAGGCTTCCCGCGGAGCAGGGAGCCCGATGCGGGGCTCGATCCCAGGACCCTGGGATCATGACCTGAGCTGAAGGCAGACGCTTAACGACTGAGCCACCCAGGCGCCCCTCAACTCATCATACTTTTAGCTTTTTTGTCATCACTTTTTAATACTTTGCTAGTTTGGTTATAAACAGAAAAGATGTGTCATAGGATCTTTATTTACTAAGATGTTTAATGATATATTTTAATTTCTTAGTACTACCTTCTTATTTTGTTTGCTGGTGCCTCATGCGCCCCTGAACTGCTCAGTAACAAAAGTAAAGTTTTAATCTTCCAAGCCCTTTACTCCTGAAACATCATTAAAAACCCTATCTGCTTAGTATTCTATGTTCTCTTGTCTTGGTCTTTAATAGATTGCAGCTGGTTTATGTGATAAATGAGTACATGCTAATAGGATGAAGAAATTCACTAGTGCACCTTGCAATACAAAAGAAGAGGCCAGGGACCATAAAGATGGTGTGCTGGTGCATTTGTCACAAAAGCTAGGTGTCCTGCCTATCCCTGAATGCTTCCGGGCCTTGGGCTTTGCCAAATATTGAGTCTTAGTTACCTTATAAGTGAAATGGTTGTTATATCTGGTCTACTTATGTAAGAAGAAAATTACAATGACTTAGTAAATCCCATACTCTGCCTTTGGTGCTTCCTGGTGTTTGTTTGTTTGTTTTTGTTGTTTACTAACAACAAATAGGGGCATCCTATTCCAGAATTATCTTTGTGTCTGATATACACTCTAGTTGATCATCTCGGGAAAGTGATCTTGTCTTTTTGATAATATCATTCTGACAGATGTGAGGTGATATGTCATTTTGGCTTTGATTTGCATTTCCTTGATGATTAGTGATGTTGAGCATCTTTTCATGTACCTGTTGGTCATTCGTGGGACTTCTTCAAGTAAATGTCTATTTAGGTCCTTGGCCTATTTTTCAATCAGATTATTGTTTCTATTAAGGGGTATGAATTCCAAAAGTTAAAAACAAAATATGGAAAATTAAAGGGGAATAAGACACGTATGAAGGTGTTGTGTTGTAGTAAGAAAAGTCCCAAGCAAAATGGTAAGCCAAGAGAAAGAAAAAATAGAATGAGTAAAAGAGACGAGTAATAACAGGCATCCTATTGAATGCTTACTATGTGCAAAGCACTGCTCTAAGTGCTCATATGTATCCCATGTATAACCTAGTTAATCTTCCTGATAATTCTGTGAGATAAGTGGCATCATTATATCCAATTCTAGACAGGAAAACAGAAGTACAGACTGATTGATAATGTGCCCAGAGTCATATATCTAGTAAGTAATGGACTTAGACATTGAACACAGGTAGCCTATCACAATAGCTCTAACCATTATTACATGTTGTTAAAAAAAAAAAAAAATAGAGTAAGGAACCAAGATGAACTGAGAACCTAGCTGAGATTGGAAAGGATGAGATAAGAGAAATGAAAAAGATTAATCTTGTGAAGTATACTTTCTGAAGACTGGAAGAAAGGAGACATATATAAAACATGTATTGAATTCTAACCATACATATTAGACAATAAGTTAAGCCCTGAGACTACATTAAAGAACAAAAATAGAAGGATCAGCAACAACAAAAAATCCTTCTCCTTTGAATCGGGAGAGAGGGAGAAGAGGATTATTCAGAATATGGAGAAATGTTTCTGTGGACCAGATTAAAGTATTATTGGATTTATAGCCACAAGCTAAGTGTTCCAGTGAAACAGATTAGAACACTGTGCTTAGAGAAGGTTGGAGGGAGCTTTGGGAGAGGCCAACTGAACTAGTTTGCATGACTGGTGGCCAGGGTTACCTTCCAGTCTGCAGCCAAGTAATAACATAAATGTGACTGATTACTTGAAAAATAGGATTTAATTTAATGACATGGTCTCATTAACACCTGTGAAACAAATGAGTTAAACCACAACATAAAGCTCAATACCACCACAAAATGAGTTTTTATGATTAAATATATTTAAAAAAGCAGGGAGATTACAGTGTTTCAATGGAAATTCATTAAATTAGAATAAACATAGGACTATGTCAAATTTCACCTTTGAGCATATTATACATGAGCCAGAATTTTCCTTGCTGGCCCACGATTTTAGGATCCTCTATATTGTTAAGAATGCCTCCAAGGTTTACGTGACTAGGATGATCTTTAAAGGCATTCTTAATAGTTTAAATAATAATAATACTGAAGGATGAAGTCAATTGTTGGTTTAGTCTGCTAGTAGTCACTTGCCTTCCAAGTAGTGTGTCTATCATACACTGATTATCTGGTCACAAAACAGTGGCCCTAGCATACAACACAAACTATCATACAACATTTATGCCTGGCGCTTTCTAAAAACTCCCTTAAAAATGCTGGTGTTATTCTGGATGCTCCAACTTTAGAGTCATGGACATGTAGCACTAATTTCTTTTCAGGTAATATATCAGCTTCTGCAGTAGACACTGGTTGAATTAGCACTAGGAATATGCCTACATATACTTGTTCTCTTTCTTCCAGAAACTGTATATTTATGTCACAGATAATTTCATTATATATATTGTGGGTATATATATATATATAAATATGCATGTATTTTTAAGATGGAGTCCACAGAATGTAAAGAAAGGCCATTATCTCTTTTATATGTTTGAATTTTTAGTTTCTTTTGGATTCAAAATTAGCAACATGTCTTGAAAAGAAAGGGAGGAAATAATCAAGAGAAAATATCTTAGTAATTACTAACATCTCACACCCCCATCATTGGAACAATGGCCTGAGTGCCAAACACAGTGATTTTCCCTCTGCAATTATAACTATTTCTTTTCTTTCTTTCCTTTGTTTTTAATTGCATAGAACTTGTTTCATAACTTTCACTTTTTGCGTTAAGTCACTCAGATATTTTTGACTAGTGAAAAAAATATGTTTCCTTCTCTAAAACACTACATTTCTGTGGTATACTTTGGGCTGCCAGAGCTAGCAGAAGGCCTGGGGATGCATCAGTGAAACATCCCTTAGGTCACTTCTGTAGACTGACTTCTACACGGCACTCATCGTGGTGTTTCACAATTTTTCTTTACGTGTTAGTCTCTGGGTTAGAAGTGAGTTCTATGATGGAAAAGGTAAATTCTTTATTTTGCTGTCCATATCCTGGGATATAACAGGCATGTAACATAGAAGATATCCAAATAATACTGTTGGATTCATTTAATTTATCCACAGAATTTTTTTTAATGGGTAAAAAAAATAAATGAACAAATGCACTTCTTGCAATGACACTTTTTATTTTATTTATTTAAATTAGATTGTCTATACTTTATATGAGAGATTGCTAGGTGGGAAAGGCTTTCTAACTTAGATCTCCCATTTCAGAGGTAAGTAGACTAAAACTCAGAGTTAAATATGGGATAGTTTCCTGTGCCTACAATCACAAATTAACACTAAGTTGGTAGCTTAAATTTATTCCCTTATAGTTTTGGAGGTCAGAAGTTTGAAATCAGTATCACTGGCCTGGAATCAAGGTATTGGTAGAGTCCCCCTCCTTCTAAAGGCTCAAGATGAGTATCCATTTCTTGCCCCTGCCAGCTTTGATGGCTATGGCTCTCTTTTGGCTTATGGCCACATCACTCCAATTTATACCTCCTTGGTCACATTACCTCTTTTTTAGTTTCCAATAACATATTCCAATAACAAATTCCTTCTGAGCCCTCACCAGAAACATATTTAGTGTGCATATTTCTACCAACAGTCTATTTAAGGCAATCTAAGCTTTTTCTATCATGGGGCCTCCAAATTCTTCCAGAAGGTACCCATTACCTAATTCTAAAGCCATGTCCATATTTAAAGGTATCCATCATAGCTGCATTCCATTTGTCAGTATTTCTTTACAAAATATATTTTAAAAAGAATGGTAGATTACCTCAGTAGATTTGTATGCTGCAAAATTACAATGCTTCTACAAGAGAAAGGGACAAGATTGAAATGAATTTTTCTTACCCAATAAGCTTATATTATTATCTTTTTTAATTACTAATTCCTGGAAATTACACTGGGGGAAAAAAAAACTTAAAATTGGGGACATAAATTACAAAAAGTTGTATTTTTATAATTAATATATTAGTATTTAAATTAAAAAAACCTTTTCATTCTATCAGGATGTATTTTCGTATGAGTTAAATGGAGAATTATAATTTCTATCTAAGAGAAGCTAACTTTCTTAGGCTAAGAATACATGTGAGCAAAGACAGAAAATTAACATACTAAATTATTAGTAAAAAATAAGCTTAAGACAAAAAAATTATGTTATTACCTCAGTGTGTTTATTTTTCTCACTAGCAACTATTAATTTCAATAATATATGGTAAAAGGTATATTCGGGGTGTGAAGAAAATTCATAGTCCCAGCAAGGATGACTGATGTGAGGATGTTAGTTACTTTAAGAAGTAAAAAAAGGGCTGATGGGAGTGAGCTATTTTCAATAACAACCCACACCACATATTTTTAAATATAAATATACTCTTACTTATTTAATATTTATTCCTATTCAAATAAAGGCTAAGTCTGATGTTGCAGCAGTTGGAAGGTGAAAGCAAAGATTTTATATGTGGGACTCTTCAAAAAGAAATTGAAGAGAGCACTTCCAGAATGTCGATATTAGTAGCTCTGTGGACCCTCTTCCTAGCAAAACAACCATAACTTACGCAAATTATCATAAAGATGACTGCTTAAAGTGTTTGGAGATTGCCTTCAGGGCATAAAGCAAGTATAGAAACATTTACTCAAGAAACCCTCTTAAATCTCCATAAGAACAGTGAGAGTCAGTGACATTGAAACCAAACCAGCTCCTCTCACCACGTTGCCCCAGGCAGCTCTGTGTCAGGACCTCTACTGCAGGTGAGTACACCCCTAAGAGGGAAGAACACCCCTCTCACCTAACCTTCCAGTTTAGGCTTACTCCAAAAGTAGCAGGCTACCAGCCTTTCTCATCTACTCCAACTCCATATGGCCAAAGTGCTATTTCAGGCAAGAGGAGATAAGAGGTCTAGGCCTACTTCCTCTCTTCAGCCCACATTTGTAGGGTAGAAGCTCTAACCCAGGAACTGAAGGCTCAGAATACTGGGCCATAATCATCCTTGCCTAGCTTACCTTCAGGTCAAATGTTCCCGATTATAGGGGAAATGGCAAAAAGCTCGGGACTACCAAACTGCCCAGGTCTTTGCCCATATAGCAGGAGTGACACTCTGAGAGATGTAGATTGTTGTTCTCACACCCATTTCCCAAATGATGGCACAGAGGTTATGACAGGAGAGAGGCATTTCTTAGGAATAGAGACCTCTGTAGCTCTATGGTAAGCAGCTAAAAATGACTGGAAACTAATAGCTGTGTTTGAAACCAACAGAGATAGGAAGCTTAAGAGAGAGATCAGGGAAAGAGATGATGGTCAAAGAGAATCCTGTTAAAAACATTGCTATCCCTGGAGATGTGGGGTCAGAGTGATTGGCTCACACCAAGGCTGCGGTCTTTGAAAATCAACATTAGAGACTTCACTGGGGAAGTGACTTCACTGGAATGGTCTAGAAAAGTTACTGAACAAACAAGCAAACAAACAAAGAACAAGTGGTACTGAGAGGAAGGATCAGAATACAGTATTGCCAAAATACATTATGTGATGTGTCCTGTTTTCAACAACAACAAAGAAATGAGACATGCAAATGAACAGGGAATAAACAGGAAATGTGATTCATACACAAGAAGAAAAGCAGGCAGTAGAAATTGCCTTAAGGAGGGTCAGTTTGCAGAGTTGGCAGAAAAAGACTTAAAAGCATCTATTAAACTCCTAAGGTCAGGAACAAGACAAGGATGTCCACTCTCACCACTTTTATTCAACATAGTGCTGGACGTACTATTCATAGCAATCAGAAAATGAAAAGAAATAAAAGACATCCAAATTGGTAAGGAAGAAATAAAACTTTCACTATTTGCAGATGACATGATACGATTTATAGAAACCCCAAAAGATGCCACCAAAAAACTACTAGAACTGATAAATCAATTCAGTAAAGTCACAAGATGCAAAATAAATGTGCAGAAATCAGTTGCACTTCTATGTACTGATAACAAAGCAGCAGAAAGACAAATTAAGAAAACAATCTCACTTATAATTGCACCAAAAACGATAAAATACCTAGTTATAAACTTAACCAAAGAGGTGAAAGACCCATATTCTGAAAACTATAAAACGTTGATGAAAGAAATTGAAGATAACACAAATATTGTTAAAATGTCTATACGGGAGTTAGGCAAGATGGAGGAGGAGTAGGAGACCTAAATTTCCTCTGGTCCCAGGAATTCAGCTGGATAGGGATCAAACCATTCTGAACACCTACGAACTCAACAGGAGACTGAAGAAAAGAATAGCAGCAAGTCTCTGAACAGAAAAGCAACCACTTTCTGAAAGGTAGGACATGCGGAGAAGTGAATCCAAGGTGATATTTGGGAAGATAGATGACGGGGAAGGGGGCCTCCATCCACCGCTTCTGGCAAGTGATAGAGCCACGGAGCACAAAATTGGAATTTTAGAAGTTGGTTCCACTGAGGGACGTCGCTCCAGTGGCTAAGCGGGGGGTGGAACCCTCGCGGTACAGTGTGGTCTCAGGACCCTCGGGGTCACAGAAAGACCAGGGGTGCCTGAGTGCGGCAGAGCTCCCAGGTATCGGAGCGGGGAAGCCGGCTGCAGAGACGGAGCCGCGGCGCGGGCTCTCAGCTCGGGGTTGCCATAAACCGTGATCTGCGGCACAGTCGGGCCACTGCTCCTCCAGCAGGGACCCAAAAAGCGGCAGATCTGGGGAGACTCACCTTCCTCCCCTGGGAGGCGCTGCAGGGATCTGCTGGGTTTGGAGACTCCACCCAGGGTCGGGTGCCAGAGATAGAAACGCTCAGTCACAGGCCAGGTGAGCATGGAGTGCGGCCAGAGACCATGGAGATGAGAGTGACTGACTGCTTTTCTCTGGGGGTGCACTGAGGAGTGGCGCCCCGAGGTCTCAGCTCCTCCGAGGCGGAGATTGGGAGGCCGCCATTTTCACTCTCATCCTCCAAAGCTGTACGGAAAGCTTGCAGGGAACAAAAGTTACAGAGAGTAAACCCGAGCAGGTTACTTAGCCCGGACCCAGCAAGGGCGGGGCAAACCTGCCTCCAGCAAAGACGTTTGGGAACCACGGCAACAGGCCCCTCCCCCAGAAGATAAGCTGAACAGCCAGCCAAGACCAAGTTTACTGATCAATGAGAACGGCAGAACTCCAGCACTAGGGGAATAATTCACGTAGAATTCAGGGCTTTTTTACCATGATTCTTTAGTCTTTAAAAGTTTTTTTTTTTTTCTTAACTTTCTTTTACTTTTTTTTTCTTTTTTTGAATTTTTCTTTTTCCCTTTTACAACCAACATCCTATCAATCCCTTTTTTAAGAATCTTTTTTATTTTTCATTTTTAGAGTCATATTGTATCCCTTCATAGTAGTTAACCTTATTTTTGGTATATATATAAGTTATTCTCTCTTTAAAATTTTGGGATACAGTTTCTTCTAACAGACCAAAATATACCCTAAATCTCTAGTATATGGCTTTGTTCTAGTCTCCTGCCTGATCACATTCTCTTCCTTTTTTTTTTTAATTTTAATTCCTCCTCTTTCTTTTTTCAACCAACTTCTTATCTTACCAATTCCTTTTATAAAATCTTTTATAATTTTCATCTTTACAGTCATATTCCATCCTTTCATCATATTTAATGTTATTTTTGTACATATATAAGTTTTTCTTTCTTTAAAATTTTGGGTGGCACTTTCTTCTAATAGACCAAAATATGGCCAAAATCTAGTGTTTGGCACTGATCTATGCACCAGCCTGATCATATTTGATCATATTCTTTTTTTTTTAATTTATCTTTCTTTTTTTTCTTTCTTTCCCTTTCTTTTCCCTGGTTTCAGGTCTCTTCTGATTTGTTTAGTGTATATTTTTCTGGGTTTTCTAGTTACCCTGTTAGCATTTTGTTCTCTCATTCATCTATTCTCCTCTGGACAAAATGACAAGATGGAAAAAATCACCTCAACAAAAAGAACAGGAGGCAGTACCGACTGCCAGGGCCCTAATCAATATGGACATTGGTAAGATGTCGGGACTAGAGTTCAGAATGATGATTTTAAAGATACTACTTGGGCTTGAAATGCGCATGGAAGATATTAGAGAAACCCTTTCTGGAGAAATAAAAGAACTAAAATCTAACCAAGTAGAAATCAAAAAGGCTATTAATGAGGTGCAATAAAAAATGGAGGCTCTAGGGGCGCCCGTATGGCTCAGTCATTAAGCATCTGCCTTCGGCTCGGGTCATGGTCCCAGGGTGCTGGGATTGAGTCCAGCATCGGGCTCCCTGCTCAGTGGGAAGCCTGCTTCTCCCTCCCCCACTCCTCCTGCTTGTGTTCCCTCTCTTGCTGTGTCTTTCTCTGTCAAATAAATAAATGAAATCTAAAAAAAAAAAAAAGAAAAGAAAAACTGGAGGCTCTAACTGCTAGGATAAATGAGGCAGAAGAGAGAATTAGTGATATACAAAACCAAATGATGGAAAATAAAGAAGCTGAGAAAAAGAGAGATAAACAACTACTGGATCATGAGGGCAGAAATTCAAGAGATAAGTGATACCATAAGATGAAACAACATTAGAATAATTGGGATCCCAGAAGAAGAAGAAAGAGAGAGAGGGGCAGAAGGTATATTGGAGCAAATTATAGCAGAGAACTTCCCTAATTTGGGGAAGGAAACAGACATCAAAATCCAGGAGACACAGAGAACCCCTCTCAAAATCAATAAAAATAGGTCAACACCCCAACATCTAATAGTAAAACTTACGAGTCTCACAGACAAAGAGAAAATCCTGAAAGCAGCTCGGAACAAGAGATCTGTAACCTACAACAGTAGAAACATTAGATTGGCAACAGACCTATCCACAGAGACCTGGCAGGCCAGAAAGGACTGGCATGATACATTCAGAGCACTAAATGAGAAAAATATGCAGCCAAGAATACTATATCCAGCTAGGCTGTCATTGAAAATAGGAGAGATTAAAAGCTACCAGGACAAAAAAAAGTAAAGGAATTTGCAAACACAAAACCAGCCCTACAAGAAATATTGAAAGGGGTCCTCTAAGCAAAGAGAGAGCCTAAAAGTAACATAGACCAGAAAGGAACACAGACAATATACAGTAACAGTCACCTTACAGGCAATACAATGGCAAAAATTCTTATCTTTCAATAGTTACCTTGAATGTAAATGGGCTAAATGCCCCAATCAAAAGACACAGGCTATCAGAGTGGATAAAAAAACAAGACCTATCGATATGCTGTCTGCAAGAGACTTATTTTAGACCTAAAGACATCCCCAGATTGAAAGTGTGGGGGTGGAAAACCATTTACCTTGCTATTGGACACCAAAAGAAAGCTGGGGTGGCAATCCTTATATCAGACAAATTAAATTTAAATCAAAGACTATAATAAGAGATGAGGAAGGACACTATATCCTACTTAAAGGGTCTATCCAACAAGAAGATCTAACAATTGTAAATATCTATGCCCCTAACATGGGAGCAGCCGCTTATATAAGCCAATTAATAACAAAAGCAAAGAAACACATCGACAATAATAGTGGGGGACTTTAACAACCCCCTCACTGAAATGGACAGACCATCTAAGCAAAAGATCAACAATGAAATAAAGGCTTTAAATGATACACTATACCAAATGGACATCACAAATCTATTCAGAACATTCCATCCCAAAGCAACAAAATACATATTCTTCTCTCGTGCCCATGGAACATCTCCAGAATAGATCACATCCTAGGTCACAAATCAGGTCTCAACTGGTACCAAAAGATTCGGATCATTCCCTGCATATTTTCAGACCACAGTGCTTTGAAACTAGAACTCAATCACAAGAGGAAAGTTGGAAAGAACTCAAATACGTGGAGGCTAAAGAGCATCCTACTAAAGAATGAATGGGTCAACCAGGAAATTAAAGAAGAATTTAAAAAATTCATGGAAACAAATGAAAATGAAAACACAACTGTTCAAAATCTTTGGGATGCAGCAAAGGTGGTCCTAAGAGCAATACAAGCCTTTCTCAAGAAACAAGAAAGGTCTCAAATACACAACCTAACCCTACACCTAAAGGAGCTGGAGGAAGAACAGCAAATAAAGCCTAACCCAGCAGAAGAAGAGAAATAATAAAGATCAGAGCAGAAATCAATGAAATAGAAACCAAAAGAACAGTAGAACAGATCAACGAAACTAGGAGCTGGTTCTTTGAAAGAATTAACAAGATTGATAAACCCCTGTCCTGACTTATCAAAAAGAAAAGAGAAATGACCCAAATCAACAAAATCATGAATGAAAGAGGAGAAATCACAACCAACACCAAAGAAATACAAACAATTATAAGAACATATTATGAGCAACTCTATGCCAGCAAATTAGATAATCTGGAAGAAATGGATGCATTCCTAGAGATGTATCAACTACCAAAACTGAACCAGGAAGAAATAGAAAACCTGAACAGACCTATAACCACTAAGGAAATTGAAGCAGTCATCAAAAATCTCCCAACAAACAAAAGCCCAGGGCCAGATGGCTTCCCAGGGGAATTCTACCAAACATTTAAAGAAGAATTAATACCTATTCTTCTGAAACTATTCCAAAAAATAGAAATGGAAGGAAAACTTCCGAATTCATTTTATGAGGCCACCATTACCTTGATCCCAAAACCAGAAAAAGACCCCATCCAAAAGGAGAATTACAGACCAATATCCTTGATGACCATGGATGCAAAAATTCTCACCAAAATACTAGCCAATAGGATCCAACAGTACATTAAAAGGATTATTCACCACAACCAAGTGGGATTGATCCCTGGGCTGCAAAGTTGGTTCAATATCTGCAAAAAATCAGTGTGATACAATACATTAACAAAAGAGAGAACAAGAATCATACGATCCTCTCAATAGATGCAGAAAAAGCATTTGACAAAGTACAGCATCCTTTCTTGATCAAATCTCTTCAGAGTATAGGGATAGAGGGTACATACCTCAATATCATAAAAGCCATCTATGAAAAACCTACAGCGAATATCATTCTCAATGGGGAAAACCTGAGAGCTTCCCCCTAAGGTCAGGAACACGGCAAGGATGTCCACAATCATCACTGCTATTCAACATAGTAGTAGAAGTCCTAGCCACAGCAATCAGACAACAAAAAGAAATAAAAGGCATCCAAATCAGCAAAGAAGAAGTCAAACTCTCACTCTTTACAGATGATATGATACTTTATGTGGAAAACCCAAAAGACTCCACCCCAAAACTGCTAGAACTCATTCAGGAATTCAGTAAAGTGGCAAGATATAAAATCAATGCACAGAAATCAGTGGCATTCCTATACACCAACAAGACAGAAGAAAGAAATTAAGGAGTCGATCCCATTTACAATTGCACCCAAAACCATAAGATACCTAGCAATAAATCTAACTGAAGAGGCAAAGAATCTGTACTCAGAAAACTATAAAATATTCATGAAAGAAATTGAGGAAGACACAAAGAAATGGAAAAACGTTCCATGCTCATGGATTGGAAGAACAAATATTGTCAAGATGTCAATGCTACCTAGAGTAATCTACACATTCAATGCAATCCCTATCAAAATACCATCTACTTTTTTCAAAGAATTGGACAAATAATCCTAAAATTTGTATGGAACCAGAAAAGACCCTGAATGGCCAGAGGAATGTTGAAAAAGAAAAGCAAAGCTGACGGCATCACAATTCCGGACTTCCAGCTCTATTACAAAGCTGTCATCATCAAGACAGTATGGTACTGTCACAAAAACAGATTCATAGATCAATGGAACAGTATAGAGAGCTCAGATATGGACCCTCAACTCTATGGTCAACTAATCTTCGACAAAACAGGAAAGAATGTCCAACAGAAAAAAGGCAGACTCTTCAACAAATGGTGTTGGGAAAATTGGACAGCCACATGCAGAAGAATCAAACTGGACCATTTTCTTACACCACACACAAAAATAGACTCCAAATGGTTGAAAGACCTAAATGTGAGACACGAGTCCATCAAAATCCTAAAGAAGAACACAGGCAGCAACCTCTTTGACCTCAGCCGCAGCAACTTCTTCCTAGAAACATCGCCAAAGGCAAGGGAAGCAAGGGCAAAAATGAACTATTGGGACTTCATCAAAATAAAAAGCTTTTGAACAACAAAAGAAACAGTCAACAAAACCAAAAGACAACTGACAGAATGGGAGAAGATATTTGCAAATGACATATCAGATAAAGGGCTAGTATCCAAAATCTATAAAGAACTTATCAAACTCAACACCCAAAGAACAAATGATCCAATCAAGAAATAGGCAGAAGACATGAACAGACATTTTTCCAAAGAAGACATCCAAATGGCCAAAAGACACGTGAAAAAGTGTTCAACATCGCTCGGCATCAGGGAAATCCAAATCAAAACCTCAATGAGATACCACCTCATACTAGTCAGAATGGCTAAAATCAACAAGTCAGGAAACGACAGATGTTGGCAGGGATGTGGAGAAAGGTGAACCCTCCTACACTGTTGGTGGGAATGTAAGCTGGTGCAGCCACTCTGGAAAACAGTATGTGGGTTCCTCAAAAAGTTGAAAATAGAGCTACCATATGATCCAGCAATTGCACTACTGGGTATTTACCCCAAAGATACAAATGTAGGGATCCGAAGGGGTATGTGCACCCCGATGTTTTATAGCAGCAATGTCCACAATAGCCAAACTGTGGAAAGAGCCAAGATGTCCATCGACAGATGAATGGATAAAGAAGAGGTGTTATATATATACAATGGAATATTATGCAGCCCTCAAAAGGAATGAAATCTTGCCATTTGCAACATTGTGGATGGAACTGGAGGGTATTTTGCTGAGCGAAATAAGTCAATCAGAGAAAGACTCTTTCATACAACCTCACTGATATGTATCATATGACCTCACTGATATGAGGAATTCTTAATCTCAGGAAACAAAGCGAGGGTTGCTGGAGTGGTAGGGGGTGGGAGGGATGGGGTGGCTGGGTGATGGACATTGGGGAGGGTATGTTCTATGGTGAGTGCTGTGAATTGTGTAAGACTGTTGAATCACAGACCTGTACCTCTGAAACAAATAATACATTATATGTTAAAAAAAGAAGAAGAAGAAGAAGATAGCAGGAGGAGAAGAATGAAGGGGGAAATCTGAGGGGGAGACGAACCATGAGAGACTATGGACTCTGAAAAACAAACTGAGGGTTCTAGAGGGGAGGGGCCTAGGGGGATGGGTTAGCCTGGTGATCGGTATTAAAGAGGGTACATACTGAATGGAGCACTGGGTGTTATATGCAAACAATGAATCATGGAACACTACATCAAAAACTAATGATGTAATGTATGGTGATTAACATAACATTATAAAATTAAAAAAACTAAAAAAATAAATAAAATGTCTATCCTATCCAAAGTAATCTAGATTGAATGCAATCTCTATGAAAATAACAACAGCGGGGTGCCTGGGTAGCTCAGTCAGTTAAGTGTCTGCCTTCAGCTCAGGTTATGATTCTGGGGTCCTGGGATGGAGCCCCACATCAGGCTCCCAGCTCAGCAGGGAGCCTGCATCTCCCTCTCCCCTCTGCTCCTGGACTCTCTCTCTTGCTATCTTTTTCCCCTCTCTCAAATAAATAAAATCTATAAAAAAAAATACCAACAGCATTTTTCATAGAACTAGAACAAATAATCCTTAAACTTGTATGGAACCAGAAAAGACCCCAAATAGCCAAAGCAATCCTCAAAGAGAAGAAACAAAACTTGGAGGTATCACAATTCTAGACTGCAAGTTATATTACAAAGCTGCAGTAATCAAAACAGTATGGTACTGGCACAAACATAAACACATAGCTCAGTGGAACAGAATAGAAAGCCCTGAAATAAACCCAAAATTACATGGTCAACTAATCTTCAACAAAGGAGGAAAGAACATGCAATGGGAAAAATATAGTCTCTTCAGCAAATGTATTGGGAAAATTAGCTACATGAAAAAGAATGAAACTGGACCACTTTCTCATACCATACACAAAAATAAACTCAAAATGGATTAAAAACCTAAATGTGAGACAGGAAACCATTAAAATCCCAGAAGAGACCACAGGAAGTAATTTCTTTGACATCAGACATAACAACATTTTTCTAGGTATGTCTCCCGAGGCAAGGGAAACAAAAGCAAAAATAAAATCTTGGGACTACATCAAAATAAAAAGCTTCTGCACAGTGGGGAAAAAAAAAAAAAAAAACAGCAATCAACAAAACTAAAAGGCAACCTATTGAATGGGAGAAGATGTTTGCAAATGACATATCTGATAAAGGGTTAGTATCCAAAAAACTTGTACAACTCCATATCCAAAAAAACAAATAATCCAATTAAAAATGGGCAGAAGACATGAATAGACATTTCTCCAAGGAAGACATCCAGGTGGCCAACAGACACATGAAAAGATGCTTAATGTCATTAATCATCAGGGAAATACAAATCAAAACTACAATGAGATATTACCTCACTCTTGTCAGAATGGCTAAAATCAAAAACAAATAACAGTTCCTGGCAAGGATTCAGAGAAAGAAGACCCTCTTGCACTCAGTGGGAATGCAAACTGGTAAAGATATTCTCTTTGGAGAATAATATGGAGCTTCCTTAGAAGTTAAAAATAGAACTACCCTATGATCCAGTAATTGCACTACTTGGGTAATTACCCAAAAAGTACAAAAACACTAATTTAAAGGGATATATGCACCCCCTACGTTTATTGCAGCATGATTTACAATAGTCAAATTACAGAAGTAGACCAAGTATTCATGGGCAAGTGAATGGATACAGAAGAGGTGGTGGAATTTTATTCAACCATAATAAAATGAAATCTTGCCATTTGCAATGACATGGATGGAGCTAGAGTGTATAATGCCAAGCAAAATAAATCAGTCAAAGGAAGACAAATATACGATTTCACTCATATGTGGAATTTAAGAAACAAAACAAACAAGCAAAGGAAGAGAGAGAGAAAGAGACAAAGAAACAGACTCTTAACTACAGAGAACAAACTGATGGTTACCAGAGGGAAGTTGGGTAAGGATGGGTGGAAAAAAACAAACAAAAAAACCCCCAAAAAACAGCTATTAAAATATGTTCAAATAATATAAAATAAAGAAAAACAAGATATGATGATCATGTCTCATTATGAATAGAAAATATCATTTAAATACAAATTATATATACCTCCAAACAAATCATGGAGTTGAAAAGTATAATTATTGAAATGCAGTTTTCACTAGGGGGGCTCAAACATAGACTTGAGCTGGCAGAGGAAAGAGTCAGTGAACTTGAAAATAAATTGATAGAAATTGCTCAATCTGAGGGACAAGGAACAGAACAAAGAAGACACCCTAAGAGAAATGTGGGACACCATAAAATATGTCAATTTACATGTAATAGGAGAACCAGAAAAGGGGAGAGGTAAAAAAAAAAAAAAGATAAAAAATATGCAAATAAATAATGGCTTAAACTTCTCAAACTTGAAATAAATAAAACATTAATTTATACACCCGAGAAGCTCAATGAACTCAAAGATAAATAAAAAGAAAGGCACACCCTGACACATCATAGCCAAAATATTGAAAACCATAAACAGAAAGAAAATCTTGAAAGCACCAAAAGCAAAATGACTCATCATATGCAAAAACAAACAAACAGAAAAAAACTCCAAGAAAATTACCAGCTAACTTTTTATTTAAAAAAAAAAAAAAATAGGGGCTCCTGGCTGGCTCAGTTGGTTAAGCGTCTGCCTTTGGCTCAGGTCATGATCCCAGGGTTCAGGGATTGAGCCCCCACATTGGGTACCCTGCTCAGGGGGACCCTGCTTCTCCCTCTCCTGCTCCCCTTGCCTGTGATCTCTCTCTCTCTCTCCTTCTGTCAAGTGAATAAATAAGATCTTAAAAAAAAAAAAAAAAATGGAGGCCAGAAGGCAGTAAGTTGACTTATTCAAAGCGTTGAAAGAACAAACAAACAAACTCAACCCAGAATCTAATAACCAGGAAAACTGTCTTTCAAAAATAAAAGTGAAATAAAAACATTTATTTATCAACGAAAACTGAAGAATTTGTTGCTGGCAAGCCCATATTACAATAAATATTCAAGGAAGTTCTTCAAGCTGAAATTTAAGTGACACAAAACAGTAATTCTAAGCTATGTAAGAAAAAAAATACCAATAAATAAATTATACAGATAATCATAAAAGGTAGTATAAATGCATATTCTTCCCCTTTCTAACATACTTAATAGCTCCTACAAAAACAGTATGTGTATAATTGCATTATTGGTCATATAAAATACAAATATGCAATGTATTTGATAATAATAAAACAAGGGAGGTAGGTGGGAATAAGCGATATTGGAGTAATCAAATAACAGCAGATAATAACATGAAAAAATGGGGGGGGAAGGTAAAAAAGCAATGGTAAAGATAACAAACTCTATAAATACATACTAAAAACATATGCTCCTTAACTTCTTTAAATAAAATAAAATAAAATAAAATCTTATAAAATAAATATAAATAACAATGTATGTTTGGGTATATGACATATATATGCTTTGATATGCATATGAATAATAATAGCACACAAAACAAAAGAGGGATTAAAGTTATGGAAGAATAACATTTCTATATTTCACTGAAATTAAATAATTGTAAATCTGAGGTAGATTTTGATAAGATTTATTCTATGAGCCCTAGGGTAATCCTTAAAAAATAACTCAAAAGACAGAGTTAAAAATCATTAAGGCAATTAAAATGTTACACTACAAAATATCCACTTATTGCAAAAGAAAACAATAAAAGAGCAACAGACAAATTAAAAAAAATATGAGACATATAGAAAACAAAAAGCAATGTGGTAGACATGTATTCAACTATATCGATTAAAAATACTAAATGTAATTTGATTAACAATTCAAGTTTGTCTGCAGATTTAATGCAATGTCTGTTAAAATTCCAGTGGATTCTTTTTCAGAAATTAGTGAATTGATCCTAAAATTCATGTGGAAATGGAATAGAATGGCCTAAACAATCTCAGCAAAGAATAAGGATGAAGGATGCTCACTTATCAATTTCAAAACTTACTGTAAAGCAATAGCAACCAATGCAATGTGATTATAGCAAGAGAGTTAAAAAAAAAAAAAAAAAATCAATGGAATAGCACTGAGAGTCCAGAACTAAACTTACAATTATGGTCAATTAACTTCTGACAACCATACCAAGACAATTTGATGGGGGAAACAATAGTCTTTTGAACAACTAGTGCTGCAACAAGTACATATCCACAGACAAAATAAAGAAATTGGACCCCTTCTTTATACCGTAAATAAACATGAACTCAAAAGAAATCATAGACCTAAATATATAAACTAAAATTATAAAACTCTTAGAAAAAAGCATAAGATTAAATCTCATGAACTTGATTTAGGCAAAAGTGTTCTTAGGACACCAAAATCACAATCAACTGAAAAAAAAAATAAATTGGACTTAATCATATCTAGAGAATTTTGAATTTTTAGGATACCTTTCAAGGATACTTCAAGAAAGGGCAAAAATCACCCATAAAGTGGGAAAATATATTTGAAAAAATCATGTCTGATAAGGGAACTATGTTCAGAAAAAAAACTTTTAAAAGCTCTTACAATTCAACAAAAGGAGACAACTCAATAAAAATGAACAAATATAAATGCCATTTCTGCAAAACTACAACTGGCCAATAAGCACATAAAAACACGCTTGACGCTAGCTATCATTGAAATGCAAATCAAACCACAAGAAATAATCCTCTACCACCCCCCCCCCCACTAATATTGTTATAATCAAAGATATAAAATATCAAGCGTTTGTGAGAGCATGGAGAAATTTGAACTCTCATGCATTGCCAGTGAAAATATAAAACAGTTCAGTCTCTCTGGAAAAGAGTTGGGCAGTTCCACCCTCAAACATAAAGTTACCATATAACCCAGCAATTTCAATCCTGGATCTATACCCAAGAGAAATGAAGTCATACAAGATAAATGAAAACAAACAACTACTTAAAAACTTGTACACAAACGTCCATACTGATATGATTCATGATAGCCAAAAATTAGAAACAGTTTAAATATCCATCCACTGATGAATGGATACATAAAAAATGGTATGTCAATAAATTCAGTATTATTCAGAAATACAAATGAATGATGAGATGTGGATAAACCTTGAAAATATTATGCTAAGTGAAAAATAACAACAGACACAGAGGACCATAGATTGCTGAACTCCATGTATATTAAAGTACAGATTAGGCAGATCTAGAAAGAAAGGAGATAAGTGGTTGCCGAAAGCTCAGGATGGGGAGGCAGGGGGTGTATCTGCTAATGAGCATAAGCTTTCTTTTGGGAATGATGGTTGTACAACTCAGTGAATATCCTAAAAATTATTCTAGGAAATTAGGAAATTAGGAAAAACAAATATCAGACACATCCTCTGAGGAAAAGTTTCTTAGAAAAATATATATCACTTCATTGTTATAATAAAGATGAATGAATTGCAAATATTTATCATCACAATTCTTTCTGTCAAATGGCTGTACTTTAAGGCACTGAATGTCATGTATACATTTCCTTACACAAATGGGGCTACATAGATTCATTATTTCTTCAAACATAATCAGCGATGTTTGAAATCTTCAAAAGTTTATACACAAGTGTAAAAACCCACGACTGTTGTTAAAATGTGTACTTTTTGTTGGTAAATGAGAAGTTGAGAGAAAATTACCAAATTTGTACCAGTAGCTAATACAGCCTCAGAGAAAGAACAGAACATAAAAGTAAAATTATTTTTCCACCCACTGAATTTTGACTGTATATTAAAGAGACAAATCTGTTTTATGCCAAAATGAATATTCCACTAGGCCTGGACTGAGTAGAAAGGAGTCTGAGCTGAGGCATAACTGGGCACCACATGAGAGATTAGGCCCTAATTTAACCCTTTAGCTATTGATTTGTATGAAGGATCATTCATATATTCACATAAGAAAGTATATGTGTTTTTCTCTGCCTTCTTTAGAAGAGCGATTTTCTTTTTACTTATTAGTTAATGCATACACATTCCAAAGTATGTTGCATAATGAAATGCAATTATTTGCAGAAAAAAAACTGATTTACGAAGTAACTGCTTTTGTACTTAACTTCCAGAATGCAATCATTGGTATGCTTCTGAGTTTTATCATTTGGGTCACACATGCTGTTCCCACGTGAATAGGCCTCACTGTGATGGTGCCAAGTCCAGCATCACAATTCCCTTTTATACGGGCTCTTTGGCTTTTGTAGATTTGCTTACGGCTTTTTACATTAAGGGGATACATTTTTCAAAAGAGAGGACCCGCCAGAGCCCTTAGCTCATTGCCAATGACAGCAGTGGGCTTCTGATTCTAAAGTACAGCATTTTAACTCCGATATAGCAGTAACATGAAACTACTGCACTAAAAAAAGGGAACTGATAAGCTACTGGTAAATACAAGTAAAAAATGTGATATATTTGTAAACAAAACAATATGCTCAAGCACTGTAGACTAGCCAATGTTGTTTCAATGATACAGAGTTTCGATGCTAAAAAGGTACATATCCCAGAGGCAAAAGAATTAGGATATTAATACAAATTGTATTTTAATAACTTGTTTCCTGTCCTAATCACTTTAAGAATTTTAGAATATGGAATAATTACTTTCACTTTTAGGAATTGTTATATTTTTTCTATATGGGTTAACAGTTTAACATACAGAGTTGAGAATCAATTAATGTTTCATAATTGAATTACCAAACTTGTGAAGCTATTCTCAGTGAATATATACACACTTGAGAATCAAAAGTGCCTAAAGGCAAAAAATGAATGTAGATGTTTGAAGTACCACTCTACATCTGTAATAAACTGAATA
Source organism: Phoca vitulina (assembly GCF_004348235.1). NCBI lineage: Eukaryota > Metazoa > Chordata > Mammalia > Carnivora > Phocidae > Phoca > Phoca vitulina. The sequence goes on along the minus strand of NW_022589729.1, from coordinate 16,145,053 downwards.
TATTTAATTTGGTAATATGTTCTTGCCAAATATAATGTTATTATTGAGTCTTTTTTCCATTAAAGAATAGCAAATTATCTTATTTAAAATGATGTGTCTGATAAAATAAAATTTCATGTGTAAAGCAATTATTTAAAGAATAACAGCACAAAAATTTGTGAAGAAAATCTGTTTATATTACTCAGATTAATACTCTTTTTCTGTCTCTCTCCATGTTTTTCATATGTATATGTATATATGTATCTGTGTATATTCCTACATATATTAACACTCAACTATTATATATACAATATGCCTACGGTATTGCATGCAATTCAAAATACTGTATTTATGCAATGTGCATATAATATTTTATAACATAAATTACATGAAATTATTTTATTAAATATTTTAGTTTATAAATATTTATTACAGTTATTGGAGTATGTCTTCTCTGTTTGGCTTCCTCTATTTAGATCAAGTATACAAATGGCCTTCAAGGGAGACATTAAAGACCTGAGCATCATATACAAATAATTCATTGTATGTACATATGCACATTTTTTCTAAGTGAGGTTCTATAAATTTCATCATATTCTTAAAGGTTATACAAAATAGATTGAGTCATTAGACATAGACTTATTCCATAGAACTTAATAAAAATATTGGATTTTGTTTAAAATCATAAGCGTAAGAAATTGGGATGCCTGGGTGGCTCAGTCAGTTAAGCGTTTGCCTTTGGCTCAGGTCATGATCCCAGGATCCTGGGATCGAGTCCCACATCTCTCACATGGGGCTCCTTGCTCAGCGGAGAGTCTGCTTTTCCCTCTCCCTCTGCCTGCTTCTTCCTCTGCCTGCCACTCCCCCTTCTTGTGCTCTCTCTCTGACAAATAAAAAAAAAATATATCACAGGTGTAAGAAAGTGGTTACAAAGGGAATTATAGTTTCCTGGCTGCCAGTCTACACTCGTGGTAAAAATATGTCAGATATTTCAATGCTATTTTGCTTTAGCATTATCTTTAGAGTTGTTGAATGTAACCACATATGAAAGCAGGTTGTTTCACTATGTATTTATGTACTTCCAGCCAAATTCGGTAATAGTGAATATATCTTATATTGCCACCAGCAGCAAGTCATCTCAAGACCCTACTGTTGAAAATTTTATTTATATACTTACCACATAAAGCAGAAACTTTAAATTATGGGGGATAGAAGGCAGGGCAGAAGAAGAGTGAGGAAGAAGTAGAATCAATAGAAAGACAAAATGGCTGCAAGTCTATATATTAAAATTTTGTTGACAGTGATTATGATATTTGGGTTTCTTTAAAAAAATTTAAAATAAATAATACTATATAATAATATTTATTATCAATCATATGTCATATATATGTATATTTATCTAACAATATCTATATGTATATACTATAGATAAATGTATCCCCCACAATAACTTAGGTACTACTATCATTTTTATTTTGCAGATAAAGATGGTGGGGTTTCAAGAGGTTAGGTGACTTGTTCAAGGCCATACTATAACAGGTAAACCATCTCCACTTTCAACACCTATGCCATTATTACCTCTTAGTATTAAACTGTCTCTTAAATGAAAATACCGGCCCAAAGTAACCATGTGTACTCAGGTGTGGTGGCCTCTGTAATTATGATATCCAATAGTTACAGCTGTCTGCTCTAAAACTAATAAATAGTTCAGATCTAGAAGAGTTAGATGTAGAAAATAAAATTAGTCTCAGGTTTTTTTCTTCGGTGATCAAACATAAACAACAGTTTTGCATTTCACCAACATACACCATTCTTTTTGAGATAGAATTTAAAAGGAGATTAAGCACTCACTGACTTGATCTCCTTTCACTCACTACACAGGTAAAAATATACGTTACTGTTTTTAAGGAAGTGAGGGTTTTCACTGGGTTCTTATATTTCAAAAACTGCAGTTAATTTCCGTATGTTAACTTGAACGCAGAGCATGATTGTATTCTCAGCCACCAGAGTAAAAGTAAAGTTAATGACTATTAACTGCAGGACCATTAAAGACGCTGTTTGACTGCAACCTTATGAATGGTGATTTTACTTAGTAACAACATTAGAATAGTCACCTCACCTTTAATTAGATTTCCCAGAGTGTCCTCAAATAGATGACACGGAACTAATCTATCTGGTGACTCTGACTTAAATTTCAACTGTTTACTCTGATATGGATGTGCAGGTTCCTTAAGCCAGCTCTGTTCTAGTTGTTCAGCGTTTCTCTTCTACAAATTGTTAAATATTATTAGTACAACCCTAGGTTCAATTTCAACGATCCAGTCATTTTGTGTACTTTTACTGGCCGATTATTCATATACCGAAATATCACTGACTAGCTGTGCAAAATGTAAATGTGTTGCTCTTTGAAGGGAATATTTTAATCAACAACTTGCTTGAACTTTTGTATCCCTAGGCAAGACGAATTTTAAAATGTGTAATAAAATATCAAAGAACATTTTCAATGACAGCTCTGGAATCAGTGAATATGGAAAACTTGAGAGGTATGTCAGAAGTGACACACAGAATAAGAGAAATGTCTTTATGTCTGTTCCAAGAGTCCATATGCAGAATCCTATATTCACTTTTAATTCTTGTTTCTTTTGCATCTGCTGTACTCAGGCAAGTTTTAGCAAATTTTACTTTTTCCATATGCCTAGAATTAGGCCAGATTTCCATAATCCCATCACCATCATCTTAATCCTATTGGTAGTCACTCTGTATCTTGATCTCCATGGAAGAATCCAGTTAATAAGTTTCATTGATAACAGTTTTTATTGGCCCCCTACTTAAGCTGGATATAGTCTTTAAATCCATTTAAATCATGGCATTTCCCAGCCTCAGAAAAATAGAATATTATAAAATCATATTTAAACTCTTAACCCAGCTGTTTTACATATTTCAGAAGTATTCTAGCCCTATCCCACCAATCTTACTTCCCACATATCTTCAAACAGAAGCTATTCATTCCAGTAAATCTCTCAGATCAGTGTCCTCAATGTGATCAACATTTGCCACGCTCACTCCAGTCTCTGCTATTTGTTCTTGCTTTAGTCTTGTCTCACCTTTCCCTATTACTCTGATTATTTAAATCCTTACATTCTCAACCTTTTTGGTTTAAGAATTACTAAATGCTTTTGTTTAAGTGGGTTTAATATAATATTTACCATTTTAGAAGTTAAAACTAGAAAAAAAATATTAATACATTTTAATACATTGTTAACCTATTATATGTTTCATAAGTAACAGACTTCTATAAAAAAAATAAAGATACTTTTCAAAACCTTCCAAAGTTAGTGATAGGAATGTCAATGTTTTCCATTTTTTCAAATCTCCTTAATGTGTGGCTTAATAGCAGACAGCTAGATTCTCCTATCCACTTATATATTAAATGTTACAGTATGTCGTTTTGGTTGAGTGTAAAAAAATCCAGCCTCACACAGGTATGTAATAGGAAAAGGAAAAACTTTGCAGATCCCCTGAAATATTCTTAGTACCCATTAATGGTCCTCAAATTACACTTGGAATTTGCTACTTGAAGTTCCTAGTTAAGACTCATTCCCTCTATACGCTGATACTTTTTTTCTGAGTTCTTGAAAACATTAATGCATGCATTGATACGAAGTCATTGAACACATGATTAATGTTTTTATTTCCTACTAATGTTTGCCGTGATTTTCTAAAGTATAAAGTATATTTCATTTATATTTCCAAGGGAAGCGGTACAGCACACTGCTTCAGTACCAGGTCTCCAAAGCAAGATGTCCTGGGCTCCATTCCAGTTCTTGCTCAGCCATTAACTAGCAATAGGGTAAGTTTCCTCACCTCTCTGTGCCTTATAATTTTCATATGTAAGAAAGAAATTCTAATAGTAAATTCATACCATACAGTTGTTTTGAGATTAAAAGTGTGCGTGTGTGTGTGTGTGTGTATACACATAAAGATAGAGGCATGTACACATAAAGAGAGAGGCATATACACACACATACACACACACCCACACACCCACACACATAATTGAATTGCTTTTACTATTCTTGTTTTCTTTTCTTTTCCCCAGTATGGTAAGGAAATTATGGTATGATGTTCAGAAGCAAAGCATCAACTATATTAGGTTCTAAATCATATCTCCAGTAATAGTTTTTATTTTTATATTTTAAAATAATTTTAAAAGATTTTTTATCTATTTTTGTGAGAGAGAGAGAGAGTGCACAAGCAGGGGAAGTGGCAGGCAGAGGGAGAGGGAGAAGCAGGCTCCCTGCTTAGCAGGGAGCCTGATGTGAGACTCTATCCCAGGAGCCCAGGATCATGACCTGAGCCGAAGGCAGACACATAACCAACTGAGCCACCTAGGCGCCCACTAGTAATATTTTTTAAATTATGAAAATCAGAAGTTAATACAGCACATGAGATTTGGAAGAGAGCCAGAATTTTGAAATACATCCATCTTGCAAAATTGTAAAAAAAAAAAATAATAATAATGGAGCCATTTCTGCACAATTAGACTCAATTAGGTGATTATCTCTTTTAACTTAATCATAGTCAAATAGTTTATTTTAATGGGCCTTTCATTAATGGGGTCTATCTTTCCTATTCCCTCTGTCATACTCATCTGTCACATATATCAAGTTCCTAAGATAACTAAGACGTTACCTAGAAAAAAAAAAATATTTAGGTTGATTATGTGCAAGTTAGAAAATACATTGATTATACTACACATTCAATAATTGAACTTTGAAAAAAGTAAATAAACCACCCAAGTGTCTCAAACATTTAAGGTTAAATGTTCAAAATTTTGATATGCTTCAAAAATGTTGTTTTGGGATTTAAAGTTTGGAAAAAGTTCATAGCTTTATTAATAAAGCTGAAATGGTGTCCTAGGTGTCTCCCAGTTCCCCCCAACACACACACACACACACACACACACACACACACACCCTCTCTCTCACCATTGTATCCCAAAGTATATGGGACTAGGTCCTTTAAATAGGTCCATCAGCCTTTTTTGTGTTAGTAACCTCTCAGGTCTTCCCAATATATAGGCCAGCCTTCATTACATACTGTAACAGTTAAATAGCTACTTTATGAGCTACTGTTGCCAGGTATGTTTAATGTGCTTACACAGAATATATCATGGTGTGGTGCAACAAGAGGCCCGCTTTCATTTCAGAATATGAACAAAAGTGAAACTGACAAGTAAATAAACTGTAAACGAAGCCTCTTTGATCCAGGCAAGCACAGGGAATAAAACGGGCCAGGAAAACTCTCCTTGGGGAAAAATTTGCTCTAGAACAGTAAAAGTATTCCCTTAGCTTATCTAACCTTCAAACTCCAATCTATCCAACTGAATGCTGCCTGTACTATTAAACAGGTCTTGTCCATGCATCTATTTTGAAAGGTAGCTTCTCGATTTAGTAACTTTCTGAATACTTGTTTCAGTTCTCTCAAGCCTGCCTGAATTTGTACTGAATTAATTATTTTTAATGGCTGGCAATTTAAAAAGAAAAGAGCTAATTTTTTGGAAGTTGTGGTCATCAAGGAAAAGGTAAAATAAAAATAATGTATAATGATAATGATCACAGTAAATCAATAAGAACATGTTTAAATTTTCTTCTTACCCACTCAAATGGTATAGGACACTGAAACACAACCAATAAAATTTCCTGAAACCAGAAAAATAGTTTTTAATTGTTATATTTTAGTTATCTGTATAAATAATACCCTATAGCATTGTGTTAAAGTGCATTACTATATTTAGTCAATTTATTTTTAAATAAAACAAGGCAATTTGGTGATTGAACTTTAGCTCATCCATCCATACATTCAATAAATGTCTAGAAATGTTTTTATCCTTAATTTTCCATAGCATTTGTCTCAGATTACAAATTTAGGTTATAATATTGTAATTATAAATGATGCAGTGTCAAGATGAAAATGGAGGACATGTGACTCAATATCATATAAAACGTGTGAATTCCTTCTACAATGTCCCCCCAAAAAATCCCCAAAAAACCAACCAACCAACGAAAAAAAGAAACTTCCATTGATCTCAACTCTATCTCCATGAAAATTTGTTCTCATTTCATCAAATACTGGGCAATACAGGGGTAATACAGGATAAACCAAGTTCCTTTGAATAGATTTTTAAAAACATTAATTATAGCAAAATATATACAAGGTTTCATGTATTGATTTCAAAGACAGTCCCTTTTATGGTGAGTATATTTATGTTAAATGATTTGTTTTGTTTTAAACTATATATATTGCAACATTCCGATTATATATGACAAAATACATTCTACATTTGCCAATTGCAAACAGTTCTTGAGTTACAGTGATCAAAGCCAAGTGGGATTTAACACAAGATATTTATAAGGAGAGAAAAGCATGGTTCTTCATGACTAGGAACAATCATAATTTTATCTTACTCTTAAATTTCTAGGTGTGGTTTTTAAGTTGCTTTGTGCTTAGTCTGCTTATGGGTTTCTAAGTTACCTGCTCCCTTCTTTTCTGTAATGCACTGTAGATAATACCCGTGTGTCAGAAGTTCATTTCAAAAGTTGGACTAGTGTCTCAAGTTTCCAGTTCTGTTCACCTGTCTCTCCATTCCATCATTTCCTTGCCCCCCACCCCAAATTTTCCTTAGTACTTTCCCATTAACCTTATCACTCATACTGGCAGTCTCAGATAAATGATGCAAATTCCGATTTATATTACTGAAGCATGCTCAGTGTTTTTTTTCTGCATACATTTAAAAAATTAAATTCCTGATCATGATTTTACAAAATCTGAACTCCTTCAACAATGTACTCTCTGATTTTTTTTCTTTTCCCTGTCAGCAAAAGATATTTCACAGCTACTATGAAAATAATCTAAAAATTTAAGATAATAATAATAATAATAGGAGCCACATAGCCCACTGGCACTTGTATCCATTGTCACCGAGAAAATATTCTGCTCTTGTAACATTTATGGAATTGAAATAAATTGCTTCCAAGTCTCAGATTACTCAGCTGCAACTTTAAAATTCTAACAAAGGATCATAGTATTTGCTTAGAACCACATATTTTTTACTCAAATCAGCATATAATTCTAGATTGTTTCTCACATATAATATTTATATAGACAAGTGAAATAGCTATGCTGTTAAAGAGGAATTACTGAACTTCCAAAAGGAACATTCCAAATTTTTTTCTTTTTAAAAAGTGCTCCCATTTTTGTTCCAAACATTCTGGATATAATTTCATAGGCTTAAATCAATTCCACAAAAATAAGTAAAAGAAAAATCAAAAGCAGACACATGTAGTTCTGGGTCAGGCCAAATTGGAAGAGCTTGACACATTGAATAGAAGAATATATGAGTCATTGGAAGCCTACAAGGTTAATTAAGGAAAAAGGTTGAGAGACACACAATAATGTGAATTCAAAAGATAATTCTAAACAAATGATCAGTCAAAGAAAATGGAGAGCCAAGGGAAAGATCTAGGCCTTCAAACAGATGGGATCGGGAGGAGTTAAAGAAATTCAAAGAACTGCTGGTTTTGATCTTCTCAGTTACCAGTGAGGCAAAAACATCCACATGTGTGTAAAGTGCCTGAAAGAAGATGAAGGGTTTGTGAGGAGTTAAAAGAAACTAATTGGTACTGTAGAAAATGTGAAAAGAAGCCCATTAGGAATAAATAAAAAGATTGCAGAGTAGGGTTGAATACCTAGCCAGGGTTAGAAATCATAAATTTTGATGGAGCAATTAATACTCTTACATGATTTCTCTATTAAGGCCTTGACTGTCCAGGGTCAGGGACATAAGCTGGTGAAGGGACATTCAGTGGGAATGAGGGAATCCAAAGAGAGGAAGCATGAGAGGTTGTTATAAGGTAGGTTGTTTTTAGTGTCTTAAGTCATTCTTCAGGTGACTTAGGGGGTCTTTAGACTAGTACTAATAACCGTATTTTTTCAGAGTGTCCACTATAAGTGAAGCTTGCATTCCACAGTTCACATTATCTAAGGAGTCCTTGGAGGGGTTAACACCCTTTCTTAGACATGGCTACACTGAGTTTGGGAAGGTTAATCTGCATTCCAATGGGAAACAGTGACTGAGTGGCACATCCTGATTCAAACACAAACTTACTTAATGCCACAGCCCATGATTAAACAATTATGTTCTCTGGCTCTTCTTGAAACTTTGTAGATTGACCATTTCAAGACCTGGCTTTAAAAGCAAGGGCATACGATGAATTGAGAGGATACCCCTGCACAGGTGTGTTCAGTTTGTGAAAATTCAGCTAGCTAGTTATATAATTCTGATAGGTGGACTTGTCCAAATGTATTTTATACTTTAATGCAAAGCAGTAAAAGATGAGAAAGCTGAGGTTGACTGGATTCGCCTAAGAGGTTCTGAAAGAAATTGGAAGTTCCTTTTTAGCGCCTGATGAAGTACATAACAATTTTTGCATGTATAATTAATGTCTTCTCCACGATTCCACTTCTATTAGATGTATTATTTTGGGTGACATGGTTTACCTCTGTACTCTCAAATTATCTCATCTGTAAATGAGGAGTTTAGAATTGTCAAGTTTTAATGAGTCTTTGAGTTGTATAATTCTATGCATCTTTTTTTTTTTCTCCCTCAATTTTGATTTTGAGTTTGCAAAGTTTGGACAAGAATACTTGAGCTCTCATGAAATGTACAAGGATGTTTCAAGTTTTATTATATGCATTAATCCAGGAAATGTGTAATCATTCTATCATATCTATTAGCAAATTGTCACCCAAGCCTTCTAAAAATAGAATTTACATTTAAGAGAAGCTTGAGTCAAGACATCATAATTATACATTTAAGTTCAACTGAAACAATAAGAGAACTGTCAAATAAACAAAAAAGAGAAACAAAATTAATCTGGGCTTAGTAAGGAGTGACTTTATTCAAAAGGATGACTGCAATGTGGAGAAAGGAGCAAGTAGAGGAGGAGGGCTATTAGGGATAATTCTCTGATCATAAAATCCTCGAGGGTCTCAAGGGTCATGAAAAATGAGATTTTCTTCTAGAGAGGAGTAAACAAGGCTAAAAATAACTGTGTGTGGAGGAGTGGGATGAAAAAAATGGTGTGATCAGATAGAGCAGACAATATTGTACTCTAAAACCAGCCTATTTTCCAGGAAGGCCTGTTGAACAAAGGTTGTCTGCTGGTACTGAATAAGGGCGAGCCAGGGGCTCCCGAGTCTGGGCAGGAGGTGAGTATCTTTAAACAAAGTTTGATTAAAGAGCATTTTGTTCCAGCTGATCAATGGGAACTAGCAGTTCAGCTTATCATTTATGAAGCAGAGAATGGGAATTTGAAGAATCTGTGCTTGGCTCTCTCATAGGTAAACAAAGGGGAGTCTTATCTAAGACATATGGGGAAGAGTGATTGTTTGCAATGAGTGGTTTTCCAGAGCACAAGGGTTGGAGGATGTCTTAATCTTTGCTGTTTTTCAGGATCAGAGCATTCAGGTAAAGTCACTATTTTAGACCTATATAATAATTGGTACAAAGGCAAAGTCTTTTTGGAGGAATATAATGACAATATGTAGGGATATTATAAAAATATATATTTTATTATTGAATCCTTATGTTGTACTGACTCTGAACAGGAAATGTGGATTCAGCATCTTTTACATAACAACTACAGTGATAGGAAAGGAAGAAATGTCTAGTGTGTACAAGTAGAAGCTGATATATGTACTAGGATCTTACAGTAAATATAAAATAAACTCCACACTCAGCAGAGAAATGCAATACAATCAGAATCCATTTTTTTGTTTATGTGAAGAATAAACTGTATTGAAAAATAAGTTTTAAAAATCAGCATTGCACAATCGAAAATGAAATTTCTACTTCTAATTTAAAGTAGTAAGGTAAAAGTAATCCATAACTGATTTGACACATACTCTTTTAAGAGAGCTATTTAATTTTTTAATTAATTATTCAAATAATTGTGTTGTAAAATGTCTGCCAACATACCATCTATTTGCATTTATTTCCCAAAAAAGAGCAGATTAAGTAATTTTATCCAGATATTCTTGATTTTCCTTGATGTTATTGTCAAACTGAATTAAGACAAAAATATGAATTAGTGATAAGCCTATGCATACTCATATTGTGTAGATCTCATGCCAAGCATTTTTATTTTTCTTTGCTTTTGTTGCTCTAGAATTAATAAATTAACATTATTTCTTCTGCATTTATAAAATAGTTCTTGGTTCTGCTCATTCTTTCAAATGAAGCCAATGGCCTCATTTGAATATTACAATCACAACTCTTTGTGAAACATTCTGATTTTCCTGGGTCTATCTTCTAAAGATCTTCAAAACATGGAAAATGTATCTACTATGTGAATATATCCATTCCACATTTTATCTCCTTGAGTCTATGAGTCTCTGTCATTAACTTTCATGGTAAAGCAAAATGTATTTATTTGATCAAGAGAACTTAACATCTATAAAGGGGAATATCAAAGGGAGATAAATACTTAACATCTAATCATATTTGTTGTTCCTATAGTGAGTTTTTAACTGTAACAGAAGGGATTCTTCAATTTTAAATATCTCTTACATGTCAAACTCTGCCATATATAGAAGAAATCCTTGCATTTATAGAACAAATGAATTGAGAGAAAGAAAGAAAGAAAGAAAGAAAGAAAGAAAGAAAGAAAGAAAGAAAGTAAGAAAGAAAGAAAAAGAAAAGAAAAAAGAAAAGAAAAAAGAAAGGAGGAAGGAGGAAGTGAGGGAGGAAGGAAGGAAGGAAGGAAGCCTTGCAATAACTCTATGGAATTGGAATTATCAATCCCATTTAAATATGAGAATATTGAGGGTTTGAGAGGTTATTTAAGTTTAATGACATCATACATTCTGGGAGTCAGAGCAGGAACTCAAATCTAGAGCTCTTCCTTACCTCATCCATGTTCTTTTGCCACCAAAACTGGCAAAGTCTTTTTCTTTCTACACTCACAGCTTCAAATAGACATTTACATTGTATTTGTCAATAAAGTTCAAAATAGCTATAATATATATTATGTTGAGCATTTTTTATGGGTACCACTGTGTAAGTGCAATACAACTATTATCTCATTCAATCCTCATAGTCATTCTAGGTTTTTGGTAGTACTGTTATTCTCCCCCATTTTGCAGATGAGAGTAACAAGGCATGGAATTTAAGTGTACCCAGCTGGCAAGCACTGTAAGTGAATAGGTGAAATTCAAACCCAATAAGTTTGCCTTCACAGCCCACACTCAATTATCATTTAATAAAATGGCACTACATATAGTGATAAACAATGATGAAAGTAATTGTACAAAGAATAAATGTGTTGCAACCAGTACATAACAAGGGAATAACAAAATGTAGAACAGTGATAGAGGGAGCCACCTTGCACTAGGCTGAACCAAAAATGTCTTCTCCTATGTCAATCAACATTTTTTAAGATTTTATTTATTTATTTGAGAGAGGGGGAGAGAGAGACAGAGACAGAGAGCATGAGCAGGGGGGAGGAGGCAGAGAGAGAGGGAGAAGCAGAGACCCCGCTGAGCAGGGAGCCCGATGCAGAACTCGATCCCAGGACCCTGAGATCATGACCTGAGCTGTAGGCAGACACTTAACCGACTGAGCCACCCAGGCGTTCCTATAAATCTTTTGTCATGAACATTCTGTCGATATTAGGACCTATCTAAGAATGGAATTGTTGAGGGATAAGTATTCATATATGTATTTATAGAATGATGTTACAACATTATAAATCATTTGGCATATTGAAGTGGTAAAGTTAATTTTTATTTTGAGACCCACAAAATGAAGGCCACCCCAGTGGCCCAGCTCATGTCACGAATCTTAACCTAAGTGAGCCTGTACCTATGAAAAACTCCTGTTGAAGAAACCTAACATACACCAATCACAATCCTCCAACTCAGCTTTCGGTAGCTTATATCACCCTGCATGGATCTGCTAAGCCTTAGAAGGAAATTACTACTCTCCTAGCCAATCATGCCTTGTTTCCATGTTGCCTTTTCTAATATTCTACGAAACTCACTCTTGCCCAAATCCCTCAGGAAGAGTGTTCCACTGCTTGTGAGGCCCTGTACTCCCCCAGTCCGTGGGCTGTCTTCCCTTGAATAAAGGACATCAAACCCATTACTAAATTGTCTTAGTTTTGTTATTTGACAGAAGCTTGCTAAGGTTTTTTGGCCCACACATTTGCAAGTAGCTATATATTTACCATTTCCTCATAGTGACATTACTGCATTAGAATTTTTTTTTTTTTATATTTTATTTATTTGACACAGAGAGAGAGAGAGAGAGAGAGGGAGAACAAGCAGAGGGAGACAGGCTCTCCACTGTATAGGGAGCCCGATGCCTAGCTCGATCCCAGAACCCTGGGATCATGACCTGAGCCGAAGGTACACGTTTAACCTACCCAGCCACCCAGATGCCCCGCATTAGAATGCTAACGGGCATCATCATCCAATAGCAATTGAAACATTTACCCAAAATGACCATGTTTGTTGTATCCTGTTGACAATAAAACACTCACTCTTTAATAATGTAGATAAATACAGCAAACTCACTCTATAGATCAGAATTATAAGATAATTGAAATTGTGTAGATTTGAGCACTGAATTTTAACACAAAATATCACTGTGTTAACCCAGTTTTATGAACACATTCTACACCCCCAATACTATGCTAAGAGGAAAAGGTACAGGAATGAATAAAATAGACCTATGAATGCTGTCCAGGAATTTGAAGTTCAGTGAGGCAAACATTTTTATTAAATATATTATTTGTATTCATGTAGATAATTACATCAATCATTAAAATAATACAAACAATTTTTGATGGAGAAATATGGACACAGTGGAACTTCCTGGGGGAAGGTGGACAAAGTAACTAACTTGGGAGAATTCTCTGGGAAATTTACTGTTTTTCCATAAAATATCTTTTTGATTTGAATGAGGGCTTGAAAGAGATATTTTTAGATATCATCCAACATAATCTTGTATGTACAGAGAAATTAAAGAAACTACAATAAAACCCTGCATATCATACATTTCTTGTATGTGTCCTTATTTAATGGAGCAGAATTAAGAATAGAAGTGAAACCTGAAAGTTCCCCCATTAATTTAATCATTTCAGCTCTATATTATCTCAGAGATACCTGTAAGGCCTATAGAGGTATGTTAGATGGTTCTAAAGTTCCTGGGTTTGCTTTCTCAGCTACCCTCTCTTTCCCTTGTTATTGGCTCCTTTATATCATTTCCTTCTCTCACTACTTACCTGACTCTTGCTTGTAGAACAACAAATTCCATGTCTAATTTTCTAATTCTAAACATTTCAGAGCCTGGAATCCACACCAGACCATCATTTATTTGTTCCTTCATTTTAAAAACAAGTATTGAGCACTTTCCTGTGTTAGTCACTATGCTAATTGCCATTTAGGAGAAATGAAAATACCTGGTCATTCCTGAAGAAATTGGTGGAATCCAAGACACAATTATTAACACTACTAAAACTCACTAAAATATAGACAGGGGATTTTTAGCAGATGGATAGGCTGGTGTTATCAAAAACATTAACAATTTTTTAAGTTAATATGTTGTTAGTTAATACAGTATGTATAGAAAGCATCACAAATCATAGTTGTATAGCGGAATGAATGTCCACACAGTGGACATAGCCATGTAACCAAAAGCCAGATGCACATATGTAAAGAGCATTAGTAGCCTCAGAAAAAAACCCTCAATCCTGCTCTCAATCACAACTCATCCTTATGACAGCTTAGATTAGTATTATCTCTTTATGAAATTCATCTGTCAATGGAATTACATAGTATTTATTCTTTTACTTCTATTGCATGTAACAATAGTTCTTTTTCTATTGCTATGATCCATTCATGTACATACTTTTTGGTGCACACATGTATATTTCTGTTGAGGCATGGGTATGCACATCTTCAGCTTTAATATGTTTATAGAATGATGTTACAACATCATAAATCATTTGGCAGACTGAAGATGACAACTTTTCTAATCCATTTTCATCTATATATTAAAAAAAATCATGTCTATGCATGATAGGGTCACACAATTCTCATATTAGAGACCCCCCTACATGCTAAAGGAAATCTACTTGAAACCTTGTCTAAGAAGCATGTGTATGAACACTTGATAATTTATTCAACTATATGTGTGTGTGTGTGTGTGTGTATTTGATCATTTTGTTGAAGCTGTATTTAACCATATGTTTTATTTTATATTACTTCTTTTTACCATAGCTAGTGCCTAGAGACAAAGCATGATAACAAAGGGAAAATACTACATATACAATGCCATTTCCCCCCAAAATATGTAGTGACTAAGTCATATAGCATTTCTAGAAGCAGAGAAAAGAAGCGAAGCCCATCCCGCCTCCTGCTCCTTGCCTCACCTCTCTCTGGAGAGGGAAACAATTTGCTGCCTCACATTAGGCATAGGAACCCTGGCTGTACTGTTAGCAATAGAGTAGGATAGCAGCTGCAGAGGAAGCTGGGAAGAAACTGTAAGAAAGCAAAAATGCAATTATCCAATTTGGAGTCTAACCAGGAGAATGGAAGTAATTCTTTTCTTCACTTAACTTTTAGACACTTTTAATGAACAAATGCTCTTTGTACTTTAGTTTTCCTCTTCTTGAAAAAACAAAACACAAACCTAACCAATATTTTTCCACATTTAGTTATCTAAAGCAGTCTTCCTTTAATTTAAAATTGAGAGTATCTGTATGTACAGCATACCAAAATTATACTGGCAGGTTTTGACAAGCAGTATATTGAATGATTGCATATATTCTAAAAGGACAAAAAAAAAAAAAAAACCTCTTCAAATTAAAATGATTCACACAATTTTTCTACATAAAAAGTAAGAGCTGGAAATGGATTTAAGAGTCACAAATATCCTTTGAGGTACCTCATTCTGCGTTGTGATATGTTCTGATGTTTTACTATTTTCCTTTAACTACTAATAAAGAATTTATGAGTTATAGACCCAGAAGGAACATGGAATAATCTCAAAAATATTTTTATCGAATAGGCTCTCAACCATAACAGGCTGGCTGCTATAATTTTTTGACTCCAATCAGGTTAAAATGGAAGGGGAAATATTTTTGTGGTAGTTTCTTTGTTGTTCAAAAAGATTTAATTTGTGAGCAAACTGGTTTTAGGAACATTATTACCTACAATGTCATTATCTTTAAAATAAAATTAGAAAAATAACTTTGGATTTCATTGGTGGTATTGTAGGATACTGGGGCAATGGAATTCATGTTCGATGCTGGCTCAGCCGCTTACTAGTTGAATAATCTTGGAGAAGGTAGCTCTACAAGTGCTAAAATATTTTTCCAAACTTATACAAGTCGCTCAGAAAATGAAGTTGATTTTTCTAGCGAGACTGTTTTGCAGGCAGCAACATCAATGTTTATAACTTGTGAGATGAGGTGATATTCAGGACCTCACTTACTGGCCTTGATTGTGATCAAACCAGTAAGAGAAATGCTTAGATTCATCCTTTTGTGTCCTTGTCCTTTCATCACGAATCTTCCCAAAGTTCTCTCCAAATCTTCTCACCGAATGTTGCACCCTAAGTTACTAGTTACTCCTTCTGTAATATTCTTCCTCAGCATGGAATCATCATTATGAGTCTGATGGCTCCTTGCAAGGGAATCATAGTGCCACAGGCTCAGTTCCTCCGTTGCGCCAAACCCCAACTCTGCATTTTTCTCCTATCCCTATAGTGGCCAAGAGAATGTAAATAATCTCGTACCTACGTCACCACTGTCTCCTTGTTTGACTTGTGTCTCCTAAGATCTCACCAACCTACTATTAACTATTAACTTTACTCTTGTTATAGCTACTCACATTGATACATCTATCTTTGTTCATAAAATCCCCTTCTGCATCCCACTTTGAATAATCATTGCCCACTCCACAGACTGGAGTTGAAAAGAAAAATCACGTTTGCTAGAGCTATCTAATTTAGACAAAATGGGAATAATTATACAATTATCCAGTAGCAAATAGATACCCATTAGCAAATATCCAGGAGCAAAGGTCTTCCCAGTTTGTGGTAAGACATTTTTATGGCTTTCATAAAAGGGACTGTGCTCCCAATTTTTCATGCCAGCAATGTGGTAGCTGTCCTTTGCCACTTACTCTCATTCACTTCCTAACTCCATTCAGTCAACAAATCCTATTTCAACTTCCTAAAGACTTCTCAAAACTAATTTACACTGATCCTCACTGTCAATTTCCTAATCTAAATTTAAGTTACATCTCACCTGAATTACTGCAATAAACATGTAATGAGCCTTCTCACATCCTTGTTCATTGCACACCGCACTTTCGGTCATTCTCCTACAGAAGGATTCTAAAAGTGGCCCATGGCGATTTCTATGGTGTAAACACCCTCACTATGGCTGATCTCATGCTAATAATGTGAATGTAGAATTAGGAAGACATGTGCAGATGTGAGCTCTCTGTGAGGCAGTTCTAGCCCCACCGAATTCCAGCCACCACTGTAAGCCTCACATCACATACTGACGGAAAGCTCCTCCGGTTTTGCCTCTGTTCTCAGTGAACCCGCCCTTGTTGATCTCTCCCCATCACTGATCCTTTCTCTCTACTCTCCAGATACAGTGGATTCACTTCAGTTCTTACATAATACCGCTCTCCCTCCCAGATTTCCCGACATGTTCTCTTCCATTTGAGTGAACAATGAATGCTCCTGCCTACTACTCTAGTAATATCTAATAATTTCAGGTCACAAATCAAAATGTATTTCTCTGGAAATCTTTTCCCTTCCAGATTAGATCATACATCTTTCTCTACTCCTATAGCATCTTGCAGTTCACTATAACATTCACCAAAAAGAGTGACTCTTTTGCTTATTATATTTATTTCTGCATAGTTTTTTTTTGCTATATGATAGTAGCAGTGCCCTCTCCTTTTCTTTGCCATCATTTCTTTGGAAGGTACTGTAGCTCTCACTTAGTAGAGATTCAAGAAATATTTGTTAATTACCAAATAGATTTATATATATGTAAATATATATGATAATATATATAATTCCCAAGGTAGATTATTAAAAAAAAAAAACTTCAAGAATAACTAAAAATGTGATAAATAATACTAGTCTTATTTAAAGACAATGGTTTGAAGACCAAAGAGATTCTCATGATTTGGGTCCTGGTTAAACACTTCTTACTTTGTAACTGTGGTACCTTGAATAAGCTCTCTGAAACAACTCAATGACAATCTTGTGCCAGTTTTATTATTACAATTAGGACAATATATGGCAATATGCTGTGTTAACTGTGGAGTGCTGTATGTGCTTCTCATCTCCATCATTCTTGTCTCAACGTGAAGAATAAAGCACAGATAATTGAATTGAAATATCCACATTATAGACATATCAGATAAAGGGCTCGTATCCAAAATTTATAAAGTACTTATCAAACTCAACACCCAAAGAACAAATAATCCAATCAAGAAATGGGCAGAAGACATGAACAGACATTTTTCCAAAGACATCCAAACGGCCAACAGACACATGAAAAAGTGCTCAACATCCCTCGGCATCAGGGAAATCCAAATCAAAACCTCAATGAGATACCACCTCACACCAGTCAGAATGGCTAAAATCAACAAGTCAGGAAACGACAGATGTTGGTGAGGATGAGGAGAAAGGGGAAACCTCTTACACTTTTGGTGGGAATGCAAACTGGTGCAGCCACTCTGGAAAACAGTATGTGGGTTCCTCAAAAAGTTGAAAATAGAGCTACCATATGACCCAGCAATTGCACTACTGGGTATTTACCCCAAAGATACAAATGTAGTGATCCAAAGGGGTATGTGCACCCCAATGTTTATAGCAGCAATGTGCACAATAGCCAAACTATGGAAAGAGCCAAGATGTCCATCGACAGATGAATGGATAAAGAAGATGTGGTATATATATACAATGGAATATTATGCAGCAATCAAGAAAACTGAAATCTTGCCATTTGCCACGACGTGGATAGAACTAGAGGGTATTATGCTAAGCAAAATAAGTCAATCAGAGAAAGACATGTATCATATGATCTCACTGATATGAGGAATTCTTAATCTCAGGAAACAAACTGAGGGTTGCTGGAGTGGTGGGGGGTGGGAGGAATGAGGTAGCTGGGTGATAGACATTGGGGAGGGTATGTGCTATGGTGAGTGCTTTGAATTATGTGAGACTGATGAATCACAGACCTGTACCTCTGAAACAAATAATACATTATGTGTTAAAAAAAAAAAAGAAAGAAAGAAAAAAGAAGATAGTAGGAAGGGAAAAATGAAGGGGGAAGAATCGGAGGGGGAGAAGAACCATGAGAGACTATGGACTCTGAGAAACAAACTGAGGGTTCTAGAGGGGAGGGGGGTGGGGGGATGGGCTAGCCTGGTGATGGGTATTAAGGAGGGCACGTTCTGCATGGAGCACTGGGTGTTATACGCAAACAATGAATCATGGAACACTACTTCAAAAACTAATGTAATGTATGGTGATTAACATAACATAATAAAAAAAAGAAATGTCCACATTATATATATATCATAACATAACAAAAATGCTGATTATAAAATTAATATTTTGTAGCAATATATAATATTCAAATAGCTACATGATTATTATATAATTTTATAGAAGTTTAGAGACTACAAGGATTTTTACATGTGAACAATACTTTTTCTTCATCGGTATTATATTTTTAACCAATTCATAGATGTTTATTTTAAAATAGCTATTATTTTAACAGAGATTGTTAAGGTCAGTTCAGTGCCAAAACCAGAAACCACTTACAGCCATCAGTCCTTTTTCTCCCAGGAGAGCTATAGTTTCATTCGATCGTTCTTTGACCTAAATCCAATAAAAGAGGGGAAAAAAAGTCCCTATGTTCCCAACATGCTGTTACACCACAATAGCTCAGTAATTTATTTGGCTTTAGACTTTGTAAGCTGACCCTCTGCAGTTCCAACCTTCTAGATTTTATGTATTCGGTTTGAAAAAGGCCATTTTTTTTTTTCAAAAGAAGCTAGCTGTTAACAGAAAGAAGAGAAAAACAAGATTTATCTTATCCAGCTCCATCCAAAACAAGGTGCTATGCTTTCTGTGACTTCAATTTGACAAGTAAAGCCCTGGGCAGGCATGTAGCATCACTGCTTGTCACTACAAGGCAACAGAGTGGAAAAGATAGTGTAGGAATAAGCAAGTGTAGCAGGTAACTAATTAAGATTAGGAGTCAACAGTGAAAGATTTTCTAAATCCAAGATACCCAATCCTGCTATATCTACCATGATACAAAGCATACATAACTGCCATGCAACAAACTCGTCTTGGAAAATATAAACATTTTTTTCTGGAAATTTTAAAATAAAATGGAAAATGAAATGAAAATCTGCAAGTGAGGTAAAAAAAGCATGTGATAATTCTACCTTTAGTGTATAAATTTGTCACAATCCGACATACTGATTTATTCCAAGTGAATCAAATATCCCTGTTCCCAATTCCCAATATTTAAAATGATTCTCTCACTCTTCTTCCCTCTCATTTATCTCTCCTCCTCCCTCTGACAGCATGTGTACATATCTTCATGTTAATATATTTAATATATGACAGGCAAGACATTACATGGAATCACATGTAGTCTAAGCCCTTCACTGTTAATTTTTCCCCTATTTCTTTCTCAGTGGAATTTTCTCTGATATTTTTTCACAGTTGCTTCTTTCAGTTTCCTCTTCTTTTCATCCCCTCTTTTCTTGTACAGGAAGATATCATACAGTAATAATTATTAGCAATTGTATTTTTGAAATCAGCTGCTAAAATTGTGCTAAGACATACAGACTAGGAAGCATCCAGTAACTTGCTTTTCTTCCTCTCTCTCCATATGTTTTCTCCCAAATCCAGTCATTTCCTGACCTCTAGCCCTAATCTTCTATTATGGAAATTGACAGGTGTTGAAAAAGTAAGTCTCTTACATTACTTGTTGTATTTCCCATTTTTTCAATGAAATATAATATCATTACCATAGGACAGCTGACAAGTGCTCAGAAATGAAGATAATATAAACAACATAATCCCTGGCCTCCAGGAAAATTATAATGAGTAGGAAAACACCCAACTGCTTTACTACATTTTTTCTGACTTTGTTATGTATCACTCATCAGTATTCCATGAACTTCCTGGCCAGGTTGCTGAGAATTCAAAGTAGTTATACTGCTACCATTTACAACAATTGAAGTTCAGTGGCAGTATATACGAGGTTGGAAAGGAATTACCTGAGCAGTACAAGAATTCTTTACACACTAGTATATATACAAGTGACCTGCTAAGAAGAATAGCAATTTTGAGCAGAATCATCACACTCATTTTCTCTTTCCTGAAATTATACTTCTAAATAGAGAGTATGACTGATTTATTCTGACACTGTTATTAATAATATCTAGATTGTATTTCTATATGCAGTTGCCTTGAGTTTACAGAATTGTCCCTGTTGCAACTCAAAAGTTATATTCAGCTTTTGAATCAGGAAGTTACAGATATTTTAGAGTCCCTTGATGTGACTTTTTAAGTCTTAGGAGTCCATTATCACATGGTAATGTCAACTTGTGTTCATTTATCATAGCAATTCCATTAGTTTGAGTGTATCTTGCTGGTTTGCAACCTGTGAACTAGTGGTGACCATTTGTCATTGTATTTTTGTAATTTCTTTCAGTTACAATATTCTTGCCAATTTTGTTCCACAAATTAAATGGTGGAGGCATTAGCACTTTGAAAATTGTTTAGGAAATATAAAAAAAATGATTGTGTTATTTATCATCCGTTATATATAGCAGATCAGCCTCTACACATAAGTCCTATGAATTCAGAGTATACCATAGCTCTCTTTTCTTTCTATTCTTCTAACAACAGCCTGGAATATTCAGCTGATAGTATTCCTACCAACAATCATAAACCTCCAGATCATCAGAGCTCATGATTCTGGAGATCAAGTGACC
The DNA here is from genome assembly GCF_004348235.1 of Phoca vitulina. Lineage (NCBI taxonomy): Eukaryota > Metazoa > Chordata > Mammalia > Carnivora > Phocidae > Phoca > Phoca vitulina. The sequence continues at coordinate 16,123,954 of NW_022589729.1, read as the reverse complement.
CATTTTAAAAGTGGGCCATCATATGTGATTGAGTGTCACTAACTCCAACCCTTCATAATAAGATGAGTATTTGGACTACAGCTGAGCATCATTCAGAGCATGTTATCTTTCAAAAGAATACCTGTAATTAAAATATAAATAAATAAAAAGAAATTGGGCCATCCATCATATCAGCAAGCTCTGGGTAAGAATAGTGGATGGCAAGACACACCACTTTAAATTACAATCTTTACCCTAGCATATCTTTTTTCTCCTCATCACTTTCCAACATATTCTCCAAAGCTATTGCAGTTCAATTCCAGCTAGTGTCATGATGTAAAACCACACATAAAGTGAGATCAAGTATTTCTTTGCATATTCATTAGCTGAGAGAATAAAAAAATATACTCAAATACATTGAGTGTATTAGAAAGTTGAGAAATCCAATCATGGATCTTACTTGTGTCTACTGAGACTCTTACAGTTTGTTTATGTATCATATATGTTTAATGATACTGGATTTTTGCCAGAAAATAGAAGTGCATTCCCACTTCTAAGAGCATGGTGTTCCACCAAAATTAACAAATGGACAAATGGGACTACTAAATGTAATTCTTCTGTTAGGATCTGTTGTAATTCCTCACTACCATAAGCCAGTCTATTACACAGGTTTTAATAATTGTCATTTCTGAGGTAAGAGTGATAGGGACATTGAGAAACCTGGATTTGCTAAAAAAAAAAAAAAAAGATGTCTCTGATTAATTATGAATTCCTTTAAGAATGAGGAATTTTTCTAGGTTCATGGTAAATAGCTTAGATAAATACTGCCTCCATAATCAAAAGAGCACCCCAGAACATGAATCTCTTCATTAGTGATATATGGTGACTACCACAAACTGCTCTCCATGGGTTCCCTGAATGTCAGGCCTCTCCGTCTGTGATAATTATTTCCAAGTCCCTGCTATGCAAGTGTCCTTTCAGTGGGTCAGAGGAATGCTTCCAAACTATTGTTAAAGGATTAGCTTATTAATGTCATTATCATAATCTTTATATTTATTTATTATTATATTTATCGTACTTTTATATTCCATTATACATTATTATCCATTCTAATATATTATGAAATATTTTGTATATACTATAATAAAAATGAATTACTAGAAGACTGCCAAATACATGCAGAATATGAGCCCTAGTTTTTATCAGTAGGTTCAACAAACATTGTCATTCTACAATTATAGCTAGAGTTTAGAAGTAAAATAGCAATTCCTCATATGAAATGATTACACATATACTCTGAATAGAAATATCCTTGCTAACATTTGTTATCAGTCTTTTTGATTCTAATGCATGGGTGTGTAGTAGTTTTCAACAGTAGCTTTAATTTTTTTATGGTAGCTTTAAGTTTTCATTCATATTGTGTCATTTGTTTAGGTGTAACATATTACTAAGAAGGCTATATGCTCTAGGTAAATAGTAGACATGTACAGAAGTATGCTAATAAAATAGAGACAGACTTTCTAATACAAAAATAAACTATTTTTATGTTCTATAGTGCTCTAATGGGTGGGATCATACATGTAAGCCTCTATTAGCCTGAACCAATGAAAATATGTCAAAAGAAGAGGATGACTATAAAATAATAGCACTATGATTTAATCATTTGTAATCAGTTGGTTGAAGAGAACATTTTAAATAATTCATCTAAGAAGAGGTATGAGGACAAGGACCATGAAGGAAAATGTAACCTAGGGAGACACAGTGGGGTAAAGTGTTCAGACATGCTGAGCTCATGACAGATAGAAAATATCTAGCAGGAAGTTAGAAAAGGAAGTGCGGAGTTCAGAAGAGAGCTCTTGGCTGGATAAATATGGGAATTCGATCATAGAAATGTTGGTTGAAGTTATGAAAAGAAATGAGAGCTTTAAGAGAATAAAATACATGTGCTAAGGAAAGGGAGAATCTGAGGGGGGTGCTTTGGTTGTGTTTTCTGTGTCTGAGTAAGGACAGATGAGTCACTCAAGGAAATACAGAACAAATAAAAAGGTTAGGCATCCCAGGAGACTTAAATAATATAGAAGCCAGGTTATTCGAGGGAAAGAAGAAGGAAAATAACATCTATTTAATCTCTATTTTTACAGCAAAGGTATAGTTCAGTGATTAATATTAGCAATTTACAGAAGAGACTACTGAGAAGCAAAGATATTAAGTATCTTTCCTGGGCTAAGTGAATAATAAAACTGAGATTTTATTCAAATCAAATAACAGCAACAACAACAAAAGAATATTGCTGGATAGAACAAAAAAAGGGATCACTGCTGTATTCATCAGGATAAATTATATTATGCTGCACTAACAAATTAATCTTGCAACTTCAGTTGTTTAATACCACAAAGACTTGCTTGGTTTTCCCTAACTACGTGTCTAGTGTGTATCAGTGACAGGGTTTGGCATGGCGGGCCCTGATCCACAGGGTCACGTCCAAGTCAATGTAGGCTGTATTATATGGGTGGCATCATTGCTGGCAGGGAAAAATTCAGCTGCAAACTTCGCAGTCCCTTCTATGCATTGGCCCAAAGGCAACGCATGTCATTTTGGTATATGGCCCATTCTGTAGAACTCACTGGCAAGTTCTGATGAACTGAAAGGGGACTAGGAAATACAGAAGAGCAGATGTTCTATGTGAGTTCTGCTGCTTACCTAGATTGTAAAGAAACAATGAGAGTAAGTGACCAAATCAGGATCAAAGAATAGTTGAAATTTACTATGTTTACAGACTCAGGAAAAGTAATTTAGAGGAAAGATTGTGAAGATACAAAAAAAGGAGGAACATATTGATGAAACAAGATCACAAATAAGACTCCCCTTTGTGTGTGTGTGTGTGTGTGTGTGTGTAAAACAGAAATTAATGTTTTTAATTGCAATCCTCAGTCTCTATAAAGTATCTTTAAATTGAAAGTTTCAGGTATTGAAGTATATCTCTAGCCCATAATAAATAACAGTTATTTTTCGAATAAGTTAAGGAATCATCTTGTTAAGTTCAAAAGAGGTTTAATGACCTATTGTCTAGTACTGTTGTACACAAAATATCAAAACTTCTGCAGAGCTTGGAAAGATTTTTCAAAGCTTACCAAGAAAAGAAATAAATAATCTTACAGGGGTTATCATTTATTCCAATGTATCTCAATCATATTTTTTAAAAAACAAGTTAAAATACCTAGTGAAATAAGAATCTCTAGGACAACATATACAGTGGTCCATGTACTAAAATTGTATACTCTCTCCAACACAAAGGGGATATTTGAAATTCTTTAAAATATTAATGAACTTCATTAGGCTTCCAAATAAAAATATACTGTTCATCTCTCATTTAATTAAAAATTATTTTTTGAAAAATAACAACATTCCCTTTGAACTCTGTGAAAAGCTTCAAAAACCAGATAATATCTAGGTGAGTCTTTCTATGATACTTTTCCCTATTGCCATTGGCCACTTCCTTAAATGCAAATATCTTCCAATCAACTCCAGTCATATGCTTTCCTCCCTACATTTTACTCGTCACTGTGCCCTGATTTTTGTATACCTATATTCATCCCAACTCTTTTCCATGTGATCACGCATTGTCTTAAATATTCAACCACTTCACAGAATCTTCCTTTTACCTCTAGACCCTAACCTGAGTTGCATTACCTTTCCTTCAATATACCTCTTCCTTTGAAGGGAAGGCCACCCATCCACAACTTTACACTACAGATTATGGTTGGTGGGTTGAATTGTGCCCCCAAAGATATATCCACTCACAATCACAGATTATGACCTTTTTGGAATTAGGGTCTTTGCAGTTGTGTTTAGGTTAAGATGAGATGACCCTGGATTAGAGTAAACCCTAAGTCGAATAGCAGGTGTCCTTAGAAGAAACAGGAAAGAAGAAGACCAAGAGACACAGTGATAAAAGGCCATGTGAAAATGGAGACAGAAATTGGAGCTAGGCTACAAGCCAAGGAACACCAGGAGCCACCCAAAGCTGGAAGACATGAAGGATTATCTCCTAGAGCATGGGCCTGCTGACTTTAATTTTGGACTTCTGGTGTCCAGAAGTATGAAAATACATTTCTCTCATTTTGAAGTTTCCCACACTGCCAATTTGTGCCAGTTTGTTATGGCAGCTATGGGAAGCTATTACAGAAAGGTAGAATCAGTGTTATTCTAAAAATTCTAAAATTAAAGTTAAAATATATATTAAGCTTCTGTTATGAATAGAGTCATTTTTGTGAGTTACATATGATATCTTGTGTAACTATGACCTTCATTCTTTCAGCTTTATGCTACTCAGCTATTTCACTCTCTAATCAAAGATGAATCCCTATAGCCACTCTTTTGACACAATTGTCCTCAATACATCATCCCTTTCTTTGTTTTTAAGCTACAAACCGTCTTCCTTGGATCAGCTACCCGAGTCTCTGCTTTTACTCTCAAGCTCTCTGGAGGGATTCACAAAGTGGTGCAGAAGAAAAACAAAACAAATTCATTTTCCTTAACTTCAGTGGTTTGTTTAGTGCTTAATAATAACTGCACCATAGATCAGATATTCATCTCTCTTTCTGGGCTATCCATTTTTAGCCTATATCTTAGCTTTCTACTTTATGGGGAAATTCATTCAATCCCCATACTTGCTTATATATCTAGATAAACCTCTATGTTTGCTCTTACTTCATTTTCCTTTTGCAGTCTCTAAGGACTAGATGTACATTACAGCTCAAGATTAATTTTCTCACCTCAGTTTTGATCCAATCTCCTGTCATCTTTGACCAGAAATTACACATTTAATTTTTTGGTCCTCCCTCTTCCCTGAATTTGTAACATCTACTATTTCTTTTTTCAAGTGTATCTATTCTTTTGTTTAGACATGTTTTCTTTAGCTTTTCCACAAGAACACAAAAACAACAAAACAAAAGCTCTTGATCTGCCTTCCCTTTGAGCTCCCCCTCCCTCTCTCTCTCGAAAACTACTGTACAGCTAATTTTGCCACTCTTGTCTTTCATACTTAAATTTTACTTGTGTTTTTATTACACTAGAATTATTCTGAAAAAAAAGGTTTTGCTGATATCATTTAAGTAACTTAGAAAACTTTTTTTAAATTTAAATATATGTCTTTGATTAGTTAAAGCTCTAACTCATATCTGACTACCCCCCCTCCATTTCTTTCATGACATCTTTGCAAATATCTGAGCATTCACTAAATGTTCCCCCATCTATTCTCAGCTTACAAATGCCTATGTTCTTCAGGGGTCCTTAATCTTCTTTTCTCATTCCAGCTGGAAGATATTTATCCACTGTCACTAGTACAGTGGCTCCTAAAATATTATCCTTGTTCACTCCTAAGCTTCAGAATGATACATTCCACTTTGACACCCAACATACTAAATCCCCAGTGGTCATTTGCATCTGAATGCCACAAGGTTACCACCAACTCAACAATACCCAACTAAACATATTATATTTGCCCCTGTTATTAAAATTGGATATTCTGTTTGTCTCATTTCCCAGAATAGCATGAGCATCCCCTGGAATAGCCAGACAGACATCCGGAGTGGGTCCTGTATCTTAATATTTCATCTACACTCTGAATCAAACATTACCCACATTCTTCAGGTTTCACCTCCTAAATATTTTCTATATCTGTCCTTTTATCTTTATCCACATTTTGGTTACTTTAATGCCAGACTTCATAGTATTTTTTCATTATGCAATAAGTTTCTATTTTGTTTCTTTCTTTTTTTTTTTTTTAAGATTTATTTATTTATTTGACAGAGAGAGATACAGCGAGAGAGGGAACACAAGCAGGGGGGAGTGGGAGAGGGAGAAGCAGGCTTCCCGCGGAGCAGGGAGCCCGATGCGGGGATCGATCCCAGGATGCTGGGATCATGACCTGAGCCGAAGGTAGACGCTTCATGACCGAGCCACCCAGGCGCCCCTCTATTTTGTTTCTTACCTCAATTCTATCTTTTCCCCCTCAAGATCTAATGTGCATATTACTACTAACAGAGGGATTCTCTTCTAATGTAATCTTGACTTTAATAATAATCTTTCTAATGACCTTTGAAAAATACTCTGTTTTTATGCAGTATGTTCAAATTCAACAGGAGGATGGGCAAGACTCCTCTGTACGATGTGATCGCTAGTTTCTCTAGCAGTCTTAGCCCTTACCACATGCTTCCTGGCATCCTATAATCTAGTTAGGAAGATATATTCGTACTGCCCATGCATGCCATGCTTTTGCATTAACTAGAACTCTTCCTCTGTGGTTTGTCTTCTTTTTATTTCTCATTTTTTACCAGTTGACATATCACAATTGTGACTTACTTGATAGATTTTCAAGACATTTAAAAATATAATTAAACTCTATTTTGCAACACACCTTACACAAAATCCTCATATTCACTTATTAGTAAGTTCTTAGTCTTTGAATGGGATATACCTTTATAGCATGTTCAATTTTGATTGATATGTAAAAAACTAGAGAATCTGAGATTGACAGTTTTTTTTTCATCAACACTTTGAAAATATTATTCCATTATCTTCTGGCCATTAAGAGTACAGTTGTGAAACCTACTGTCAGGCAAATGATTGTTTCTCTATGTTGTAATGTGTCTTTTCTTAGTTTTTCTTTTTTAAATGGAAATTTTTACTTAAGAGTAGTTAAGAATTGTATAATGAACTGCATACATGCCTCACCCAGCTTTAAGAATTATAAACATCCTTCCAATCCTTTTTTTTTTTTTTTTAATCTATGTTCCTCCGCTTTTGTTCTTATTTGTTTGGCTTTTGTTCTTCCTATTTGGAGTACTTTCCAACATATTCCAGATAGATTTTCTTTATTTTACAAGTTAGTAATTTAATATAGATCACAAATGCATGAGTTTTGGGTTTTGTTTTTATAATAATCTCAATGACATTATCAAACCTAACCAAAAATAATACTTTAACATATTTTAATGCCTAGTCCCTATTCAAATTTTTTAAAAGATTTTTTTATTTATTTAAGACACAGAGAGAGAGAGAGAAAGCACAAGAGTGAGCATGAGCAGGGGGGAAGGGCAGAAGCAGGCTCCCTGCTGAGCTGGGAACCCAATGTGGGGCTGGATCCCAGGACCCTGGAATTGTGATCTGAGCTGAAGGCAGATACTTAACCCAGTGAGCCACCTAGGCGCCTCCTATATTCAAATTTTTCTAATTGACTAAAATGTCTTTCTACAGTTGATTCATCCAAATAGGGGAACCAAAACAAGACCCACAAACTGTATTTTTTTGGTATGTCTCTTTATTTATTTATTTATTTTAAACTTCTTCATCTGTACCAATTGTCTTTTCTTTTCCCTATCATATTTGTTGAAGACATCGAGTCAGTATTACAGATACTTCCTGGATATATGTGATTGCTTCATAAGAGAATCCTCAAACTTGTTACTCTTCTCATTAAAAAAATAAATTTGTAACTAGATCTAGAGACTTTCTTAAATTATTTATAAAAGTAATTCATAAGTGATGTTCTGTATTCTCACTGCATCTTATTAATATATACTAAACATACATGGTACAACTTTGAGGATGCTAAGATTGATGAATGACCACCAAGTAAAGGTGTCGTCAGTGTGATTCAACCATTATAAAATTTCTCATTAATCTTTCACTTGATTATTGTAGCATCCACTTATGATGGCTGACCAGCTCTATTAATCCTTTAAAAAATGTATTTTCCTGTATTTATTATGCAGAAGAATATCCCCCCCTTACCACTAGTTTGTAAGAAAGAGAGAATATAGGCTTAATTTCCTGTTATTAATTTTGAGAGTAAGACATTGGTTCTCTTGAACCCCAAATGGATTTTCTATATTTGATATATTTCAGTAAGTGAGTCACTATTCATTTTCATGCTCAAATTGTTCGATTCTTGGATAGTGAGAGTCTCCTCAAGCTTGTTCTTCTGTCCTTTTGAACATAATCCCAGTAGCTTCTTACTTTCTGGTACAACAAGATTGCTTAATCTTTGTGCACTTTTCAGCCTGATATCTGAATGCTTCCATTTTCCATCTAATTCCCTTTCTTTTAGGAAGGAATGGCATTTAGAAGCTACAATCTGGGTGCTTAGGATACAATTTTTTTTATTAGAACATCATTTTCCAGGCATATCAGGGGGAACTAAGGATTACATTTATTTCTTCTCTTTCTTTTTTTTTTTTTTAAAGATTTTTATTTATTTAACAGAGATAGAGAGAGCACAAGTAGGCAGAGAGGCAGACAGAGGGAGAGGGAGAAGCAGGCTCTCTGCCGAGCAGGGAGCCCGATGCGGGGCTCGATCCCAGGAGCCTGGGATCATGACCCGAGCCGAAGGCAGCTGCTTAACCGACTGAGCCACCCAGGCACCCCGGAAATACATTTATTTCTAGAAGAAAAAGTAATTTGAATTTTAAGATTACAGTGATTTACTTACACTTTGAACATTTTTAACTCTGGTTTTGTTCGTTATGCTAAAAATAACAGCTCTTAAAACACCATATTTTTTGCTTGTTTTATGCTATAATATATATAGGATAGTTTCAAATGGAAATAATAATATTAATACTAAAATAAGGCTCATAAATGATATTCAACATTTCTTTGCATATCTATTTGTACTCTGTGCTAAGCTTTACAGCTTACAGATGTAAGGAGATATCTCATCATTGTGGTTTTGATTTGCATTTCCCTGATGACTAGTGATGTTGAGCATCTTTTGATATGCCTGTTGGCAATCTGTAAGTCTTCTTTGGAAAAAAAAAAGGCTAGACTTTTTTTTTTATCAGATTTTTTTTTTTGCTATTAAGTAGTATTAGTCTATATATTTTGGATATTAACCTTTTATCATATATATGGTTTGTAAATAGTTTCTCCCATTCATCAGCTTGCCTTTTAATTTTGTTGATGGCTTTCTTTGCTGTGAAGATTTTTAGTTTCATGTAATATCACTGATTTATTTTTGCTTTTATTACTTTCATTTTTGGTGTCAGATTCAAAAAATCATCACCAAGACTTATGTCAAGGAGCTTATGACTTATTTTCTTCTAGGAGCTGTATGGTTTCAGGTCTTGCTGTTCAGTTTTGCCAACACCATTTATTGAAAAGACCATCTTTTCCTCGTTGTATATTCTTGACTCTTTTCATAAGTTAATTGATACATATAGGTATGGGCTTATTTCAAAATACTTATGTGTACTAAGTATTTAATCCATTTTAAGTTAATTTTTGTGAGTAGTATGAGACAGGGGTCCAATTTAATGTTTCTGCATGTAGTTATCCAGTTTTGTTGACATCATTTATTTAAGGTACTATCCTTTCTCCATTGAATATTCCTGGATCCCTTGTCAGATATTAGTTGATCATATATGTCTAGGTTTATTTCTGTTTCCTCTATTATGTTTAATTGGTCTGTGTGTCTATTTTTATGCCAATATCATACTGTTTTAATTACTATCACTATGTATTGGAGTTTTAAATTAGGGAGTATGATGCCTACAGCTTTGTTCTTCCTTCTCAAAAATGCTTTGGCTTTTCAGGGTTTTTTGTGTTTCCATGAAAATTTTAGGATTATTTGTCCTAGCTCTGTGAACAATGCCATTGGAATTTTGATAGGATTTACACTGAATCTACAGATTGCTTTGGGTGGTATGGACATTTTAGCAATATCAATTCTTCCAGTCTATGAGCATGGAATATCTTTCCATTTATTTGTGCCTTTTTCAATTTCTTTCCTTAATGTCTTGTGGTTTTTTGTATGCAGGGCTTTCATAGTCTTGATTAAATTGATTCCTAGATAATTTCTTCTCTTTTTTTAAGATTTTATTTATTTTTTTTGACAGAAAGAGACACAGCGAGAGAAAGAACACAAGCAGGGGGAGTGGGAGAGGGAGAAGCAGGCTTCCTGCGGAGCAGGGAGCCCGATGCGGAGCTCGATCCCAAGACCCTGGGATCATGACCTGAGCCAAAGACAGACACTTAATGACTGAGCCACCCAGGTGCCCCGATACTTTATTCTTCTTAACACAACTGTAAATGGGGTTGTTTCCTTAATTTCTCTTTCTGATAATTAATTATTAGTGCATAGAAATACAACAAATTTTTAGGTAGTAATTTTATAACTTGCAACATTATTGAATTTATTAGTCTAATAGTTTTTTGATGGAATTTTTAGGGTTTTCTACATATAATATTGTGTCATCTGCAAACAGTGATAGTTTTACTTCTTTCTCTCCAATTTGGATGCTTTTTTTTCCTATATGCATGGCTACGACTTCACATTTTATGTTGAATAAAAGTAGCAAGAGTGAGCATCCTTGTTTTGTTTCTGAGCTTACAGAAAAGCTTTTAGTTTTTCATAATCGAGTATGATGTTAGCAGTGAGGTTGTCATATATGGTCTTTATTATGCTTAGATGCATTCCTTCCATACCTGCTTTGTTGAGAATTTTTATCATAAACTGATGTTGAATTTTGTCAAATTTTTTTTTCTGCATCCATTGAGGTGATCATATGATTTTTCCTTCATTTTGTTAATGTGGTGCATCCTAACGACTGACTTGTAGATGTTGAATGAGCCTTGCATCACTGGAATAAATTCCATTTGATCATGGTATATTTTCATTTTAATATATCGAATATATTGTTGAATTCAGTTTGCCAATATTTTGTTGAGATTTTTGCATCTATGTTCATCAGGGATATTGGCCTGTAATTTTCCTCTCTTGTGCTATCCTGTTTGGTTTTGGTATCAGGGTAATGTTGGGCTTGTAAAATGAGTTTAGAAGAGATGCCTCCTCTTCTATTTTTGGAAGCTTTTGAGAAAGATTGGTATTAATTCTTTGAATGATTGGTAGAATTCACCAGAGAAGCTATCGTGTTTTGGACATTTATTTGGAGATTTTTGAATACTGATACAGTCTCCTTACTAGTAATAAATCTGTTCAGATTTTCTATTTCTTCATGATTCAGTCTTGGCAGGTTGTATGTTTCTAGGAATTTATCAATTTCTTCTAGACTGTCTAATGTGTTGGCATATAATTGTTCATACTTACTAGTCTTATGATCCTTTGTATTTCTGTGGTATGAGTTGAAGCTTCTCTTTCATTTCTGATTTTACTTATTTAAATTCTCTCTCTCTCTCTCATTCTCTCTCTCTTTTTGATGAATCTAGGTAAAGGTTTATCAATTTAATTTATCTTTTCAAAGAACCAGCTCTTACTTTCATTGACCTTTTTCTATTGTCTTTGTACTCTCTCTTTCATTTGTTTCTCTTCTAATCTTTGTTATTTCCTTCCTTTTATTAACTTTGGGGTTTATTTGTTCTTTTTCTAGTTCCTTGAGGTGTAAAGTTAGATGGTTTACTTGAGACTTCTCTTGTTTCTTGAGATAGGCATTTATCACTATGAACTTCTCTATTAGAACTGTTTTGCTGCATCCCACATTTTGGGATATTTCCATCTTCACTTGTCTCAAGATATTTATTTTATTTTGATTTTTTTCTTTGAACCATTGGTTGTTCAAGTAGCATGCTGTTTAATCTCCACATATTTGTGAACTTTACAGTTTTCCTCTTGTAATTGATTTCTGGTTTCATATACTTGTAGTTAGAAAAGATGCTTGATTTGATCTCATGCCTCTAAAATTATTAAGACTTTTGGTTGCCTAACATACACTCTGTCCTACAGAATGTTCCATGTTCACTTCAGAAAAATGTATATTCTGTTGCTTTTGAATGAAATATTTTGTGTATATATATATATATATAGATAGATAGATATACACATACATACATATCTTTTAAGCCCATCTGACCTAACATGTTTACCCTCCTGTTTTCTTTTTTTTTTAAGATGTTTATTTATTTATTTGACAGAGAGAGAGAGAGAGAGCAAGGGAGCACACAAGCAGGGGGAACAGCAGAGGGAGAGAGAGAAGCAGGCTTTCCGCTGAGCCGGGAGCCTGATGTGGGGCTCGATCCCAGGACCCTGGGATCGTGACCTGAGCCAAATGTAGACGCTTAACCAACTGAGCCACCCAAGTGCCCCACCCTCCTATATTTTCTTATTGAAATTCTGTCTGATCATCTATTCATTAATGTAAGTGGGGTAGTAAAATCCTCTGCTATTATTTACCCCTACATTTTTATTCCTAGAATTTTTCTATAGAACTTTTTTCAAATATTTGCTTTTCCTTTTAAAACAATTTATTGTTTTATCTAATTGAGTTTAGTACTTTACTTACTGCTTAAGATTTTTACACACATATTTTAATGGCTAACTGATTTGGAGATAGAAGTAATGCCTCTTAATAGAACGTTCTTTCAATGCAAAGGAGCCCAGATACCTTCCTCAAATCTATTCCTGTGTCTTCATGTTGGCCTTGAGTATGAGGGCAAAATTTCACATGTTGACCCCACGTGGTAGGTTGAAACTGACTTCCCAAAAGAGGTCCTGATTCCTGGAACCTATGAATGCTACTTTATATGGCCAAAAAGGTCTTCTCAGATTAGATTAAATTAAGGATCTTGAGATAGAGACATTATTCTGGATAGATGAGTGGGCCATAAATACAATCACATATATTCTCATAAAAAGGAGATGAGGAGAGATTTTAGACACACAGAGGAGAAGGTGATGTGAAGACATAGCAGAGGAAGATTTGAAGGTGCCAGTCTTAAAGAATGGAGTAATGCAGCCACAAGCCAAGGAAGGACAGCCACCACCAGAAGCTGCAGAAAGCAAGGAACTGATTCTCTCCCAGAGCCTCTGCAAGGAGCATGGCCCTGCTGACACTTTGATTTTGGCCCAGTTATAATGATTTCAGACTTCTGGCCTTCAGAACTGTGAACAAGTAAATGTTTGTTGTTATAAGCCACAAAGTTTGTGGTAATTTATCACAGCAGCCATTGGAAACTAATGCACTCCATGTCACAGAAATTTCACTCAGTCTCTTTCAGAATTCATGAGGTAAAAGTCAATTACCAACACATTTCTCTGCCCAAAGTCTAGGAGTCACATGACAATATCTCCACTCCATGATCAGAAATACTATACCTTCCATTATGTTCAGAAACACCAGACTTCTGCAGCTTAGAGATTATTCATTTCGGAGTGAAAGAACAGACTTCCCTCTGAGAAGCACTTTCACTCTGTAGAAGGAATTTCTTGAATCTCCATAAATGTCTTGACAATGGTTGGAAGAATGACAAGAACTCTGACAATCCCTCCCAAAGGCTCCTCTGTGAATCTTCCTCACATCAATTCCTTACCTTATTTCACTCTACCCAGACCCAACATTCTGGTGAGAGTCTGTGTATTTCCAGTGCCCTACAGACTTCCAAAAACAAATGTCCTAACCCACTTAGAAAATCCCATGAATTCATACTACCTCAAAATATATTTATGTTGCAGATAATGTTTGAGGAGCAAGCAGATTTCAGTGAGAAGATCCATTAATTTAGAAAAACATCCTACTACTTTAGACTTGCATTTTGTAACTTTGATTTTAAAACTATTTTATGCATTTTTAAAAATGAGAATATTTAAAATACATGCTTAAGCTTCAGAAAAATCTATTCATTTCATTTTAGTGCTATTAGTTTATCAGTTAAAATTCTTGGTTTGATTTTCTATCTTATTCTAGATAAGGATACTCATTACTCTTCATTTGCAAAAAAGACTATGATTTATAACTCCCTATTTCCATCTGCTATATTTTTATCCAAACACAAATGTGCATCACAGAGTGAATACTTACTCAAGTATATTTTTCATTACAGATAGGCATTTACATACTTGGTAAAGCTAAATTCATTTTTCAACTTTTTTCCTCCTCTTATATGATATACATTTTAAGTGTTCACTGTCAGAAGGACTTTTATACTAAAAGGCAATCTTTTATGTTATATATCTACCAGGTTCTGCTAAATAGGCTCATTGTCATGTGCAGTGATGAAGTAACAGCAAGCTTCAAGACAAGCTTAGGGAACATATCTTTTTAAGCATTCCATTGATTTCCCTTACTTCATCTTATCAATAATAGATATATTACTTTCTGAAAAGCAATAATAAAATACTGATAATATTGGGTAATAAGTATAATGTTAAGAATCACTTTTAATCATTAGCATCTGAAAATGGAATGAGGTAAGATTCATTTTGCTTTTTAACTCATAAGAACAATCTGAAGAAAGATTTTAAAATATAATTGTGGTAAGTCTTTTACTAGAAAACAATTACCTTTCATTACCAATGCCATAAGTCATTGTCCCTGCAGTTTGAGGGGAACAATATGCATCATTATTATGCTTAATTTCCCCCCTGGGTATAAGTTTGGTTTTGAAGGTAAGTACATAATTAGGGACTTATAATTTAGAATCAGGATGTGTACTCTTAAAAAACAAGTTTAATGGAATCAAGTGAATTTACTGTCAAAAAAGAAGTTGATAGGTCAAAAATCACAAGTGTACAATTAACAATAACAACCGGCAACAGCTGCTGCCAATGTACTATCTATGCATCAGATCCTGGGGAAAATATGAGGACAAAGCTAATCCACGTTAGAAGGAAGTATCTGTCTTCACCTTTCTATCCTTCTAAATACCACTGGGAAAAAAGAAAATGAATAAATATAAATTTACAGCAGTGCTGCAAAGAAGGAAAAGCACTATCAGATGTGAGTGCCAAAAACATTAACTTTACACTCAAAAGTGTGATTAAGGGTAGACGCCGGATTTGGGTGTTAGAACAGGAAACAAACGAACAAACAAACCAAAAAACCTGTGCTGATCCTGAGCACTGAATACTGATGCCAATGTTTGTCCCCAGCCCGGAGCTAAGAATATCAACTCTCTGAGGTAGGACATTTCTAAAGCAGGTGGTAAGGCCACAAAAATTAAACAGGACCTGAGGTGACTTTTGGCCCTACCTGGAAGCTTTCTCTTCCTAGTGCTCCATCTGATGTACTCATGTAACTACCTGCCCAGGACTCCAACAATTCTTATATGAATCATCACTTGCTTTGACGATGTGTACTCTAGCCACCAGTACTGTGGCCTCCAGATGTTCTAACATAGCTAGAAAACTAAGAAGCACCAAACAGTCATAGAACGCCTTTAGCTTGAGAGTTTGGAAAGGTTTTCCGCAATAACAAAATAGTTAATCAAATAAAAAAAATTTTAAAATAAGAAATATATATGTATATGTGTATATATATATATATATGTATATATATATATATATACATACACAAAAATATTATGAGGGTATTTACCCACAAAGAAGAGATTTTGACACAAATTTTTGATAAAAATTAAAAAGTTTTTCTATGTAAAAAAAAAAAATTCCAGGGGTGCCTGGGTGGCTCAGTCGTTAAGCGTCTGCCTTCAGCTCAGGTCATGATCCCAGGGTCCTGGGATCGAGCCCCACATCGGGCTCCCTGCTCAGTGGGGAGCCTGCCTCTCCCTCTGCTGCTCCCCCTGCTTGTATTCCCTCTCTCACTGTGTCTCTCTCTGTCAAATAAATAAATAAAATCTTTAAAAAAAAAAAATCTAAAAATTCTGTATTTAAACCTTAATACAGGAAAGCCACAACTGGTTTGTCTTTGGGCACCAAGTTTGAAGCAAACATATTATAAAAGGAAAGTGTCATAGGGGCGCCTGGGTGGCTCAGTCGTTAAGCGTCTGCCTTTGGCTCAGGTCATGATCCCAGGGTCCTGGGATCGAGCCCCGCATCGGGCTCCCTGCTCAGCAGGAGCCCTGCTTCTCCCTCTCCCACTCCCCTGCTTGTGTTTCTGCTCTTGCTAACTCTCTCTGTCCAATAAATAAATAAAATCTTAAAAAAAAAAAAAAAAGGAAAGTGTCATAGATTACAAAAGCAGAAGGCTCTGAATTTAACTCACAGTGGTTTAAAATACACAAACAATGAATCATGGAACACTACATCAAAAACTAATGATGTAATGAATAGTGACTAACATAACATAATAAAATAAAATTAAAAAAATGCAAATACAAAGAAAAAAGTAGACATCATTAAAGTAATAATGGCATAAAAATTATATTTTTTGGAACAAAGTGAAAATAATAAAATATATCATATATCTAAATGCAAAATGATAAAATGTAAGATACTAATAATAAAGAAAATTATTAAAATTTCTCAAGAGAACAAACACCAAACAGGTTAACTCTTAAATGAAAACCTGTCATATCAACCACTGATTTTTTTTTTTTTTTTTTCTGGACAAAACTTAGATAATGAAACAAAACCTTCATAACTCTGAAGGGAAAAAAATGATTCTGAACATAGATTCTGCCCATGGTAAGTACATGCAAATACTCAAATTTAAGAGCAAAATAGATTTTCCTAAATGTAAGAACTTAAAGTAGCAATAAGATAGAAAGTATTCATGTGAGAAAACATTGACAAACCAACATAGCTGATAGTAAAAAAATAAAGATAAAAGTTGATAATAAAGCTATAAACATTACTTTTTTCAACAGAGAAATAAAATGGTAAAAATGTTTAGATGATTTCACAATATATGGAAGATTACAGGGGAAAATGAATGCAGTGAATGTCTCTGATGAGTGGAAAGAGATTATAAGAATTAATTTGTTATGTTAAAAAAAAAGGAAGAAAGAAACTTTTAGAGGTGATGGTCAGGTTTAGGATATTGTATATAGTGACAGTCTCACCAGTGTATAGTTTAATTCAAACTCATCAAGATGTATGCATCAAATATGTACAGTTTTTCTGTGTATCAATCATACCTCAACAAAAAAATTAAAAAGAATTGGTTTGTTTTCATCATTGGTAGAAAAATAACAGCTAAATATGTCTCTTAAAGCATATGGCTCTATCTTTCTTTCTTTTTTATCCTCCCAGAATTCCAATGAAAATGAAAAATTGCTAAAATCAACAAAATTTTACAAACCTGAGAACTCTGTGCCATGATGGGACTGTTCTATTTCTGCACTATTCAATATGTCGCCTACTAGCCACATGTGGTTATGAAATGCATGAAATGTGATTCTTACTAAGGAGGGACAGAGTATTTAATTTTATTAAATTTGATTAGTTTAAATTTAAATTCAAATAAGAATATGTGGCTGTGGCTAACATAATAGTATAGGTTTATAAAATTTTTTAATGTATATGTTCTCAATAAATATTTGATTATAAGTATTGAAAAAAAGGTTTTGCACAACATACTGATCAACTCCCATATTTTTTTTTCTGTAAGTACAGTAATTTGGATTTTTGTTAAGAGAAAAACCTCTTTACAATTAATCTTCTTCAACAGAAATACAGGTAATGGTACATGAAAATTTTGAAACCACTGATTTCACCTAGTTTTTCAGTTTGATTATTTAAGAAAAAACAAAATCAACAACAACCCAAACAAGACCAGTTAGTTTTGAAAAATCAATGGAGAAAATGTGTAAAAGTTATTAAAGAAGGTAACGGATAGATAGAACAAGTATATTTTCAATGGAAAAGCCAGAAAATAAGAAGCTCTAATAGCCTTTAATATTCATATTTTCTGGCTATGGACCCCTTAATAAACACCATATTTCCTCTTCAGACATACTTTATTTAAGCATAAGAATAAGAAACAGATCAGTCCTCACTTGAGCTAAAACAATAGAACCATGCTTGAATGACAAAATAAAATTATAAACACGAGGCTATCTTTTTCCCACAAATAAAAATCCACATTGGATTGAGTATTCATCATTTGAACAGATGTGGGCTCTTTCACAGGATGTCAGAAAGTGACCTAATATCTCAAGGGCAAAATTATCTGTCTTAAGAAGACAAATTCACTGTGAATAGAAGGAGTGATATCTGGATAAAAATATGAAAGTGGAGTTTCAGTAAATAATTTTACATTTATAAATACCAAAAAAGTTTGAAAGCAGATGCAGGTCAAGTTTTCAATTCATTACTCATGTCTTTTCTTTTAAATGTCTTTCTCATCAGCAAACATAATTTAAAAAAAATACGGCTACGTGTTAAAGTAAACGAGCTATACCAAAACTTTGGAATGGGAATCTATATATAGCTTGAGGGCATAAACTCTACAAACATGATTATTAAATATTAAATATTTTTCAAGTATTCTTACATTCTAACATGCATGTCTAATAATGGAAAGGGTTTTACAAAAAAGTCATCACCAACTATACATATATGAAGAAAAACTTATATGGAATGTAAGTGCCCCACTACGATGACTGGCATTCATACTAAATGATTAAGCCACTGTCTATTTTGTTAAATAAGTCACAGTTGCTCAGGATATTGTTTAATCAATAAAATAAACACAACCCTACCATTGGTTGTCTAAAATTTGCTATGAGGTCTTATACATAAATGTCTGAAGGAGGACTGTAAACTTACACTGTTCAGTCCTAAAACTTGAGACTTTCCATTAAAGTACACTGGTTTCCAAAAGCTATGAATACAACATTGATAGCATTTGTAAAATTTATCATAATCTTACAAAACACAGAAACACGCAGGCATTATATAACCTTAATAATCTTATGAACAGAGAGAGTACCATAAAGAAAGTAAGTAGAGGGAGACAAAAAAAAAAAATTAGTAAATATGGAGACTATTAAAAGTTACTAGTTCTGAAAGGCAAAAAAAAAAAAAGTAACACCAGAGCAGCTCCTGAGTGGTTCAGTCAGTTAAGTGTCCAATTCTTAGTTTTGGCTTAGGATCTCTTGGATCCTGAGATCAAGTCCTGTGTCGGGCTCCACGCTCAGGGTGGAGTCTGCTTGAAGATTCTCCCTCTCCTTCTCCCTCTACCTCTCCCCGCTTTCAAATAAATAAATAAATCTTCAAAAAAAAAAAAAAAAAGTAACATTAGAGACCTAAATGTTAGCAAGGTGATGTATGGTTCTGTTTAGAAGACTATTTTAATAGGCAGTATTATTATTATTTCACCTTCATGTAGTTGATGAATTCCATAATAATAACAGAAAGATATTTTGAGGCAAATAAACATGAGGTGCATTGAATGAAAATTACTGCTTAAATTAAGTTGATAATTTTCAACTTTTAGTCTTCCGAAGTAAAGCTGGGGCCTCTGCCACTTTTGACTACAATTTACTTTTTGAAATACCTAAGCAAGCCAAACATGCCCTCTTGTTGAACACTTTCCATACTACACATTGTGCTAACTTCCAGGAAAATCAAGATGAATAAGTCTTTTAGGAATGTACAGTAATGTGAAATAAAAGGAAAAAATAAGTATATAATTATTATGAACTATGACCAAGGAATTGTTGAAATATAAAAGGAGCCTGAAAAAGTCAGGAAAATATTTCTGGAAATGATAATGCCTCAGATGAATCATAAAGGGTTTGCCAGAGGTAAAGACATTAAAGAAATGAAATCCAAATTTCTGAGAACCCCCTGATTCTACTATGTTTATAGACTCATGTGAGAGAAAATGGGGCTTTAACAATTATTAATTCAATTGAAATTAAGGCCTCAAAAGATTAAATAGTTGTATTCATAAACAACATGTTTACATAGAATTCTGAAAAGATAAACATCAAGGAAAAATCTCCAAAGGGAATGTAAAATTCCAAAAATAGTTCTAGTAAATTCTTTTAGAAACATGTCATGCTGTTCTTTAGGCTGAAACATATTAAGGAAGACCAGTGGAGTAATGCATCTTGTAGAGAAGGACTCTGAAAGAGTAGCATTTTAACCAGTCAATAAATCAAATCCTAGGCAAGTGTAATACAAAGAGGAGAATGCCAGTGCTTTAGATACAGGTAGGCAGGCAAGTGAGTCTAAGGTCTTGATCTGATCAAGGTCAACGGCTTGTAAAGATTAAGGCAGGACCTTCAGATTAGAACAAGTAGTTAAAGTTTACTTACTAGACTTAAAGAACTCAATGTTGAAAAATGGGTCAGAAGCAGAGAAGAGCAATGCTAACGACAAGGCTTTAACCTCCGGTCTTAGGGCAGAGGCTACTTCCTCTTAGATTTGATTCTCTTCACTTTGATAGATGTGGATGATTAAAAATCGTAAAGGTTTTCATCTATGAAGGTCAGAAACCCAGGATGTCAGTGAAAACATTATAGCTAGATCTGTTGTATAAGTTCTGACAAGGTCATACCAAAAAAACCCCAAAAAAACAAAAAACAAACAAAAAAAGCACAAATATATTCTACTTAGATTATGAATTCAAGAACTATCACTGACCTAGCTTCAAAAATAAATTTTATACTGGATGTGAATATTCTTGATTCATTTGTTACTATTTCCTTTTCTTCCTCTACCAACAAAACAAGGTTAGTGAAAATTAAAGCCCAAGAGCTCCTTTCCAGCCAAGAAAAACTAAACAACATGCAGTTTGTGATTCCATCTGTGCCTCCTGCTTTCTATCCAAAACAATCAGATTTCACCAATAAAGCCAAAGAAAGATAGGAAGTTCAATAGCAACTCATATTCTGAGAGAAGTAGAGCCATTGTGACATCACTGAGATAACTGTGGAACAAAAATTATTTTTGCCTATGAGTACAAGAGAAATGTCCTCTGTGGAACAGGTGCATTTGTTCTATAGAAAGGCAGTCAGGTAAAGTGGGATAAGCACTGGGTTACAAATTAGGAGATTGGCCTTCTACTTCTTGCTCTGCCATTAAGTCCTGGGACCCAATTTTCCAATCTGTAACAGAGTGGTTCAGTTAAATGGCCACTAATATTCCATTCAGTTATAGTACTTTATGGAACAAAATTTTTGTTTAAAGATAGTGGAATAAAGTCCTATTCCTTATTTCCTTCTTTTGCACCCCACAAAAAAAAATTCTCTTATTTTTAAGAGAAAAATATAGAAAGATGGAAAATTGCCTTGACCTCAAACTCTGATAGATATTGCACATACTATCCAAAGCTCTGATGGTTGAACAATGCTGAGAGCCAGCAGGACTGTTTCTGACTATTAGCAGGTTAACAGGATATATAGATTATCCAACGCTAAGTGTCACCCATATAAAGGAATTTGATTAAAGTACAAAGATATGGACAAAAGCTAATCTTTTCGGGGCACCTGGGTGGCTCAGTCATTAAGCGTCTGCCTTCGGCTCAGGTCATGATCCCAGGGTCCTGGGATCGAACCCTGCATCAGGCTCCCTGCTCAGCGGGAAGCCTGCTTCTCCCTCTACCAGTCCCTCTGCTTGTGTTCCCTCTCTCGCTATGTCTCTCTGTCAAATAAATAAATAAAATCTTAAAAAAAAAAAGCTAATCTTTTCTTTTTTCAAAACTGAAAAATAATCACAAATAAATCAAAAGCAGAAATGTCATAAGGCATACTAAAAAGAAAAGAAAGTGAAGAAAAGGACAAAATTAAGAGGCAGATAAATGGAGACTTCACAAAAGGCCTAGTTCAAATGAAGAAAGAAGAGTTAACCAAAATCTGAAAGGGGTTTATAAATAAGTTCTCTTCTAAAAACTCAAATTTAAACAGTTTAAGGAAAAGTATAAACATCAAAAGCATCAGGCTGACATCCCAGGAAAGAAATTTAAGAAAAAATAAAATGCTAAACAGCAAAGGCTTTTATGCCTTAAGATAAGCATCAAAATAAAAATAAAAAAAAAATAATAACCTGAGAGAACTATGATGTTCGGCCAAGGAAATCACAACAGAAGGAATGGAGATGGATAATTACATAAGAATGGTTACTGATTAATTATAGAAACCAGACAAATGAAATTTAGCAGGGTATAATTGGTATTTGTATAGAATAAAAAAATAAAAGAGAAAAAAATTCAACTATCTAGGAGAAGAGATTTTTCTTATAAAGATTTCGTTATAGTGAATGCCTCACTGTGTTTCAGCCAGGGGAAAAGAATGATCCAAGCGAAGGCAGTGAACTTAATCATAAAGATGAAATCAAATGTGGGTCTAGGCAAAAATAAATAATGAGTCACCTATATGTGGAAAACCAGTTAGGCCTCAGAATCTCTGTAGCAACATTCACTACCGATGACAGTGGAGTAATTCCAACAAAAATCTGAGAAAAAGGATGGACCAAGAATGTTTTAATTATGCAAATGATCTTTCGGTTCTGGTGGTAAAAGACAGACATTTGCAACATATTAAACCCAAGAAATGGAGTACATATAAAAAAGTATTAAAATCTTATATGAAGATCAATCCATTGGACAGAATATGATTCAAAATAAAGCAAAATGAAGAAAATACAGTAAAAAGATGTCTGTTAAGTATTAAATACATTTAGAAAAGAGCAAAGACTAAAAATCTGAGAAAATAGAATATAAATGTTATAAGCCTTTTTATTGTAAAATTAACACTGCAACAAATCAGAAGATAGAAGATTGGAAAGAAGTTAGTGTTAGCATGCAAAGACTAATTTCCACACTTGTTATATCAAGATCTTGATTTGTAGAATCTAATTAAAAATACAAATTTTAAATACAGTGATACTAATCTCTTTTTCTTTCCTATCTCTCTTTTTATAAAATTTATTTCTTGGTTTGTAAAGAATATTTCTCAATTCACTCTCCTATGAAAAAGCATTTGCCATAAATCCCTTAAGATTCAGTATAGTTTTGGGGCACCTGGGTGGCTCAGTTGGTTAAGTGTCTGACTTAGTTTCAATTTAGGTCATGACCTCAGGGTCCTGGAATTGAACCTCTCATCCAGCTCCCTGCTCAGTGGGGATTCTGTCTCCCTCTCTCTCTGCCCCTCTCCCTGTTCCTGCTCTAGCTCTCTCACTCTCTCTCTCTCTCAAATGAATAAGGGAATCTTAAAAAAAAAAAAAAAGATTCAGTATTCACTATAGTTCCCCCCCTTGGGTGAAAATCAACTTAGATATAATAATTTTAATATTGCATATGATAAGTTTATTTTTGTTCTTATTTTTTCTTTATAACTTAAAATAACTATAACTTATATTTCTAGATAAATGTCTAAAGTGATATTTAGCAAATGTTCATAATGTTTTTTCTAGGTGTTGGCATTGTTGGTGATTACTCATGTTGTAACAGTACTCTAGCGGTTTTAAGGATTAACACTCCATCAAGTTAACATACTCCTTGCTAGGGGCACCTGGGTGGCTCAGTCTGTTAAACATCTGCCTTTGGCTCAGGTCATGATAGCAGGGTCCTGGGATTGAGCCCCATGTGGGGCTCCCTGCTCAGCAGAGAGTCTGCTTCTCCCTCTTCCTCTGCCTCTCCCTCTGCTTGTGCTCTCTCTCTCTCTCAAATAAATAAATAAATCTTAAAAAAAAAAAAAAAAACCCACAAACAAAGCACATATTCCTTGCTTACTGACTTAAGGCCCTTGATTTGTAACAGAACTAATTTGCTTTCTTTGAGATTCACAGACCACTGGTCTTGGGGAATGAAGGACCAGAACTTTCCCAGGCCACAGAGCCCAGCAAGTCTGTTTGAAGCTCCCTCAACTTTCTGATTAGTCCAGCAATCTTTTAGCAAAATGTTTTTCTTTTTTAAGATCACACAAATGACTTACTGACATCCCTTTGCACATCTGTAGACCTTGCCCTCTGCCCTCCTTTGCAGAAAGAACAGAATACTCTTGCACAACCCCCAGGTACCAAGGAACCAGACCTTCTTGCACAAGTACTCCCAGGTACCAAGGAACCAGACCTTCTTGCACAAGTACCCCTAGGTACCAAGGAACCAGACCTTCTTGTACAATCCCCCTAGGTACCAAGGAACTAGAGTTTCTTGCACAACCTCTGAGCACCAAGATAACTCTGTAGCTGGCATCATCAGTCTACACATAATCAAGAAATGTCACAGACCACTGCAATCCTTTAACTGATTAAACCCCTTTAAAAATCTCTGGCCAGGCGAAACTTCAGAGTTGGCTTTTGGATAAAAGTCCACCTTCTCCCCAGGTGGCTGGCCTCCTGAATAAAGCTCTTATTCCTTTCCAATCAAAAGTCGTCTCTTGGATATTGATCTTTCCAGCAACAGGCAGCCAAACTTGGGTTTGGTAACAATTAAAAAAAAAATAGTTTTATATACCTATTTTGTAAATCTTATGTTTTATATAAAGCAAATGTCATTTTTAAAAGATATGACTCTTCATAAAAATAAAATAAAATTCTAAGACATGATAATCCAAAGTAGTTATTTAAGATAGCTGTTATCACATACGTCTCCTATGTAAATTTGTTTCTCATGGTAACCATTCAGGGTTTAGGAAAATAGAGTATCTCTTGCTATTAGTAAATGAAACTTTATTATGACTTGACAAAAATTCCATTTACGTAACTGCAAACAAAACAAGAAAAACTAAATTGTTGACCATAGTTAACTATGTAAGGTAACTGTAGTTAATTGTAAAGGGTTAATTATATCACTATGAGTTTCACTTCAGCTAGAATCACAGAAGAAAGCTAAAGTTTAACCTTCTCTCTCAGTTGTTCTTGTAGGTCAATATGCTTTAAAAAAAGAAAAAGATATTTACTATGACCTATTACAATTCACACACACACACACACACACACACACCTCCCTTCCTTTGAAACATATGGATTAGTACAAGTGTGGAAAATAAATAGTTATAATACATGGAAGACAGCTGTGCAGATCAACTCTTATGGACAATCACTGTTAAAAGAAGCACCTAATTTAGTCACTTTGGGAGAGGGGAAATTTCTTTCTCCAAAAATTCATGGCATGCTTCTCTTAGTCACATTAAATCTATTTGGATTTTAAGCCCTTTTCTGAAGAAATTAATATGGTAATGAAGCTGATTATACAGCATGGGCTGAGTCTAACACTGCCCACCTCAGGAGAAAATGATTACACAACATGGTTGATAATGGGAGGCTAGGTCTTCCAATGAATGCTGGGGCACTGTATCTCAATAGAGGAAGCTGACACTGGGGAGTAACTGTATGGCTT
Source organism: Phoca vitulina (assembly GCF_004348235.1). NCBI lineage: Eukaryota > Metazoa > Chordata > Mammalia > Carnivora > Phocidae > Phoca > Phoca vitulina. The sequence continues at coordinate 16,098,995 of NW_022589729.1, read as the reverse complement.
CCAAACTATGTGATCTGCTTCTCCTTAAAAGACTAACAATGAAATAAAATACAAAGTTCAATCTTCACCACTTAGTGACCTCAGTGAATCAAAATGAAACAAACAAACTACCAACACTAATAACTCTTTCTTTGTGTGTTTTAATCTCCCTGATACTTGGTTGGGGAAGGGTTAGCCAAAAGTGATATCCTACAGAAACCAAGTAATGGATAACTCACTAATCATTTGATCTGCTTCTAAGAAAAATAGCAAGTGTGAATTAAGTTTTTAACTAGCTAATATAAAAGTCTGAATATCATTAATATTTATCATAACAATTATAGCCTTATAATTTTTCTTTAATCTACAGGACTTATATCTATTCCTTCTGTCCTCCACTCACTGTCTTTTGAGTAATTTTTCAAGTAAGCAAATCTTGTTATATTGTTCCTTCTAAATTTCTTCAGCGTTGGGGTGCCTGAGTAGCTCAGTTGTTTAAGCGTCCAACTCTTGATTTCAGCTCAGGTCATGATCTCAAGGCTGTAAGATCAAGCCCCATATGGAGCTCCATGCTGGGCATGGAGCCTGCTTAAGATTCTCTCTCCCCCTCTCCTTCTGCCCCTCCTCTCCCACTTACATGCACTCTTTCTCTTTCTCTCTCTCAAAAAACTTCCTTCATTGTTTTGCTCAACTGTTAGTCTTAGACAAGCCAAATCTCCTTAGTGAGGTATTAGTCATTTTGACACATAATCAATTAAGACTTGAAACATCATATTTTCAAACAGTCACCTACTACCATCTTAGATTCACAGAGATATGCAGAGGGTACATCATGCTAAAGCAATATTTCTTAATACTTGCTAAAACTTTTGCCTAAAACACTAACCCATAGGCCAGTTGGTTTGAATTGCTTGAGTTGGCAAGTACTAAGATTGCATTAGCAACAAGCAGTTCTAAACACACACACACACACACACACACACACAAATTAGTGCAGCAAGTGTCTACTATGGCTTCTCTGACAGGCTCTACAGCCAATCCCTCTATTGTGACCTATTATTTCTCCAATTTTAAGGAATGGCAAAAGTAAAAAGAGTTTAGTAAGGTAAAGAAAGAGAACATTGTCCCAATGTTTAGGGCAGATCTGATTCTAAATTACCAATACGGTCCTTCCCAGAGAGAGTAGCCTCTTCTTTAGCTGTAGGTAGCAGGACCATTTATGTTATTGACCAATTGACATATAAAATCTCCAACCTCTATAAATTGCCTTCAATTCAGACCTACTTTAACAAAAGTTTTATGGTAAAGAGAGTAATATGCTTGCATTTCACCATTTGCAGGCAGGATATTTGCTCTACATTACCTTCTAACATTTTATTATCTTCTTCTATCTCTCTGTACTCTACATTCAACCAACATAAATTATTTACAATTATTCAAACTCTCTGTTTTGTTTTGTTTTTTTGTTTTTTTTTTTAATGTCCTTTGCAACTGCTGTATACTCACATTGTCTGTATTAGGTGGTTAAGCTTTAATTCCTAGAATGCTTAAGATCACCTGCACTGTACTTATGTGTATTTCTTTTTTAGACTGTGTGTTTCCTGAGACAAGTTTCCATATCCCCAGTGCCAAGCAGGGTGACTGAAACAGTGTCTATAAATTGATAAGTACATAAGAACAAATAACTGAAGTTAATAATTTGTGACTATAAATTATTTTTAAAGTATTTAAAACAGATATATTCATTCTATGTGATGGCATACAGGAAGTTCTGTTTGTCCACAATAGCTAATCAGAACCAATACTAAATAAAACATGCTAGTTTAACATATGTTATCATGGGGAGGAAAATAATTTTCCCTCTAACCATCTGAGTTCTTAGCGAAGACCCCTATAATAAAAGACAGATTAACAAGAAAACAAACAGAAGTTTATTAACATGTACAATTCATGTTATACATGAGTATACATAGGAGAAATGCAGAGAAAAATGATTAGCTCAAAGAGGTGGTTTAGAACTCCAGCTTAAATATTATCTTTAGTTAGAGACAAAAGAAAGAAAGGTACATAGGCTGAGTAACAGGGGGGCCAGTTATGGGAAGGTTAACAGGAAAAAACATGATAAACAAGGCTCAGGTTTGTTATGCAGGTTTCAGTCATTGCCTTCTCCATGATCTCCCTCCCATGAAGTGTCTAAAGTGTTGTCTCCCATGATTAACCTTTGTCCTTCTTAGTAGGGAAGGAAAGAGGAACACCTTTGTAAATTTATGTCTTAATTTTAGGCAAATAGGGGGATGTCAGAGAGCTTTACTTGTGTCCGCTTCTTCTCAACAGCCTTTGGCTCAAAATAACCCTTACGCAAAATGGTGTATTTGGGGTTTTCATACAGTTATATTTTGGGATGGCATATTCTACTACCCTGCACTATCTACAGTAATGTCAGAAAATATTTTAAAAAATAAGCACAATATTGAGACAGATAGTCTCAATAGATATCCATATCTAGTATGATTTAATAACCAGAGTTGACAGGTAAACAAATAGATTTAAAACAAACAAAAAGCCAATCTCATGTTCCCCAGGAATTCTTGAATTCTTATGTTTACCCACATTATTGTATTTCAGATTATGTATTTATTAGTAATAGATAGTTAACAGATCACTTAAAATAGTTGGCTATAAAAAAATGAGAGTTAACTTTTATTTCATAATCTGTACTTCAAATACTTCTTTGGGAGTAAGTTGTAAACTTGTGAAGTAATATGAGGAGTAAAGAAGAATTTTATTTTAAAAAAATGACTTTGAAATCAGAAAGTGCTGTTTTTTTAATTATTATTATGTTACGTTAGTCACCATACAATACATCATTAGTTTTTGATGTAGTGATCCACACTTCATTGTTTTCGTATAACACCCAGTGTTCCATATGCACCCAAATGTTCATAGCAGCAATGTCCACAATGCCAAACTGTGGAAAGAGCCGAGATGTCCTTCAACAGATGAAAGGATAAAGAAGATGTGGTCCATATATACAATGGAATATTACTCAGCCATCAGAAAGGATGAATACCCAACTTTTACATCAACATGGATGGGACTGGAGGAGATTATGCTAAGTGAAATAAGTCAAGCAGAGAAAGTGCTGTTCTTAAGTCAGATCTTAACCACTTACGACCTTTGATATCTTGAGCAATTTAGACTATAAAAGCCTAATATCTATCTCAAAGAGTTGTGATGATATACAGTGATCATACATGCAAAAGACTAAGTGAGGAAATTAGTATTTATGTCCTAATCATTTGTTATCATTACCATGATTTTTATTAATTAAGGAATTTTTCTTCATGAAACAAATTTATTGGATAAATCTTATCTTTCCAATGGCTTTCATGAATAATTCAGAAATGTATCCCCAAGAACAATGACATGTTCTAAAATAAATTTTTTGTTTCCCAATGTTTACCACAATATTTAGTGAGTTATTAGATATCCATTATTCTTTAGATATTTCATTAATAATATTTAAGATGCCCAAACCTGGCCTTGTAACTTCAGGAAGTCCCATGAGTTAATTAAGCTATATAAATCTTGCTCCTTTAAAAAAAAAAATGCATTTTTAATACTAAGGTGTTCACTAGTCTAGAAGTTAGTACCACAAATGAAAATGTACCACCTCAAGCAGAATCTTTTTATAGTTAATATATGAAAATTATAAAGGCTTCCTTAGTGCTACATATTACAGTAGTAAGTGCTGAGAAAAAAAAAGAAAATATATTTAAATAATTTTCAGTTGCAATTTTGGTGATCATCATATGCTTAAAAATAAAAATCATATGAATAATTGGAATAAGAGGGTGACTCTTTACATATAAATAACAGAAGTACTTCTTATAACAATTTCAAATTAACTTGTATCAGACAAATTTTCCAACACAAAACTAGGAAATACAAATAATTAAAAACAACAACAAAAACGTTACTTCAAGGCTGCCAAGATCTGAAGGAAGTAGATCCTGGGCAAAAGGGAAATAAAGAAGTGAGTCCAGATTTCCTAGGTGCTTCTTCTTCTTGGCATTTAACAATCCACATGTGGGGGTGCAAAAGCCAAGATACTGAACGAAGATTTTTTGCAATCTTGCAAAGGTGAGATAACAGAAATTAAATTAAGACCCACCAAGGGGAAGGAGCACTTGTAAATATTTTATTTGTTCACTTGTGAGACTTGAAGGAATATTCTCTAAAATAATGGTAAGCCTAGAAAGAGACTAGCTCTCACAAAGGTTGAAACCAGGGATGCCTGGGTGGCTCAGTTGGTTAAGCATCTGCCCTTGGCTCAGGTCATGATCCCAGGGTCCTAGGATCGAGTCCCACATTGTACTCCTTGACCAGCAGAGAGCCTGCTTCTCCCTCTGCCTGTTGCTCCCCCTGCTTGTGCTTGCTTTCTCTCTCTGACAAATAAATAAATAAAATCTTAAAAAAAAAAAAAAAAAAACCACCAGAGGTTGAAACCACACCAAAGATGAGGTCAACTACTGATTGAATTATGTTTTTTTACTAGTAGCCTACTAGTAGCCTACATTACTAGTAGCCTACCTAGGGGTTGGGCTGAAGAAAGCTATCAATAATTTTACTAAGCATGGAAGCAGTATTGGAGTCCATGGCTTGTAAAGGTGGAGCATTTCTGATTACTATACTAGGCTTTAACTTACACTGGAATTCAAGGTCAATGAGATGTAGATCAGCTCTCCAAAAGTCTTATATCCAGCTTTAAGTAAGCTTAATTTTATACTAGATTAAAGTAATGTGGACCTAATTGAACAGCCTATGAAAGACAAAAGTAAAACTTCTATGAAGAAAAAGGATCCAATATGTTACATTATTTCTAGAATTTTTCTTTCACAATGTTCAGAATTCAACTTTTAAAAATGGCCTAATAAAGAGACAAGAATGAATATGATGATCATGATGATAATAAAAATAATAAAAAGAAAGACAAAATAAATTTCCATTTCCAGAGGAAAGCCACAGTTTGGAGTTTTGAGACATAGATTTTAAGACATGTGAAATTAGTATTTTCAAGAAAATGGAGATACGTTGGAAATTTTCACAAGGGAACTGAATTCTAGAAAATGGTTATTAAAAAATTAAAAGAATTAAAGACATGGTGTATGTGAAATTGAGCGGTAAAGAGCTAGATTGAAAACCAGGTAAGATAGCAGAAGACAGGATTAAAAACCTGAAGAATAAGACAAATGAAAATATCCAGAAGAAAGAACACATAAAGAAAAAGGGAAACTGTGAACAGGCCTAACATATGTATAATTGGAGTCCCACTAGAAGTAAAACAGGATGAGGCAAAAAAATTATCTGAAAACTAATAGTTGAGGATTTCCAAAATGATTCAATGACATCAAGTCAAAGATTTAAGGAGCTTTTCAAACTTCAATAAAATACATATAAAGAAAATGACACATATTATAGTCAAACATGTAAAATGTCAAAAGGAACAAGAGAATATTAAAACCATCCAGATATCTTTAAAAAATAATGATAGGACTAATAGTGGCCTGATGACATAAATGAGTGGAAAAGACCACAAAATAATTTATTTTCAAGTGCTGAAGGAGAAACAAAAACCTACCAACAAAGAATTCTACATCTAGTAGGAATAACCTGCAAAACTTAAGGCAAAATGAAGAAAAATTTTTAGGCAAACAAAAATTGAGAAGTTTCATCACTAGCAGTTTTTCATTAAAGGTATTTTTAAGCAAAAGTATAATAATACAATTGATAAACCAGACTTAATTAAACTTAAAAATTTCTACCACTCTGCAAAAGACGACATCAAGAGAATTAGAAGACAAACCACAAACTGGGAGAAAATATTTAAAAAACCCACATCTGATAAAGGATTGTTATCCAAAATGGCAAAGAACTCTTCAAACTCAACAATAAGAAAACAAACAACCCAATTTAAAAACTGAGCCAAAGATCTAACAGACATCTTGCTAAAGAAGATATACAGATGGAAAATAAGCATATAAAAAGATGTTCCACATCATGTCACCAGGGAAATGCAAATTCAACCAACAATGAATAAGAATACACATCTATTAGAATGACCCAAATCCAGAACATTGACAACACTAAATGCTGGTGGAGTGTGGAGCAAAAGGAATTCTCATGTGTTGCTGATAGGAATACAAAATAGTACAGCCACTTTGGAAGACAGTTTAGCAGTTTCTTATAAAACTAAGCATACCCTTACTATATGATCCAGTAATCCCATCCTGTGGTATTGTACTGTTCTTTGTTAACAATTATACCTCAATAAAGCTGTTAAAAAATATGTAATTAATAAGCAAGAAAAAAAATAACTTTCTCCAGTAAGTCTTTTGCCCTATGTCAGTGTTCTCCAAAGAATTCAAAGAAACAGAACCAATAAAATGTATGTGTGTGTGTGTGTGTGTGTGTGTGTGTGGTGAAAAAGAGAGAATGAGAAAGATAGATTTAGAGATATAAGATTAATTGTGCAAGTACAAGTCGAAAATTTACAGGGTAGTCCAGCAGCCTGCACACTCAGGGAAGAAACGCAGTTCAGGTCCAGAGGCAGCCTGATGGTAGAATTTTCTCTTCTTTGGAGAAGTCTACCTTTGTCTTAAGTTTTCAACTGATTATGTGAGGCCCACCCATATTATCAAGACAATATGCTTTATTCAGTGTCTACTTATTTAAATACTACTCCCATACAAAAAAAAAAAAAAAAATCATCACAGAAACATCTAGACTAGTATTTGGCCTAATATCTGACTACTGTGACCCAGCCAAGTTGATATAAAATCAACCATTATACCCAATTTCCCAGAATATAATAATTTTCCTGTTTGTCGTCCCTTATCATCTTGCACTTTTTCTATTATGGTATTTCCCACATGTAAATGACTATCTTCACTGCTAGGGTATAAACTACATAAGAAAATCTATCTGATCTACCTTACCATTGCTGCCTCAATGACCAGGAAGCCCACAGTACTTGGTAGACATTTACTATTTATATCCCACAGTACTCGGTAGACATTTACTATTTATATCCAAAGTGAAAAAAAATGAAGATTGTATATAAGAGATACTATGAAGGAAGACTTGACAAGGCTTGGTCACTGAGGCATGTAACATATAAAACTTAATTCCAGTTATCAAGTCATGTGATTCCAGGTACTAATAACAACAGTATAAAGAGCTGATTGAGGGATGGACATGTTGAAATTTAAGTTTTAGCGGGATACTGGAAGGAAAAATTCCAGGAGATTTTAAGGTATAAAAGGTAATTTACTCAGGAGAAGATGGGACAAGATATGTAAGAATAATAGTAACAGTTACAACTGAGGATGAGATTTCCAAGGAAGCTCCACAAAGAAAAATAAAAGGCTGCCCAATAAAACACTCAATTGTAGAAGGTGTATATTGTGCTTATTTCGATTTTTATCACTTTTATTAATGATGCAGTGGATACACTCTAAGTCAGACTCATAAAAACTGAGATACAGCGGGAAGTGAAAGAAGAATTGGAACTCCTGAGAGTAAGTAATTTATTCAAGTCCACACAGCTAATAAGCGGCAGGGTCAGTACAGCCAGGTGGTTTGGCATTAGTGTCTGTCCTCTCAGCAAGCTGTCTCTTTTGACTCATTGGAAATTGATAAGATGGAATATGGACAGAACTTGGGCAAATGCTCACAGTAAGGGGATGAATTCAAAGAAGAATCACTTAAAGAGACTGAGAAAGCATAACAGAGGCAGGCAAGCTGGAGAGGACAGTATTATAGAAGAGATGCAGTGTTCAAGGGAAGAGAGTCAGCAGTGCCACAGAGAGGTGAGGGAAGAGAAGGACTGAACAAGAAAATGTGGCATGCCCTCTCCTTTTAATTTTTACCATCTGCAGTTTAATAAAAAGCTGACATTAAGTACCTTAAATTTAGAAAAGGTATTTGCTAAGATATTAATTATCCTTCCTCTCTGTTCTCTGAACTGAGATAATTAATATTCACTAGCCTTTTGCTGTCTGACATTTTGACTTTTAGACCTCCAGGGCATCATCATCCTGGTTGTTCTTTCAAAGAGCTATTATGCTGATAACTGTCCACTATTTAGAATTGTTTTAATGACATAACACTCTCTTTGCTGCCAATCAATTGTAATAAACAAGAAATGAGATTTCATTTTTTTTCCAGGCTATCAGAATAAATTTATTCTAAAATTTGGCATTTGTATTACCCAGAAAATAAAATAAATGAAGAATGCCCACATCATGCTGAGATCTTTTCTAACCTTGGTAAGTTTAATATATCCATAAGACATAAAAAAAGTCATATAGTCATATTTTGTGTTTATCTCAGGATCTCAGAGACAGTTTGCAATATCAGACAGTGTATGTCAAACTTTTATTTTTGCAGAAATTTTTTGCTTAAATTGATCATTTAAAGGCTCAAGAGTTTACAGGCTCAAGACATATGTGAGAAAAGCGCTGATGATGAAAGGAAATGTAGCTGGATTTGTCTCCATCCATTTGTACCCAGTTATGAAATAGTTGGGTTGAAGGTCAGCTAGAAGTGTGAAGAGAGGCTATGGAATAAAATGCTGTACAGATCAGAGAGCAGCATTTTTCACTGTCTGAATGACTGGCCTTCTCTGCTAATAGGCCTTCCCATATAATATGTAATCTGAAATGACACAAGGGAGAGTAAAACCCTAGTAGGTGGTAAAGAAGTAAGGATGTACTGAATTAAAGAGGAAATCTGAAGATCTCTTCTACTATCCAAATTAACTCTCCTGGAGAACAGAAAATCTTATGAATTACCCAAGTTGGAATTAGTCTATAATTTCACAGCATTTTTGCCTCTGTTTACATTTATACCTGAGTACCTAAAGTCTGATATCCACCTGCACAGTTATCCAGGCAGTATTTTCTCCAAGACTTTCAGGGTTCATCTTTGTTTCCAATTTCTCTGGCCTGTTCTCAGTCCTTGGCTTGTTAACCCCTCGGTTCTTCTTGAAATCCTTTTCTCATTTGTCTTGCATAATAATGCACTCCTCCTATATTTGCAGTCATTCTTTGTCAGCACACTTCATGGACTCTTCTTACTCCTCAGGTTAAAAAAAAGAAGAAAAAGAGGAAGAAGAAAATAAAAGAAGAAAAAGGCAATCCTCCAGGTATTATCTTCAGCCCTCTTTTCTTGCTTCACATGGTTACTTTCGACTATTTAAATCACAGGATAGCTTCCAAGACCAACTCTCTGACATGACTCTTAAATCTTCAACCTATAACCCATAAACCACTCACACTAAATCTTTCCCCACTACTCCTTTCAGAGGAACTTGTGGTTCTCTTTCTAGATTTTTCACTCTAATAGCGGCTCCATTTACCATATTGAATTCCTACTCTGTCAAAACACAACACAAAATTCACCTACTCTATTTAGGTTTCTGCTACTTCCACAGGAAAATGTAGTATTCTCAGTTTGTCCATTCATAGAGTGTGTTACTCTACCTAGCATCCACTGCCCTCTATTGTAATTTTTTCTTTTAATTTTTCTACCACATTACACTGTGAACTCCCTGAGACAGAAGGGCCTAAGTCTTATTCATTTTTATCTCTTCCATAAGATTTAGCACTGTGCTCTTTGAACATAGAGAGCCCTTAATAAATGCTAGTTGTTTTTCTTTGACAGTGAGATCTTAAGTCTCCCTAAAACATTATGAGAAGCTATAAATAAACTGCTATGATGTAGTGTCTCTAAACAGGGAAGTGCAAGAATAAATTAACTTCATTTTTCTTTTTAAGGACATTTTTAGGCTTTCATTGTGATATCTATATTCAGTGTTTTCCCTGGAACTATTTTATTGCAGATGTTCTTCCTGTTACAAAATAGATTTATTTTAAATAATGTAAGTTAAAAGTGAATTTTACTCTTGATTTGTTGTTTGTTTTTTTGCAGATTAAATATAGTTTTAAATATACTAGAATAATTTATAATTTAGGCCTAAATTGAAGATATATCATTAATTTTAATATCCTAAAATATATGCTTGGTATATTGGATCTTTTGTTTTGTTAGTCTTTTAATCATACACATGTTCTTTATAATACACATATTATATACATCCATTCCTTCGGTACTACGCCAAAGAGTCTCTCCTTATCTCTTCCAGAAAGTAGACTTTTCCCATTTTTATTTACATATCTTCTCTTTCCTAACCTTCAGCTCTTTTGTCCAACTTTGGGAGAACAGAGCTACAATGACAATTAGATGGAAAGCGGTCTATAAAACATTTTTGATTGCTGATGGGAATCCCAGTGTTCTGGTCCACTTTTCACGTAATAAAGTAATTTAAATGTAAGTGTGCTTTCTCAATAGTGTCATTTACTGACATTTAAAATAACTCAATTCAATACCTTGATTAAAAAAGAATAACAGTCACAGGTCTATAAAGTTTGTTCCATGTTAGTGTTTTTATGAAATAAGAAAAACAAAAAGAACAATTTAATATTTCATGGAGTTGCATTTATTTAATTTCTAGGATTGTTCCATATTGGCATATATGTCTGAAGGGTCTAAAAATATTCCTAGCACTTAATAAGACCCTAGGAAACATTTGTGAAATGAATGAATGAATGATGATATATTTTTTCTTTTATAGTTCAAATTTATTTTTTTTAATTAAATTATATTAGTTGCCAGCTGTTCCACTTTAATAGTCTTAGCTGATAAATGTTAACTTCATATCAATCCACCAAAGACTAATTTATTGGTCCCTAAATTCTAAAAGTCTAGAAATCATTAGCTTGGAAGACAATTTTCTTAGTGTGATCCCATTAATTTAAAAAATTTTTAAATTCCATTCCCACTTTACCCAAACTTTACTATCTACCTACACGAAAGAACTATCTAAGTAGCTGAATACTGGATTCAGGTTGATCTAGAAAGTTTTAGCCCGGGCATGGGCATGCAGGGATGGGGGATGGAGAGGATCAGTCAAGTCAAAATCATTTTGAAAAATAAAGTTTAAGAAAATAAATAAATAAATAAATAAATATTGTGTGAATCCAGAGGTTCAGATAAGTTGAGGTCAGAGACAGATGGAGTCAATGTTAAAGTAATGAAGATAGAAAATGAACCAGACAATCAACTGGAAGATGGGGAAGGAGGGCCCAATTGTTATACGTGCTTCTAAGCATCCACCTACAAATACAGGTTCCAACAGCCCTTTCCAACTCAAGATGCCAATCACAGTTTCGGTTGTTACCTGAACTCTTGACCAACTGGCTATGAGTTAGAAGTTCCCACAACCCCCTACATGGGTTTGATTAATTTGCTGGAGCTGATCACAGAACTCAGAAATCCCATTTACTTAATAGTTTACCCATTCATTACAAAGGATATTAAACGATACAAATCAATAGCCAGATGAATTATTACAGGGCGCCTGGGTGGCTCAGTCGTTAAGCGTCTGCCTTCGGCTCAGGTCATGGTCCCAGGGTCCTGGGATCGAGTCCCACATCGGGCTCCCTGCTCTGCGGGAAGCCTGCTTCTCCCTCTCCCACTCCCCCTGCTTGTGTTCCTGCTCTCGCTATGTCTCTCTCTGTCAAGAAAATAAATAAAATCTTTAAAAAAAAAATAAAAAAAAAATAAAAAAAACAGATGAATTATTACATATGGTGAGGTCCTAAACAAAGGAGCTTCTGTCCTCATAGAGTTTGGGACCCAGTGTGGTGGCACGTGAAAGCATTCTGGTTCTCTAAACTGGAAGTTCTCTGAACCCCCTCCTTTTGGGTTTTTTACAGAAGCTTCATTAATAGGCATGACTGATTAACTCATTGACCTTTGGTGATTGATTCAACCTCTAGCACTTCTCCCCTCTCCAGAAATCAGAGGAATGGGACTGAAAGCCACAACCCTGGAATCACATGATTGTTTCTCTTAGCAAACAATCCCAATTGTTAGGTGTTTTTCAAAAGTTATCTCATTTTTTTTTTTTTAAAGATTTTATTTATTTATTTGAGAGAGGGAGAGAGAGAGAATGAGAGAGAGAGCATGAGGCGGGGAGGGTCAGAGGGAGAAGCAGACTCCCCGCCGAGCAGGGAGCCTGATGTGGGACTCGATCCCGGGACTCCAGGATCATGACCTGAGCCGAAGGCAGTCGCTTAACCAACTGAGCCACCCAGGCGCCCCTCAAAAGTTATCTCATTAAGATAAAAAAAGACTTCTATTGCTCTCATCACTTAGGGGGTTCTAAGAGTTTTAGGAGCTCTATGTCAGGAATGGGGTTGAAGACCAAATATATACATTTCTTATAATTCACAATATCACACCATCCATACTATTTTCTACTCTAATTAAAAAACAACTAAATGAACAACAACAAAAAATAGCAGTGTTATGGATGGTTTTTCAAGAATGTTAGGTAAATAATTAGTTTTGCTGATCAGGGCACCCTTTAAATAGGGATATAGATATATTCTGTAAGAAAAAATGCATTCTCTCAGTCTTTAGACTGTAAATCTCCAAAACTACACTTAGGAAACAATACAATTAAGAGTATCTACAGCCTCACTCAGGAAATGTGAACATCACCAAAGAGATAAAAAAGAATGATATGGAAAATAATGCTTAGCTTGTGTTTCATGGCATTTAGAAAGAATGTCCTTTGATAAATATGTTTGAAATATGTACTGGAAATATCACAAGTTCTGTGGATATATTGGAGGGGTTTTGTTTCTTTGTTTGTTTGTGTGATGTGGGGCTTGAACTCACAATCCTGAGATCAAGACCTGAGCTGAGATCAAGAGTCTGATGCTTAACCGAGCTACCCAGGCACCCCTATATTGGAGGGTCTTAAACATTTCGTAAGAAAATCCCAACACTGGTAAGTATAGTTATAAATGTTTCAAATGTGTTATACTCTCATATAATTATTCTCTGAAGGTCCATAATGGAAGTATGTATTGACACTAAGTATCAATGCGTATGGGCCCTGGTGACCAACTTTTATGCTTTGGCAGCTTCAACATTATTGTGTGTGTGTGTATCAGCTAATAATTTTTAGTACTGCATACCAGAAAAATGAATAAAACATATATGTATCATTTGGTGCTAAGATATGTAATTTTTTATTACTCCCTAAATGTTTCTTTTCCTCCCATTGAATATGAAGCTTTGTGAGAAAAGGAAAATTATCTTTCACTGCCTTGCAGATCAATAGTATGTTATCTTATTGTTTGATTCTTTTCTTCAAAGTCAGGTGAGATCCAGATAATTGGACAAGACTCTAGATGAATAATCTTTGGTCTTTTTCTCACATCTCATATTCAGTCCATCACAAAATAATGTTGGCTTTGCTTTCAAAATTCATCTAGAATCTGACCACTTTTTTCCATCTCCACTGCTACAGCTCTCATCTCACCATTATCTCACTATCATTTTATACCTGGAAGACCAGAGGAACATTCAAAAAAATCTTTCTACTTCTATCTTTCATCCCACAAACTATTCCCATAATTTGCAGCCAGAATAATCCCTTTAAAGCCCAAGTGAGCGAGGTCAAACTTATGCTCAGTACTTGCAATATCTCCTCACTTCACTTAATGTTCCATAGGTCCTAGAACCATCTTCATAGTTGCTTACAAGGTTCTACATTCTGTGCAACACCCCCACCTCCTTTCCACTCTATTGGATATCCTACAACTATTCCCTCCCTTACTCTGCTCCATCCTTATTGCCCCCTTGCTAATGCTAAAGCATGTGAACATACCAGGCCCTTTGCCCCACCTGGCATGTCTGCTACACCACACAAATATTCACTTGCACTCCCAATCTCCATTTTGTACTATTTTTTTTCATAGATTTTATAAGCTTCTATAATAATTAACTTATATATTATATTTTTCATTGGCATCTCCCACTAAAACATAAAGTCTATAAGGGTATATACATCTTTTAATATTTAATTTATAAATTATATTTATGTATTACTATTCCATAAATAAAATAATATAAAAATACTTATATTTTATAGTTTTATAGAAATTTATACAATTATATCCCCAATGACTAGACTAGCATTCAGCAAATATTAGGTTAAGTCACATTAGTATGAATGAATGAATGAATGAATGAATGAGTGATTCTAAAAAGCAATGTCCAAGAGTTATATTTAAACTTATGTAGATACTCAAATAGTCAACCAGAAACCACAATCCTAAAACTTAAGAATATATTTCATTCCTACATATTTATTGAATTTATAAACTAGTTCAATTACTACAGTAGTAACTTTTCAACTAAAAATGACATCTAGTCCCTGACTTGTCTTGAGAATTGCAAAATTTTTTCTTGTAACATGTGTGAAAATGGAAAAGAGCCAGGGTCAAGTATTATATACAGACTAATCTGGGAAGAAAGCTACTCAGAGATCCAGAAAGGTAGAAGGTAGCTTTATCATACTGGGCTGGATTTTAAGAACAGACTTTGAAATCTTGGAAAAAAGACTTGGGGGTAAAATAAGCAAAAAAATATCCCATGTAGGAAGTAGGGTGAAACTACTAATAATGCAATCTATAAATTATTAAGTATCTACTGCATTGCAGTCATCCAACCCCAGTACATAGGAAAGTTAGATAAATGGGAGCTTAGAAATAAGAGTAAAAGCAGGAAGACCATTATACTTGTACAACGTGAACATTTAGCAGTAAAGGCAAACTGTGGCTAACACTTAGTTTGGACTCCTCCATTCCAACAGCATCCATTCCGATACAGGGTCTATTTTGAAGCGGGGAGTTTTCATAGCCTATACCCTAACACTAATTTACTGGTACAAAATAATTAAAGGTATTTTATGATTTCACTAAGATCCATTTCATTAAAAAAGACATTAGTTTTGGATGTTTAATGTCTTCACAAGCACACTCATTACTGCTGGTCAACATATCACATGAAAACCTATAGAAAGAGTCAGTAATTATGTCTACTTATATTCAGAGCAATGAAAATGTCAGCATGTTAAGCATCCTCATAAGATTACAACCTTCCCTTTACTCCAGAACACATACGACAGTTAATTTAATACCTGGCATAATGGAAAACTTCAGCAAATCTAACAACTCCCTAATGGCTTCTTGCCGCAGCTGCTTGATGGGGGAAGACAGTGTATCAAATTTTTATTCCTATTTAAGCTCTAGAGAAACAGGCTTGTTTATTTATAAGAAAACAATGTTTTAAAAGTAGCACTTAAAATGTATTGCCTGCCATTTTTAATATTTACTATTTCATAGGGACTGATAGAAGCAGAAAGAAATAAAATTTTAAAGACAGAGATACAGCTTTGTCAAATTCTTTCTGAGACTCGGGTTAAGAAAGCTATCAGTGACAGCTCCTTCGGAGGAAGAAACATTATTTAGTCAAATTTCAGATAATGAAAAATAATACAACAGATAAGAGAAAAGGAAACTACTATTTAATTTATTTGCTTTCACACTATAAATTGAAACTTGTGTAGATGACTTAATCACTTCTTTCTATATAACATATATGTGAATAGATAAATTGAAAGCTAAGTAATCAAAAAGATGCGAAGATCTAACTTATTGCAATAGAGCATACAAAAATGTCAAGGGGTAATTCTGGGGACAGAGATTTTAAGAGCAGACTGTATGCATTGCTATCCTCCGTTTTTCCTCGAAGGATATCATCAGACATGAATACAGTCTTTTCTTGCCGTTACTTCCTCTTATATTTCTGAGTTGGTTTCTCCTTTGAAATCATTTCCACCACCTTTCTTTGGTAAAAAATAGTACCTCAACTAAAGAAAGTAATCCGACCTAACAAAAACCCTAACATTTATATTTTGAAACCTTTTTTAAAAAAGATTTTATTTAATTATTTAAGAGACCATGAGCAAGACAGCACACACAAGGGGAACAGCAGAGGGAAAGGGAGAAGCAGACTCCCCACTGAGCAGAGAGACTGATGTGGGGTTCGATCTCAGAACCCTGAGTTCATGACCTGAGCCAAAGGCAGCTGCTTAACTGACTGAGCCACCCAGGCACCCCTATTTTGAATCCTTTTTTAGCCTATATTTGGAAATAAGAAAAATAATTACCGGCTATAATATGCACCTTGTTATTACTATTTATTAAAAATTCTGTGAAATTAAAAAAAAACTTGAGGGAAAAGGTCAAAGAACACTTTTTTTTTAAATTTTATTTTATTATGTTATGTTAATCACCATACATTACAGCATTAGTTTTTGATGTAGTGTTCC
Source organism: Phoca vitulina (assembly GCF_004348235.1). Taxonomy (NCBI): domain Eukaryota; kingdom Metazoa; phylum Chordata; class Mammalia; order Carnivora; family Phocidae; genus Phoca; species Phoca vitulina. Next base: position 16,082,701 of record NW_022589729.1, on the reverse strand, counting down.
ATGATTCATTGTTTGCATATAACACCCAGTGCTCCATTCAACACGTGCCCTCTTTAATAGCCATCACCAGGCTAACCCTCCCCCCCATCCCCTTCCCCTCTAGAACCCTCAGTTTGTTTCTCAGAAAAGAACACTGGTTTTAAAAGCTGGATGAATAAGTGAGAGAAATGGGACTAAGATATCAGCCAACAAAATTTCCCTATGAATCACTTCACAAGTGACTAAGTAAGAACGCACCAAATATTTTGTTTTTCATTCTCAAGGATTATGTAAACAAAGGAAAATTTTACAGGTCTTTTGAAAAATCATAATCCTATCTAGAACCCTACGTGATTTTAAGAAATGTGAGGCTGTTTTAGGGAAATGCAGAAGGTTCAAATGCTCACGAAATCATATTTCAAAAGATCACACTCATATCCCTTACCAAGACACAAGATGCTCTGTGGTCTGCCCCCATCCAACTATCTCTTTGCTCTCACTTCCCTATTCTAGTGTAAGTGATATAGAACAGGTTAGAATTTCCTGCATCAATATTCTCCTTTACATCTCTGTGACTTTTTACTAGTTTCTGAAAAATAGGAATTTTTCCTATTTCTTTTTTATTTGTTTTTGAGAGAGAAAGAGAGAGAGAGAGAGACAGAGGATGAGTGGGGGAGGGGCAGAGGGAGAAGCAGACTCCCTGCTTAACAGGGAACCCGACGGGGGACTCTATCCCAGGACCCAGAGATTACCACCCCAGCGGAAGGCAGATGCCTAACCAACTTAGCCACCCAGGTGCCCCTCCCACCCTATTTCTTTAACAAACAAGAAAAAAAAAATCTTTAGATGATGTCATCATCTAATCATTTTCAAGGAATCAAATCAAATATCTCCTCTAAAATTCTTCTCCTGGCCCTCTGAGATGGGTTGAGTTCCCCTCATGTACCATGCAACCTAAACATACCATTATAATATTACCACTTAGCATACTATGCGGAAATTATCTGTTTTCTGTGGTTTGTTTCTTCTACTAGGTTATAAATTTCTTAATTAGAAAAATGTGGCTTTTTTTATCTGTCTTTCTAGTGCCTAGCATAATGATTGGCATTCAATGGGTGCTAAAATATCTATCATAAAATAATGAGATTGTCCTCAGAACTTGGTAACTGGTAATAGGTCAAATGCCTTAGCATCTGTGGAATTAGCAAATACCATGTTCACATAACTTATACTGCAATATGTTGCTACAATTGTTTTATTTTATTATTAGTTATTGTTGTTAATCTTTTACTAATTTATAAACTCAACTTTATCATAGGTATGTTTGTATAGGAAAAAACATAGAATATATAGAATTTTACAATATCCGTGGTTTCAGGCATCCACTGCAGTTCTTGGAACATATTCCCAGTGGATAAGGCGGGGGGGGGGGGGGGGCTACTATACTCTATATTTTAGTGTCAATGGTCTGAACAGCAGTCAGTTTTCCTTAAAACACAAAAGCCAACAAATTATGTTACCGGATAATAGCTTGTCCTAAAGTCTAATTTATAGTTATTTAATCAAATGGTAAAAGTGTAAAGCAAGCACATAGAGACTTTAGATGTTGATGAAAACATTTAAATATAAACATTTTAAGCACAATCATATGCAAATATCAGTCTTAATTGTTAACACTGAATATAAAATATAAAAATATAAATTATAGTTTTATGATACTCAGATACCATCAGCCTTAATCATAACATTGGTAAGCAAATATCTGCTGTAACATTTTATTTTTTTCTGATTTCCTAGCATAACTAACAGAACCTGCATTCATATAATCAAAAATTCATGGAATATTAATATTTTTGACATCATCTAAAGAATTCTCTTAATTAGGCTTCACTCTATAAAATTTATGTATGTGTATTTGATGTCAAATTCTGAGTTAAAATAACATTAAACCATATTTTTTCTACCTCTGGAATTCTCAATAAAATACTTAAAACAACTCAGTAAAGCATGCTTGCCTCTCTAGAAAAAATGTTCCATAGTGTTGAATATATAAGCAGGTTTATCAATCGGTAACCATAAGTCAATACTTTGAATCTTTTTTTTTTAGAGAGAGAAAGAGAGAAATTGGGAGTGAGTGGTGGGAGGGGCAGAGAGAGAAAAGGAGAGAGAGAATCTCAGGCAGGCTCTGCACTCAGCTTGGAGCCCAACATGGGGCTCATTCAAACAACCCTGCGATCATGACCTGACCGAAATCAAGAGTCGGACATTTAACTGACTGAGCCACCCAGGTGTCCCTGGTGATTTGAATCACTTTAAGGGGTATTATTTAATCTCTTGATCAACCTATGAGCTAGGTGTTCCACTGAACTTATATTAATAATAATAATAATAAAACAATAAAAATCATTAGCATCTAGAAGACATTCTGTTGCGGTAAAGTGGTTAAACATAAATTGTATAAGAAAACATTTGAGGGACACCTGCGTGGCTCAGTTGGTTAAGCGTCTGCCTTTGGTTCAGGTCATGATCTCAGGGTCCTGGGATCCAGAGCCCACTTCAGGCTCCCTTCTCAACGGAGAGTCTGCTTCTCCCTCTCCCTCTGCTCCTCCCCCTGCCACCTCATGTTCTCTCTCTTGCTCTCTCTCAAATAAATAAATAAAAAGTCTTAAAAAAAGTAGAAAAGAAAACATTTGAAGGCCTATTAACAAGGTGAAAGTATATGTGAATACAGTTTTTGAGATATTCTGGTAATGACTAGAAAAAGAAGATTTTTTTCCCTGTTTTGTAAATAGTTATTATTAATAATAATCTGCCTTTCTACACACAAATAATCTTTGGTACCACACAATTTTAGGGAACAGTGAGAAATAGTAAAATTTATCTATATAATGATACTATGACCACAAAAATGTTCAAGGAAGACAGATGACCAGATATTGCAGAGAAAAAAAAATTATCTCTAAAATTCATCCAGCTTTTAACATTTTCTCCAGTACTTCAGCCACTGTTAAAAGTGCAGAAGACAAAAAGACTAACCAAAACTAGATGATCACACTAAAAATTAGTGGTGAAAACCTTAATGTACATCAGAATCACCTTCAGGATCTACCCCACATTCCGCGCCCCCCCGCCCCTGCTGAGTTTCTATCCGAACGTTTGGGTTAGGGTTGAAGAACTTTGATTTCTAATGAGTTACTGTATGCTGAGAGGATAGCAACCCTACCTGTACATTATGGGCATCGGGGGAATATTTACAATATGCTCATGCTCAGGCTTGCCACCCGAGTTTCTCAAAAGATTGATTGTTGAAGGCAAGACAATGCTATGCACTTTTGAAGCTCTCCAGGTGTTTCCAATAAGTCTAGAGGAAAAGTGTAGTCTTCAGGAATGATGGGAAACAGTTGGACACTGACGTATAAATTGAGTACCCAAAGCTTTAAAAAACTGAAGGAGGATATTTAATGATAACAATTAATTATATTTACATAGCATTTTCCACTTTATGATGCACTCACCTATGTTTTATCTTGCTTAATTTTGATCTTTACAACAATTCAATACATAAGAAATAATTTACACTTTTCAGAAAATTCATCTGAAGCTCAGGAACCGTTCTGAAAAAGTGCCACGGGTCACAACTTTCATATATGCAGGCAGCAAAACTGAAACCCAAGCATTTGGGCTGTAAGTTAAGTTGTTATTGCTGTATGCCATGTGATTATTATATCTACAGAACACTGAAGAGACCAATATAGGCAGAGCAGACACTCTATTGGGTAGTAGTGAAAAATCATACAGGATATTTGGAGGAAAACAGATATCAGTAGGGTAGCCAAGACTATAAAGTAATCTTGAAAAAAAAAAATCAAAAATCTGAAATGTATGGTAATCAATGAAAACAGGAGAAGACACTGTCACAGAAATACATGCAAACCATATATATATATTATGTGCTAACATCTTATCTGGAATCTGTGTGTAAAAAAACTTACAAATCAATTCATTGTAAAGCTGTAAAAGAAAAGAAAATTCATCATTTTCTCTAATTATAAAAATCAACCTCATTACAAACCCAACCCTCAGAGTAAGATGCTGTTGGGTAAGATCAGTGAAAGAAGAGAGAAAACTAACTCAATGCATTCCTGCTCCTGAGAGTAATGGCTTCCGTGATGTGGCCATTTTGTCTACCTCTAGTTGTGCAGTTTTGCTCTCTCAGTCCTCAGATTGATTTCTTGGGTGTTCCAAATACTTTGATATTTATCTAGCTGTGTTCAAGGGACAAGGCAAGCTTAGGGTCCCCCTACTCTTCTGCCATCTTAACTCCAAGTTCAATGTAAATTTTAATTATTCATCTTCTGCTCTCCATTTCCCTGTTTGGTCTTTAGGAAAGAGTGTGGTCCTCTTGGCTGTGGGAAGCATTATGCCCTGATTTTACACTGGGTGCTATCTCCATTGGGCTGTATCTGACCTGGCCCAGTTGTGGGCACAAGAGCTATTGTGGAAGGCCACTGGGCAAGAGCATCTTGATAGAATTCTCTGCTGCATGCTCTGGACAGTGTATCTCCTGGGCTCTTTTCTTTACAAAAATAGTGTTCTTACGTTTCTGGCAATGTTCTCTTGCTGACCAACCCCTTGGCTCATCTCTCACAGGCATCATGGACCCTAATAATGACTTTCTGACTTCCTAGCCTGCATAATCTGCCCTCTAGCCTTCAATAAAATATAATGTCACTTCATGGTGGAAACACCTGACAAGCTGTAGACCAGGTTCAGGGATGTGAGGAAACTCCCCAGGAATTATCAGATATTTGTTTTGTCCAAGTGTTTGTCCACTATCACTTGATAGTGGGGTGGGATGTAATAAGTGCATCCCTGAGTGTTGCATATGCTAATGAACAGGAGTCAAGTCAATGGATAGAATCTGAATGGTGAGAAGTAGGACTGAAATAAGCAGCCCAAAGGGTACCATAATTTTTCCTTGTTCTCCAACAAGATAGGAGACTGAGAGAATAGCCTTGGCCACTAACAGGAAGGGGAATGTCAAAAGACTGAGGTGCATTTGTTTGATGTATTTGGGTATTGCGGTTGTCATTAAAAGACTATAGTTTCCTCCATGGAGACTGATCTCCCTCTACTGGAAAAATTGAGAAGTTGAGTGGTTGCCTAAGAACAAATTAGACTTTTATTACCTCTACTGCATGATCCTGAACCACCACATTCTGATTTACCAGAAGGAAAAGTGAACTACAGGTAGATCCAGCGTCCCTTCTTTTGGATAACAGTGCTCAAGTGGCTCTCTTATCAGATTCTCTTGAGTGGGCAAACCTATTACACATTTGATTTGCCAGATTTGGAAAAGGAGTTAAATGGGAAGGGAAGTATCTGTATCATCACATTTACTGTGCTGCCACGGGGCACTTGAAATCTCTTATTATTTAGCCAGCAATGAATAGGCCAAGACATGGAACTGGTCCTTTCAGGGGTGACTTGATATGCTGAGAGCTTAAAACCAAGTGCCAATGACTTTAAAGTAGAGACTGACTCACACTGAGAGCCCAGAGTTGACTCATTAATTCTGGGTTCTTAGCAATCATATCTTTCTCAGGCCAGGTTGCTAGACATGGTCATTCAGTTATAATGGGGCAAGGGAAAGCATCCAACAAAGACATTTTAATTCCACACATATTCTTTCATGCCTCATGTAAAAACAAAAAAGACAAAATTTTGCAGTGGGTCATTGGGAGTTTTAGAAGTGCTTCTGTTTCCACTCTTTGGTTTCCAGAGTGAGGTCTTCCTTCTACTGGGGATAGAACATTATGTGGGGGTGGGGAATATCTTTGACTTAATGGATATGACTGAAGGATGGTAGTCTTTGAGTGTTGCCTCTGAGTTGGTGCTTCAGTTGTACCTTCGGAAGGCTATATCAGTGCTCTATGAAATGCTAACTACTTCTAAACTGTGTGATTTATGATATAACCAATGGATCCCACAATCATGGGCCAATTCCCAGACTCTACAACATGAAATGGTCCCCTGGTCATATACTATTTTGTGTAGGATTCCAGATCTGTGAATGAGGTATTCCATAAACCACTAGATAGTCCTGCTGACTAGGGTTCCACAAGAAGAAAAGTCAAATCCGTATCACGAATATTCTTCCTGTGAGGAAAAAATTGCTTAATTTCACTTCTAAGACAGAAAGTTCCCAATGTAGCTGACTTGCTGCCAACTGGCCATTTGGTCTCCTTGAAATATATTGCTATATCAGCATGGCTGCATTGGTCTCTGTTGCTGACTGATTAGATCCTCAGAAACTGCAAAAGCTAATTTGTTTTTATAAGTGGTAATTAATGGGCTCATATACAGCCTCCATCACTGCAACTATAACCAATTTATTCATGTACCATTTTGCCAGTTCCATTGTGACCACAACAAAGCTGCGTAATGCCAAGTAACCAAAACATTTTAAATTCAGTTGTTTAATGTCTCTTCCATGGTGAATGCTTTCTCATGTATGTTAAAATGTGATATAATACTTCATGTTTTGTGTCCACTCCCATGTCCATTCACAGGCTGTTGTTCCAGACATCCTCATATGCGATTCTTCAATTGACCATACCATTAGCTTATAGTATATATTCTCATCTCAGGCCACTTCTCTTTTCCATATAAAATAGATGATCGTTTACACTGTCATTAACTCCATCCATGGGGAATTTTCCTTTGTTACTGTCTTTTAAGGTCACTTTTGACTGTGGCTATCATGCAACAATAGTTCATTTTCAGCTGACCCCCACATACAGAGCCTAATCATCTAGAATCCAAGTTTAGACCTTTTATTCCTCTTTTATCTAGTCATAAGATACCTCCCCATATGGTCATAGGTATAAGCCAGGGGAGGGATACTGGGGCAACTCTGGTGGATGACCTAGGTATCTTGGCTACCTTGTGCCTCGGTGGCTTACTTATGCCTCTGGTCCTGATCAAGCTTGATGTTGTGCTATTTAATGATAAACTGTAGATAGGCCTGTCCAATTTCATGATTTGGTGTTCCCGATAGACCCTCAGTCATAGTGGGCAGGTCATTTGGTACTTATGATCAAGTATTCTGTGTCTTCCAGGAACCAATAATATACCTAGAACCAGTTGTCAAAAAGGGTATAATTCTCAGCCTTGCTCCAGAGTCTCAGAAGCCCACATTGTAATTCTTCCTCTGAAATTCATTGTGAGTTCCGCACTGCATTGTTTTCTACCACTGGCATTTCTGATTATAGGTTTTTACGGCCATATGGTAGGGTTGTTTTCATCACAACCTGGATCTCCTGCACAGATCTTTTACTTTGTCTTTTACTTTGGAGAAGAGGGATCAAGGGAGACCTTTCTGGCTATCATGCAAGTCTGACCCTCCTGAAGAAGAGGAAGAAGGAAGGATGATTGTGTGGAAGAGTCTTATATCACAATGCAGTTTCAAGAATTTTGGGGCCATGCCAAAGGGGAGTCCTTATACAAAAGGTGACTGTTGGACGTGTCTCATATCTCACATGAATGGGCCTGCATTACTACCCCTTTCCATGCTTAGTCATTGTCTGGGAGTAGTCTATGAATGTGTGGTCTAGGTTAAAAAGTCAAGTGGATACAGAGGGTCAGCTGCTGGGGTATCGTTCAGTTATGCTCTCAAAAGGAAGAAGGAGGATAGGCACATACTCATGGCCTCCACAGACATAAACAACCTCTGATTCTGTTTTTTTTGCCAAATGGAGTGTGGAGAACAGGATCACTGAATCAGACTTACACATCTAGACACCACACTCCATGGCCACTACAACTGCTATGCTCTCAGCTCCCATCCTAGATTAAAGACAGTGTGCACAGCAGGCTCTTCCCAAGGTTCCATACAGAAAGTAGGCTAAAACCCCTCTGTTTCAAGCTTTCTCTTCAGCCTTTGAACCCACCTCCATCTTCCAGGAGATCAGCACACATATATTCCATTGGTTTGACTTTTCTCCTTTCCCACAATCTTCCAGAGCTAGAAGCTAGTAGGCTTTTATTCTCTTCTCCTATGATTGGGACTTTTAATATTTCATATCCTGAGTTGTTATTACCACAGCTTGAGTTTACTAAGTTTATGACCTAATCAACAGGGAAGATTCTTTATATATCAGTGAAAGGTGAAAGAACTAAGAAAATCTGAAAAAAAGCTTGATTTGCAAGACTTGAAATACTAGTTTAGATATCAAAAGGTGAATATATTTGTTTCTTCATTCTTTTTGTATTCCTGCTATAAATCCTATCTATTTCCAAAGCAAATGGATGCTTCTGGCAGACTAAAAAATAATCCTGAATAAGGGAACTTGAAAGAAAAAAGTAAATTTTTTAATGTATCATCGTCATTGTGAGTTATGACAAATAACTGACAAAACAAAGGATTGTAAGGGTCAAATGAAGAAGTGACCTAGCTGACAAAAGCAATCAGAGAAACAACCCTACCCATATATGGTAGTTTATAGTTATTAAAGCCTGCAAATTTTAGCCCTCCTATTGCCATTGCTGAAGGAGTCCCACTAGCTTGCTGACGACTGGATGTGTATCAAGGCAGGTGGTGAGCAATGGGAGAATAATATCACAGTAATATACCTGTTCTCTACCTAGCACATCCTTTCACCTGAATTTTGAGAAGTGATCTTCTTAGCTCAGGTATTTTCATATGGAAGCTTTTTGTCTTGTGGAGTGAGGCCTTTCCAAGGACTTCTCTATTCTCCTTCATTATTCAAAGTCTAGTAATCCAGAACACAAGCTTAGAAAGGATTCCTCACCAAATTTTCTTCCCATTTTGTCTGTCAAAAATATGTTTGAGCCCACATACTATATAAAACATCTTTCAAGTTTCCATGGAGGATACAAGAAAAGCATTTGGAAGTTAAAACCAAAAAACTATATCGTTTTCTGTGCAATATAAACATGTAGCACCCCATCCCCATTCAACATCATTTTTGCCAAAAGAAATAAATAAGAGTAAAGAACGTATCTTAAATTTACTCTAACATGTATCAAAACTGTCCTTGAAGATCTTTTGATTTGTTTGAGAAGTCATAGTGTCTATGAAAACTAAATAATACTGCTGGGCAATTATATAGGACATCCCAGAAATGGTAATTAGATGACACTTAAAGAAAAGAACTCTGTTATTGGAATAAACAGTGATGGCCTGCCTTATGGTCAAATAAGAGTATCTGGATGGCTTTTCTCAAACACACTGAAAAAACCTCCTTCTTTCAAGATGTATAGGTCCTACAGCAAGCGATATTCATCCTTGTCCCTATAGCAAATGCAGTGCTCAAAAGCACAGACTACAAAGTCAAATTTCATGTGTTTAAATTCTGGTTCTGCCACTTAAGGGATGACTATGGAAAAATAATCATACCTACTATGCCTTGGCTTCCTCTTCTATCATCTATCAAAATAAATATACCTTCAAGATTTACCCCCCCACCACCAAAATAAACAAATTTATATAAGAACCCATGTAGGCCAGGGTCTGGCAAATATTAAGTACTCAGTAACTGTTAGCTATTATTACCGTAATTCCTTCCATATCACTCTTAAAGAAATATTCATTTAAAACCAAATCATATCAGGAGGCTATGATCACAGATTAATGATTGAATTGCTTTCCTGTTTGTAAGGGAGATGTTGAGGAGATAGTCTGAGGGGGAAAAGGGTGAGAGAGATTGCTAGAATAAGGGAGGAAGACTAATATTTATGTAGTGCTTGAATTTGCCAGACTTTTTTCACGCATTTATTTTTTTCATCAAACCCTAACCCTAACTTGCTCAGGTTGGCACGACTAATAGTGGCAGAACAGGTTCTTCTCTTACCAGTGAATATAATATTCTCTAAAATGGAGTACGGCAGAGAAGGGACACATAAACACGTGTATTTTAACCAGGAGCTTATACAGCAAAAACTAATTTGAGAAAGTTTATTATACAATTGCTTAAAGTTTCACTTTACTCATATAGGTACTATTCACCTCTTCTATTTCTCCTGTCAATAATAAACACATATAGAAAAGAGCTTCTTGTGCTTGAATATTATTCACTGTATAAATATTTTATATGTTTACAAATTCTTTGGTTATTTTCTGCTGCTAATAGTTCTTAAATCACTATAATTATAGAGTATGATGTATAAATATGAAATTTTAAATATATGTTTAATAAACTTGCCTTTGGAAAATAGAATAAGGTTTCATTAAGCTGTCTTTCCAGTTTTGTTAAATATACCAGCACATAACTTGAAATGTTAATGAAAATGTACTCTTTAATTTTAGGTGGTGACCTTTATTAAAATTAATTTCTCTCTACAGTGTATTTTTAAAAGTTAAAGGAAACAGATCAAAATTCTGTTCTAATTCTGAAAGGCTTATAATAAACCTCAAATAAATATCTTTGAATATGGAACATAGTTCTTACTTTACTATCTCCTCACATGTAATGTACCTGGAAGATATGTTCTTGATTTATTATTGTGTTTCTTGATAAAAGCTTATAAAATTCCTGCTTACCTATTTCTCCTCAAATGAGCAAGATAATATGAACATGTAGGTAAGCCATGCAGAACATGGCTCTTTAATACCCATCACCAGGCTAACCCATCCTCCCACCCCCCTCCTCTCTAGAACCCTCAGTTTGTTTCTCAGAGTCCATAGTCTCTCATGGTTCGTCTCCCCCTCCGATTTCCCCCCTTCATTTTTCCCTTCCTACTATTCTTTTTTTATTAAAAAATATTTATTGAGGGGCGCCTGGGTGGCTCAGTTGTTAAGCGTCTGCCTTTGGCTCTGGTCATGATCCCCGGGTCCTGGGATTGAGCCCCGCATCAGGCTTCCCTATTCGGTGGGAGGCCTGCTTCTCCCTCTCCCACTCCCCCTGCTTGTGTTACCTCTCTTATTGTGTCTCTCTCTGCCAAATAAATAAATAAAATCTTTAAAAATTATATTTGTTGATCACTATGTGGTATTATTGTTGGTGGTATGGCAGCAAATAAGAGATACAAACATCCTTGCTATTGTGGAGCTTATATGTCAGTATGAGAAACAGATAACACATAAATGCTCAAAACATCAGAAGATGGTTAAGTATCATGGGAAACATAAAGCAACAAAAGAAGACCAAAAACCACTGTGGGTTTTAGGTAGGAGGGAATTGACAATTTACAACAAAGTGGGTTGGGAACATCTTGATGAGGAAGTGATAATTGAACAAAGATCTAAAAAGCTGACTCAGTAGAGGGAGCCAGGTAGCCATCGGGAAGAAAAGCATCCAGGCAGTGAGAATGGCACATTAAATGTCTTGGCAAGGATGTGTGTTCATGTTTAAGAAATAGTAAGGAGACCAGATTGACTTCAGCAGGATGAATAAAGAGCAGGAGTTAGGAAATGAGGTCAAACCACAAAGGAGAAAGGTGCAAGTCACATGCTTTTCAATGGAGTGGATCAATCTGCTGGTTTGGTGAAGAGAGGTTGCCATAAACTGATTTATGCTTTCATAGGATTATTCTGGCTGCTGAACGTAAAATAGTCTCTACAGAGATGAAGAGTTAAAACAGCAGTATTGGTAGTCCAGGGGAAAAATGATGGTGACTTTGAATAAGATGTTAATAGAAAAATGGTAAGAGGTGGTCAGAATTTGAAGGTAGAAGCAACAGGATTTACTAACAGATTGGAAGTGGACTATGATAAAAAGAGTAAAATGAATGATGACTCCAAGGATTTGGAAGAGCATCCTAGTATGGTATTCAGTTTTCTCTTACTGTGCCTTCCAGAAAGTCACCCTTCTCTGTACAAGCTAGAGCCTTGCACTCATCTTTAATATTAACCATAAGTAAGAACCTTCTCTTAGTATGTTCTGTACTAAAGTTTTATTTATATGGTCCCATTTAGATAAAGAATGTGGTATATATATACAATGGAATATTATGCAGCCATCAAAAGGAATGAAATCTTGCCATTTGCAATGACGTGGATGGAACTGGAGGGTATTATGCTGAGCAAAATAAGTCAATCAGAGAAAGACATGTATCATATGATCTCACTGATATGAGGAATTCTTAATCTCAGGAAACAAACTGAG
>NW_022589729.1:15919072-16070494 GCF_004348235.1 Phoca vitulina | reverse complement strand
AAAAAAAACTAACGATGTAATATATGGTGACTAACATAACATAATAAAAAAAATTTTAAAACATATATGGTCCCATTTACCTTTTGAAGGGAATACACTGTTACTACTCCCATTTTATACACGAGGAGATTATACTTATCATATTGTAGGCCATAAATTACTCATGCCTTCATCATTTCCAAAAACACCATTTTTAAGGACAAGAATAACAATGTATCAATTTCTGTATGCCAAACACCTGGAAAAATTCCTTCCTCAAAATTGCTGCCCATTTCTATTTTGAATGAATGGATGAAATGAATTATTGATGGAGTTTTTTAAGTGGAGTTATTTGAATTATGGCAAAATTCCTTATTATATCATCAAATATGTGTCCTTATGTGACCCACAAATCGATTTGAAGTTCTTCCCATTAGCATTTTTTAAAAGTAATTCTTTTAAGAGACTATAATGTGTATATATATATATCTTCTTAACATACCAAAGGCATACATTTTTTTTCTTTTGCAAACTTGTCCTTGAAGACTAAGAATAATTCACAAATTTGCTAATAGTTCTCTTACTATAAATTTATATAAATGCAGGCTATTTAAAACATAATCAAGTGAATAATAATCCCCTTTGAGCAGTTTTTCATTATGTTACAGATTTCCTTTTACTTTTAAAATTAATAATTTTAATTAATAATGAATGGCCATATAGTAGAATGAAGTAACTAATAGTATGTCTAGTCCTCTTTAATTAAAAGTTGTTTCTAGTCAATGTTTGTGACAAAGCTTATAAAAACAAGGAGAAAAAGATCTAGCTGAGTCAATGGAATATACAAATTAAATTGGTTGTTATTTTTTACATTAATAAAATCATTACTGACTTCTTGTATGTTGTACTACATTGAAAATTAATATATCATTAGTATTGGTTCAGTGCCTAAGATTCTTTGAAACCTGGTATCAGTACTATAAGAATAATTATCATGGCCACCAAAGCCTCTCTTTAGCCAATGCCATTTTCAAATATATTTTAACTAAACTTCATATAAAGAATTTTCTAGAACCTTTATATCTAGTTAAGTCTTGTGAAACAACTGACATTCATGTTGTTTTATATTACTCAAGAATTATTCGGCTTTACTTGTTCCTACCAATTTAGTCTTAACTTAGACACTTTCTTTTTCCATAAAATTGAAATGGTGAGAATAAGAGGTAATAAACTCAACTAGAGCTTATTGTCCTTTTAAATATCTCAGCTCAGTTTAACTTTACGAGCTACATCAGCTCTGTCAGGAGCTCTGGGCAGACCACAGGCAATCAAAGTACCCATGCTTTGGCAAATTCTTAGAGCCGTCTGGGAAAAAGCACTTGGGGGCAACCCAAAGTTTCCCCATTGTGAAGATGACCCATGGGTCTCAAATCACATATTGACTCACCAGATAACTCTGTAGAGACAGTTTGCCTTTCCAAAATGATTGTGTGAGCCCAGCTGCCATTTTTACATGCTTTTGACCAAAATACAGTCCAACAATATCTGTAAAGTCTACCTATACCCTTCAGCCAAAAAGTGGAAATGAGAAAGATAAACATGAATAGTGATGAACAAACATGAAACCTCTCTGTCAAATCAGGCAGATTACACTATTAGCATAAACAAATAAAACATAGTTTTCATAGTAAATCATACGTAATGTGATCTGAGGTCATGACAAGTGTGCTGAATCCTAATAAAGTCGATTAAGTGGTAAGAAAATGTTGCACGACTATTCTACTGAGGGTTTTAGGGAGAGCTTCTCTGAAGAGGTGATCTTTGAGCAGAGACCCAAATAAACAAGAAGTTTAATCACATGAATATGAGGGAAAAGCATTCTAAATTATAGTCACAGCAAGGGTAATACCATGATTTTGACGCATTTGAGGGGGGAAAAAGTTCCCTCTAATTTGAAAGATTCTAACAATTTTAATCTGTTGGTAAGAATAAGAAAACTTCCCATTAAATCACTTGGGTTTTCATCAATATCCCTACTTCTATTTCCTCTCCGACTCCCTACCATGGTCTCCTCTATTGTCCAGCTGAGATTGCACAGGCTGGTAATATTTCCACCTTAAATGTTCAGTGTATTTGTCATTGAAATCACCTATGCCTGGAGACCTTGTTTATGGAAGCTTTTAAATTACAGATTCAATTTCTTGAATAGATATGCAGATGTTTAGATTATTTCTTCTTGAGTGAGTTGTAGTAGTTTGTGTCCTTAAGGAATTGGTTCATTTCATCTAAGTTATTGAATTTATGGGCATTTTTGGTCTTAGTATTTCCTTATTATACTTTTAAATGTCTATAGAGATAGTATTGTCTTCTCTTTAATCACTAATATTCATAATGGATGTTTTCTCTCTTTGTCAATGTAGTTTGGAGGTTTATCAATTTATTGATTTTGTTTCCATTGATTTTCTATAATGTTTTGTGTTTTCAATTTCATTTATTTCTTCTCATATTAATTATATTCCTTTCTTTTCCTTGATTTAGTTATAATTGACTTCTTTCTCTATCAAGTTACTAACATTAGACCTCTCTCTTTTTAGTATTAGTATTCAATGCTATGCTATAAATTACTCTCTAAACATTGTTTTATGTTTATCACATGCATTTTTATATGTTGTATTTGATTTATATATCCAGAAGTGGGATTATTGGATTATATGGTAGATCTATTTTTAATTTTTTGAGGAACCTCCATACTGTTTTCCACAGTAGCTGCACAATTTTACATTCCCAACAACAGTATATAAGGGTATCATATTTATAACATTGCACTGTTACTGATTGTATGCTTCATTTTTCCATGTATGCAAGAGTTTTGAGCTCTTTGTATCCCAGCAGTGACATAGTTCTTGGCACAGTATATATACTCAATCAATGTTTGTTGAATATGTGCCCCCCAAAATACTATGCAAATATTTTAAGCACTCAACTTCATTGTTGACAGTGTTAAGTGATACAATTCTATCCAAACCACTGAAGGTCTGTTTGTTTTGTTTATTTTGTTTAGGTATTTTTTTCAATTTTCTCTTCCACTGCAATTACTAAGTTGAAATATAACTTTCTATCTTGCAAATTCAAATCAATTCAGTAAATACGTACTAAGTACCTCTTTTTTTGGTAAATACAATGATGAAATGATGATCTTAAATAGTTACAATCTAAGATCAGAGGTAAGCACAAATAGCATTGAAATGTAGGCGGAATGTGGAAAATATAATAAAATATTTAATGCAAAATAATGCATTACCACAAAAGACAGGGAATATTCCTTCTATAAGTCTTCCTGTAGGAATTTGAATGGGTGAGATTCATACACTTTATGTCAGGGAATAGGAAAAGGGATATTTCAAGAATATAAAATAATGAGATAGAGTGATCAAAAATTGTCACAGAAGTCTAATTCAGATGAAATATAGATATCTTAGAGTCTTTAATCAGAGAAGGAAAGAAAATGTGTGTGTGCATGTGGATGCACACACGTGCTCAACCTCATTAAAAACAGTGAGAATCCAAGCGAGAGTAGTGGTAGTGGAGACATACGTTAACATACCCGTGTGAGAAATGTCATGGAAATGAAACTCAAAGGCAGACTATCTGCACAGAGCCTGATGTTGTGAGAATAAATATGGTAATCAAGAAAGAATAGAAAGAAAGAATGAGAGCTCTGAGGATGGAATTCTGTGTAAAATATATATTTGGGAGACAAAATAGTATTTAAATTTTGTAAACTGATTTTAATAACAATTGGTACAAGGTTTTACACTAGAAATTTTAATGTTTAATAAAGCTATGAGTCAAAATAATTTTTTTTCCTAACTTCGTCTTTATTGTGTTTTTTGTCCCCATGGAATTTGGGGTACTAAAGTTTTTAAGGGTCTGTGGTTGTTAATTACTATATTTGCTTCCTTTGTAATTCATATAAAACACTCTTGCACCTGCCAATAAGGTGATTATAATTGACTCGTCTTACCTTTGCTTATTTCATATTATATGCAAAAATCTCCAGGTATTAATAAACTTTTTAAGTCATAGAATCAATGAATCTCCTGAAAGCCATGGGAAATATATAACCCCTAGTAATTCTGTACTTTGTGAGCACATTACACCTTGTATCAGGACACTCATAAAAGTGCATAATCTTCTATTACTTTATTGCTACTTTGTGTTCTAGCCATTTAAAAACCAACTTTAAATGTTTCATGAGAGTTAAGGTATGATGCTATGCCTTAGATTCTTTTTTATAACTTTTAGTAATGTGTCCCAGAAGTTCCCTTGCTATAGCTTCATAATAACAGTTAGGAGGATTTGTGCCAGGACCTTTGCATATTAAAATTGCAGTTTACACATAAAATAAGTGCTTAACTATATGATTTGTAAGGAGTAAACTGAGCAATCCAACAGTACCTTAAATTTCTTTATATGCAGATCAATCATCAGAGTAAAAGGGACTTGGCAGATAATTCAGTTTCTCTGCCTATAAGCAACTCTCTACCTAAACTAACATATATGTTAAAGAGCCAAGGACCTACAGGTTATTTAGTTCCCCAATAACAGATTTTCAAGTCCTTCGCTGTCCTTAAACTTCCAGCAGTTCCAATGACTTTCAGTTACTAGTAAACTAAAAATATAATCATTGCCCTCTCCCCGCCCTCTACATTGAAACCATCATATATCTGAAGAGCAGTAGTAAGAATCCATCAGGTATCTCTTCTCTTATCTAAATTATATATATATAATTTTTCTCTTTTATTGCATACTTTCAAATTGTATGTTTTTCAAGGTATTATCCAAGAAAAATAGTTTCATGGGAATGGGTCAGTTAGACTAAAACTAATGACTTTATTGAAAGACTTCTCATATCTTTGACCAAATTAAGTACATAGTATGAAATATCTTGTCAATATAATAAGCAGACATTTCTCACTTTAAAGTATAATGATATATCTTTAAATGTGTATATTCTTTTTGCTATAAAACACAAATTTTCTTTCTAGTTTGTGATTAATACCTTCCTGCCCTGTGAGCAGTTATTGTAATTTTTTAAATATTAGTAGGGATTTTTAATCACTAATAGGCCACTACTGGGCACATCGTATTGCTTCCTTAACTCAGTTTTTCTCACGAGTATTTATTAGTAAATATTATTTTTTGACTCTTTCATCGTAACTTCCTTTGTACCCCAGTATATCCTTATACATTTTTCCCAAGGTTGCAGAGTTCTAGCTACTATAATTTTATTTCCTAACTCTGGTTTGAGCTGTGCACTTATAATTCCAAACAGAATTGGGCATGAGCCTTTACATGTTTTAATATTTGTTGTTATTTCAATCAGAAAAGTATACATGATAGACTATATAATGAAAATATGCAACTTTTTCAGTTTTTCACCAATAATGGCTAAATTTTAAGGATGCATGTAACTAAAGGCTCCTATACATTTAGAGTTTCTGTCTTTGTTCTCATTTGTAGTATGATTTAAGAAACTTCTTAGGAAAGCCAAAAAAAAAAAAATTACTTCTAAATGCAATTCTTTGATGGGTCGTTCCATTTTCTGACCGTCTCGACTCCTCCCCTGTCTGACAGCTGCCAAGGAAAGATGTGAAACTTGTCATTTTTCTTTCACCCACTGTGATAAACATGTGTTTTATTCATTTGTACTTCAATTCTTCTGTGAAACTGCTCAGGAAGGTACAATAAGAAAAATAGACTATAATGTTTTGTTGATAAAGACAATTATTCCTGCAGGAATAGAAGAGCATTTTCCAAAAATGAGTTGATTCAACTACTTAACTTTAATTAAAAATAATGTGTCATTTTGTGATAGTTACAAAATTATCTTTTTTGAACATCAGGGCATAAAATGAGCTAGAAAAATAACATTATTCAGAACTACCAAAAAGTCATTATAATTTTGTATAGTTTTCATACAATCATTAGATCAAAAGTTCAGAGAATATTAAAAAAGGGTCACATTTAATACATTTAAACAGAGGATTTTAATAGAAAAAGTGAATATTATGCAACTTTCATGCAATAAAAAGACATAAATTTATGGCCAGAACTTATATAAGGATAAACCTGATGTAAAAATAGACTCTTGGATTTATTGATTATTACTGTTGAAAAGCAGTGAAAATATCGTTAAATCTATGGAAGAATGTATAAAAAGCTTTAGTAACTAAATGTAGTGAACATTAGACCATATGATTTATGCAACTTACTTAGGATTCACAAAACATTATGAAATAGATTTAAAATTCTCATTTTATGCATAAAGGGAGGAGTTTAAATATGTTTCCCAAAGGCACATATCTAATAAGCAGAGACTCTTATATTTAAAACTGTGTATAGCTCACTATGGAATCCATCTAATGTCCACTACATGACAAATATATAATCAAGAGAAAACACAGATGTCAATGACTTACATTATATCAAACATACATAAGTGCTTAGTATATGTTTAATGATTCAATGAACTCTTATCTTTTTATGCAACAAAAATCATTGAACACACATGACAAGATAAATTTTAAAAGCAGGGAATATACTTGATGACAAAAATCCCAACACTGGGGATGTAGAGAATGACAAAGTCCATGAACAGTACTGTGCTAGAGACACAGGCAATGAAAAAGTGCAGGATCCTACTGAGTTTGTTTGTTTGTTTTAATTTTGTTTATTTTATTTTTTAAAGATTTGTATTTATTTATTACAGCAAGAGCACAAACAGGGGGAGCAGCAGAGGGAGAGAGAGAAGCAGGCTCCCCGCTGAGCAGAGAGCCCAATATGGGGCTAGATCCCAGAACTCTGGGATCATGACCTGAGCCAAAAGCAGATGCTTAACTGACTAAGCCACCCAGGCACCTCTCCTACTGAGTTTAGATTAAAATACACCTATTTGCTGACTCGTTAGCATGAATTAAACAAATAAGAAAACAAACAAAAAAACGTTTATTTCTGCCAGTTTTGTTATTTAACATGTGTTCCTAGATATTGCATTATTTATTAGAAAAAGGGCAGTCTGATCCATTTTGGTGATCATAATCAAAGAGAATGTTGATAATTTATGGATGCACACAAGGAAAGTACCTAACGAAAAAGCTGAGGAGCTGTGGATGAGAGATCCTGTGTTGTAGCTTAATCAATTATTGGTCCAGATATCTCACTCTCCAAGGTAGTATTACATATTTGTAGTTTTGACACGTATTCTTATTGGTCAGAATTTCCATCCCTACCATTGGATTTGGGGTTTTGAAATGTGACTTGTTTTGGCCAATGACATATTAATGAATGTGACTTTAGTGGAACCTTGAAAAGGATGAGTTCGGGGTTTAACTATTGTGCACTGATGATTTGCAATAAAAACAGTACCCAAATAAGCAGTATCTCAGTATGGGTTACATGGGGCATTCCATATGCTCAGGGAAAATTCTGTTTCCAGAATGTTGTTCCAGAAATTCCAGAATAGGAGACATAAAGAACAGATTTGAATCCACCCTGAAGTTTGAAGCCTGAAATCCAGCCTATTCCAGTTGAGTTGTAACTGCCACACAGAACATTGAACATTAAATTATTATTTGAAATCATTTAAGTTTGCAACTATGGTAGAAGCTAACCACTACCATTGTTAATGATGCCTGTGATTGCTATGATTTAACATGATTTTTAGAAACCCACACATTTGAAGTTTAGGTAAAATAGGGCTTTCAAAGTGGCCATTTACTTTTTGGTGTACAATGGAATAAGATATTATTAAATATACCAAAAGGAATAATACTGAAAGAATAATTTCTTTGAAGACTGAGATATGATGATCAATAGATTTTGAATGCATGTTGGATCAATGCTTGACAGATGCCAGGGACTATGCTAGTGCTAATCAACAAGGTCTAAGACTCGGCCCGTCATACTTAGAATCTAAATTTCAATATCATGAAGAGCATCATCTTCCCTAGATTTTTCTGAACTAATTTACTAGTGTTTCCTATTACTCTCACATATCTTCTATATTTATTATAATTAATAGTTAAGACTACAAATCAACAACACAACCAAAATCCTGAATTCAGGGATAGAGAATTTGGTAAAGTAGCTAATTTTTCACAAAAGTATGTCATTTTTCTTCTTCAAATTTTTGAACTGGACACTGCCAGTTCTCAAGCTGACTTTTTAATGCTCTCATTTTCTGCAAGACAATACTTCCAATAAAAGTGTTAGGGACTAGGGACTCCTCCTGCTTCTCTTCCTAAGTCCCTGCCCTTGAGTTCTTACCTAGATCCACAGATTCAATTATGCCTCTATCAAACTTATTCCCACGTCTCTATTTTTCTTCTCTGTCCAATGATCATTTTTCCTACCCACTCTTCCGTTAGTTCCTCCATTCCTAAAACTTTACCTTTCAAGTTTTCTATCTCTGCTATTCTCCCTATCACAAAGGTTTTAAACCAAGTATTAATCTTTGATGATACATGGTTGAAACAAACAAACAAAAATGTGTAGTCCTGTAGAATTTATCAGTAATAATTGTATCCTTTCTAGTCAGTCTCCTCTTTTCTGTTACCCTACACTCTCTTGTATCTGGATTATATCTCATTTAAACCACTACTAGAGCTTTTTAGCATGCAGTCAGTTCCCTGCAGCTATGAACCATCTTATATTCCCCATTAGATCAATCACCTTAAAATTGTGGGACTCTGTAGAAAGACACTTATTTTCAATGTCTCCTGGTAGCCTATTAAGGCAAGTACATAGACCAGATCTTGGCACTCGGGATATCCTTAATTTTAATAAACCTGTCTAAGTATAAATGATTTTTTGTTAATCCTTATTTATCTTCATTACTAGAATATACTTTGTGTTACCTTGCTTTGGAAACTTGCTGATATTATTTCCTCAATTTACAGTGGCCCTCCACTCCTTCCCATCTCTTAATTTTTTTCCCAGTTTTTCAAAGGTATTTCACACATTACATATTCTCTATAAAGCCTTTGCTCTTCTCTCTACTACAAGCTAATAGAGCATTGCTTAATGTGGTTCTTCATGACTTTGAACCACAATAGCATTCATGATATCCAGTTAGATATTATAATTACTCTGATAATTACTTTATATCTTTACAAGGGCAGGGACATTGCCTTATTAATTTAAAAAAATACACTAAATCCTCTACATTTGTTAGCATGCATCTCATATCACTGTAGTTCAGTGCATTATTATTGAATTGAAATTAAAAAATAATCTAGCAGCTATAATTCTACATACTAGATTTTAGCTAAATTAAAAGTAATAATAATAACTTTCATTTATTGAGGGTTTACTATGTGTTTGGCACTTTTATAAATTTGAACAATACTAAGAGTTTGGTTGTATGACTTAATCACCTTTTACAGATGAGGAATCTGAGGTAAATATAGTAAAGTAAATTTACTTGCCCAAGATAGTACTTCTAATAAGTGGCCAAGAAGGCACAGAAATGGAAGTTCCAAGGACCTACAGCCCATGTTCTTCGTGTTCCTCACAACATAACTGATCCTAAGTAATCCAAAAAATATATGAACTAATAGGGAAGGGTGCTCTGTGGTCCAGTGGTTCTTTACACATTTAAAGTGACTAGGCATTGGGCGCCTGGGTGGCTCAGTTGGTTAAGCGACTGCCTTCGGCTCAGGTCATGATCCTGGAGTCCCGGGATCGAGTCCCACATCAGGCTCCCTGCTCAGCAGGGAGTCTGCTTCTCCCTCTGACCCTCCTCCCTCTCATGCTCTCTGTCTCTCATTCTCTCTCTCGCAAATAAATAAAATCTTAAAAAAAAAAATTTAAATAAAGTGACTAGGCATTGTGAATAAATCTAATGAAGCTAGGTAAATATGCATATATGTGGGAAAATTCATCACCTTTTCCAGGAATAGATATTTTACAAAAGTAATAGCCTAGTAAGAGTGTTATTTATTTGTATTCTATGCAATCATTAAGCATTTATTTTACTATGCATAGCAAAGTAAAATTACCTCATGCAAGGATCAGCAAACAGCAGTGTGTAGGCAGAGAATATGTAACAGAGACCATATGTGGTCTAAAATCCTAAAACATTTACTATTTGTCCTTCTACAGAAAATATTTCCTAATCCCTGCTGTAGAGTTGGTTCTAGGTGAAAACCAACATCCCTGATGAACATAAATGCAAAAATCCTCAACAAAATATTAGCAAACCAAATTCAATGATACATTAATCATACACCATGGTCATATACCATGATCCTCTCAATTTATTCTACGGATGCAAAAATAATTCAATATTCACAAATAAATCAACATGATACACCACATTAACAAAATAAAGGATAAAAATCATATGATCTTCTCAATAGATGCAGTAAAACCATTTGACAAAATTCAACATGCATTTATGATAAAAACTTTCAACAAACTGGGTATAGAGTGAACGTACCTCAATATTATATAATCCATTTATGGCAAACTAACAGCTGATATACTCAACAGTGAAAAGCTATAAGCTTTTCCTCTAAGATCAAGAACAAGACAAAAATGCCCACTCCTGCCACTTTCAATCAACACAGTATTGGAATTTAGGCAAGAAAAAGAAATACAAAACATGCAAATTGGAAAGGAAGTAAAACTGTCACTATTTGAAGATGACGTGACACTATATAATATCCTGAAGACTGCACCAAAAAAAAAAAAAAAAAAAAAAAAAGGCCAGAACAAATAAATAAATTCAGTAAAGTTGCAGGATACAAAATTAATATACAAAAATCTGTTGTGTTTCTATACACTAACAATGAACTACCAGAAAGAAAAATCAAGAAGCAATCCCATTTATAATTATATTAAAAAAATACCTAAGAATAAATTTAAGCAAGGAGGTGAAAGACTTGTACACTGAAAACTAAGACACTGATGAAAGAAACTGAAAACAAACAAACAAACAAAAACAAACACAGAAATAATTGGAAATGTATTCTGTGCTCATGGAATGGAAGAATTAATATTGTTAAAATGTTCATATAGGGGCACCTGGGTGGCTCAGTCGTTAAGCATCTGCCTTCTGCTCAGGTCATGATCCCAGGGTCCTGGGATCGAGCCCCGCATCGGGCTCCCTGCTCCGCGGGGAGCCCGCTTCTCCCTCTCCCTCTGCCTGCCACTCTGCCTACTTGTGCTCTCTCTCTCTGTCAAAAAATAAATAAGATCTTAAAAAAAAAATGTTCATACTACTCAAAGCCGTCTACAGATTCAATGAAATCCCTATCAAAATTCCAATGGCATTCTCACAAAACTGGAACAAATGATTCTAAAGTTTGTATGGAATCACAATAGACCCCAAATAGCTAAAGCAATCTTAAGAATGAACAAAGCTGGAGCCATCATACCCCCTGATTTCAAACTATACTACAAAGCTATAGAAATCAAAATAGTATGATACTGGCATACAAACAGATACATAGATCAGTGGAACAGAATAGAGTCCAGAAATAAACCCATGCATATTTGGTCAATCAATTTACAATGAAGGAGGCTAAGATATACATTAGGGAAATAATATAGTTTCTTCAATAAATGCTGTTGGAAAACTGGATGGCCACATGTAAAGAATGCAACTGGACCACTACCTTACCCATAAACAAAAACTAACTCAAAATGGATTAAAGGCTTGAATGTAAGACATAAACCCATAAAATACCTAAAAGAAAACATAGGCTGTAAGTTCCTTAACATCAGTCTTAGCAATGATTTTTTTGGATCTGATCCAAAGGCAAGGGCACAACACCAAAAATCAATAAATGGGACTATTTCAAACTCAAAAACTTCTGCACAGCAAAGAAAACCACCAACAACTACATCAAACCATCAATAAAATGAAAAGGCAATCTACTGAATGGGAGAGGATATTTATAAATCTTATATCTGATAAGGTATTGATATCCAAATATTCAGAGAACTCATAGAACTCAATAATAACAACAAAAACAATCTAATTTTTAAAAAGTATCTGAATAGACATACAATGACCAACACATACATGAAAAGATGCTCAACATCACTAATCATCAGGGAAATGCAAATCAAAACAACAATAAGATACTATCTCACACCTGTTAGAATGGTTAGTATCAAAAAGACTAGATATAACAAGTTTTGGCAAGGATGTAAAGATAAGGGAACGTTGGTGCAATTCTGAAGGGAATGTAAATTGGAACAATCACCAGGGAAAATAGTGTGGAGTTTCCTCAAAAAATTAAAAAAATAAATAGAACTATTCTATATGATCCAGCAATTCCATTTCTGGGTCTCTATCCAAAGGGAAAAAAAAAAGATACATGTACCCCTATGTTCACTGCAGCATTATTTATAATTGCTAATATATGGAAACAATCTAAGTGGCCATTGATATATGAATGGATAAATAAGATGTAATACACACACACACAACCACACACAATGGAATACATTGTCATAAAAGGGAATACAATCTTGCCATTTGTGACAACATGGATGGACCTGGAGAGTGTTATGCTAAGTGAAATAAGACAGAACAAGACAAACACTACATGATTTCACTTGTAAATATAATCTAAAAAACACCACACAACAAAACCCAGGGTCACAGATACTGAGACTAGAGTAGGGAGAGGGGCAAAAGTGGTGAAAAGATCAAGAAGTACAAACTTCCAGTTATAAAATAAAATAAATAAGTCATGGGTATATAATGCACAGCATGGAGAATATAGCCAATAATATTGTATTAACTTTGTGTGATTCCAGATGGTAACTAGACTTATTGTGATGATCAGTTCACAATGTATACAAATGTTGAATTGCTATGTCGTATAAATGAAACTAATATAATATTGTAAGTCAATTATACTTCAATAAAAAGTGACTTTATATGCTTGTGAAGAACCAGTAAAAATGTTATAATACATTGTAAGCCATTGAGTCTGGGACTCTAATCTGATTATACTGTCTACAGATCTTTAAAAGTTAGTATGAATGACAACTAAATCTAATAAAATCTAATCTGAGCAAGGAATTATTGAGTTTTCCAAATCCATTAAGAAACCTAATGGCCATGTGTTGTGAACTAAGGCAAATTGAGTAATCTAATTTTGCTTTTTAAATGAGTCAGGTCAGTGTTATCTTCAAAAACTTCTCTTTCAATATTAACTTTAAAAAGCCACAATCATAAGCATCATTATATTATAAAAGTATTGCATCAAGATTACTAAATTTCTGATCTTTAATTTGAAAAGGGATCACTGTACACTAGCAAGAGTCAAGACTAAGAGCAGGGTGCACTTGGCAGGGGGATAGCCTGTGCATCTGGCAAAAGCCCACAAAGAAGTGCAAGAGGAAATAAAAATAATGCAAAATTTCCAGAAATATCCATAAAGTATATTAAGTTAGGCTTCCTTGGAAAAGTTTATCTTTCTTTTATTTTCAGCTTTTTTTATTGTGTTTTTCTATTTTTCGGTGATCTCTAATAACAACCTAAATTTGCCACTTCAATAAAGAAAACATATCTGCCTTTGGGAGGCTTTCCTAGATAATAATACACAGTGACAATTCTCCCAATACAACTTTATTTTAATTTGAATCTCAATGCAGCAAAAGGGATTTTTGAAAACACCACAGCATGCCTGATATATACTTATTAGCAGGACAACACCCAAAGTGCCTATGTGCTTATGCTCCCATGCAGATTTTTCTATCTCCCATTCAGTGAATCATCCAGAAACATGTTAAACATCATTGTAATTATACTGTGATGGGCACTAAAGAAAAACATGATTCCTTGTTACCAGTAGTTTGTAGTTTACTGGATGATACTAAATATTAATGTAACTACAAAAGCTAATATTATAGGGGCGGTGGTTGTGAAAGTATATATTTTAAAGCATATTTCATAAACATCTAATCCATTCTTAAGACTTTAGGGAAATGCCCAAAAAAAGTCATTCAAGCTGAGACATGAAGCATGAGTAAGGGTCCATCCAATAGATAAGTGAGAGTATTAGAAAAAAAATTACACATGGAGAAGAAATTGTACAAAAGACTAGCTATCTCAAAAAGTGAAAAGAGTAGATCTTAACTGTTCTCACCTCACACACACAAAAATAATTATTATGTGACATGACAGAGGCATTAGCTAACACTATAGTGGTAATCATACTGCAATATGTAAATGTATCGAATCAATACATTGTCCACCTTAAACTTAAACAATGTTATGTATGAGTTATATCTCAAACAAAAAAGAGTTGATTATGGCTGGAGGTTAGATTCAAATTGGGAGATGGGTACAGTGAAAAAGATGAGGCTAGAGAAGGAAGGAGAATCAGGCTGAGAAGATGATCACTTATCTTTCAGCTAAAAGAAGCAGCTGAAAAATATTCACAAGGACTAAGATATAACCATATTTACACATGAAAGTGCTGACTTGGTCTGCAATGAGATCATTTTTTTTTCTCTTAGAGGTGGAAAAATTAGAAGTGAATATACTATTAAAACAGACCACCGCCATAAAAAGTGTGGTGAAATCTACATAAGCAAATGAGCTAAAATCAATAGGTTAGAAGGAGGAAACAACCTCATTTTTTTATTATCATATATTCAAGCTTTCTTTTATCATATCTTCTCACCTTTCTGAAAAATATCTTGGTTGGATCTCATACCTTCCCAGGCACTTTAGGTGCTAAAGAACAATACCCTTTTCAACATGAAAAAGTCCATTCTAATATCAAAATATCACTCTCACCCAAATAAATCTTTGCTCGCCTAGCTTGTCTTATCCAATAAATTCTCCAATAGTGGGGAGATAGGAACAGTCATACTCTTCCCCCAGGTTTTAAATAAATGAAGGAAGGAATGGTAAGGCATTAAAAACAGTTCTACTTAAGGAGTGTTGCTATAATCTGTTGTAGGTACAACCAATGTCTATAGGACAGATGCTTGAATGCTGTTCATTTCCCTAGAGGTTTGCTTTGAATATTCAGAGATATCTCTAGCCATTCCCCAAGACCTTCTCCTTGCTGCGCATTTCCTAGCATGGGGATGACAGTTACACAGCATTAGAGTTACTCTCTTTCATCATTCCTCTATTAGGAAAGGATCTAAAAAAATAAACCACACCCTCCAGCTTTGCCGTGCAAAGTAGTCCTCTTGAGAAGAGTCTGTTAAAGATGGCTTAAATCTAATCCTCTCAGATTGAGATTAAGGAAGGAGGTTGGAGGGTAGGGATGTGCACACTGGTACTCTAAACACTCTTTCTGAAAAATCCTCTTATTTTCCCCATAAATTATTTCATTTTTTTATCTAGCCTGAAGGATGATGATAGGCTAGGGGGCTCTCATTAGCAAACACTACAAATGGTGTGTTTACCATCTCATTTTAGAAAACGAGAGTAATTATTTTACCCATTTTCAATAGCATTGGGGATCAACTTAAAGTGAGACAAGTATTGAAGACTTACTTCACATCTCTATCATAAGGAAGTGCTGTCAGAGATTCAGTTATCTTTAGGATATATAATCAGTAAGATTTAATGAAGAGGTTTGGAGTGAAAGATAAGAAGTTAAGTCTGACGGAATGAAATAGGGAGGACAAAAGGCACAGTGTCAAGGAGCTGGTGCTCGTTCCTTAACTAATGTTACTGCCATCAGAGAGTGAAGTACCTGAAAACAATGAAAATAGCTTGAACAGTATGTGCACACTTGTGTATAACGTTTGAACATTGCAAAAAATAATCGTAACAGATTCCAGAAGTGACAAAAAATATTGACAAGAGTATTCTCTTTAGAGTGATTTAACTTTGTAGTGGTGTTTTCAAAACCAATGAAAGCAATGCTCTTTTTCTTTTTCGTTTTTTCTCCCCCCCGCCCCCGGCTTTTTTTTAAGCAATACTCTTTCTGAAACTAAACTTGGTGGTAGGATACAAATGTAGGTTATAGATGTCAGACATGAAATTGACCAGATAGATGGTGGGCACATAGTGTACTGCGTATAAGCAGAATCCCACTCCTAATTTTACAACCATGAAATAGGTACATCAGAATTTGCATTTATATTTATCGACAGAATATTCCACTCAAAGAACCATCCTCCCACACACGCACACACAAAAAGGCAGTACCCAGGATCCTCTTTCTCTAAGAATAGGTGAACACATATTTTTAAAGACAGAAAAATTAATTTTAAATAAACTATGAATTACATAAATACTTGAATTCATTTTTAAAATGCTATGTGAAAAACTATATAACTTGGCCTTAAAACTATGCTGCTTCTTTTTTAATATGTTTGCTTAAAATATTTCAGGCTACAAAGGAAAAAAATCTGAAGTCCAAAAGGAGTCCTGTGGAAGCTCATAGATATGATAGTTAAATAACATAAAACTTATTCTATGTAAAATAATTTTATTGCAACTGTAGTTTTCAGAAATAATTTTAGGAGAATAATTGGGATTGAGTTATTTATTTATTGGTTTCTCATGGAAGATATCAAGTTAACAAGAGTTGTTGGGTTGGGCAGGCAATATTTAGAAATATAAGGATAATAATTAAGGTCCCCCCACTCTGCTACTAACACTAATGGAAACATTATTGTATCTGGAAATGCATATATATTAAAGAGGTGATTATATTAAACATACATTTAATATAAGCATATTAAATATTTTTAGAAAATGTTGGATATTATGTAGTATAATTAGTAAGAGGCATATATAATTCAGAAATAACATTTGTTACACAGCTGATCCTTTAACACAAGTTTGAGCCACATGAGTCCACTTAATATGTGGATCTTTTTTCAATAAATACAGTACAGTATGGTAAATCTGCTTTCTCATGATTTTCTTAATAACACTTTCTTTTTTCTAGCTTACTTCATTGTAAGAATACCGTATATAATGCATATAACATTAAAAATGTATGTTAATTAACTGTTATTGGTATGGCTTTCCTAACAGTTCTATTAACAGACTATTTTGAGGGAGTCAAAAGTTATATGCATCTTTGACTGCCCTGTGGCTTGGTACCCCTAGCCCCCACATTGTTCAAGGGTCAGCTGTATTTATTACCTTTATATTTTCCTATGCATATATTTTTTAAAAACAAATGTAATCTATATTCACTTATAAATCCAGTTTTCTTTCCTAATCATTAAATAGTCTTATAAAAATGAAAATAATAGTTATACAGTATTCCATGTTACATATGTACCATACTATTTTAATAATTCCTTTATTATTTATCATAATTAATAATTTTCCAACCTCCCTTATCACAATGAATACTGTAATGAGCCTTCTTAAATATGAATTTTGTGCCTAGCTTTAATACTTTCACAGAGTACATGTGTAGAAATATAAAAACTTAAGGTTCTTAAGCTGAATATTGCTCACCAGAAATACACCTTAATTGACACATACAACCACAGATGAATGAAAGTTCTCTTTTTCAAAAAATGCTTAGCAAAACTGGAAGATTTTCTTTTTCTTTTTAATTTTATGATTGTGAATTTCAAAGCGGAAAAGTTGAAGCTATTTTTTAAGGAGGGTGAACAATCCTGCAATAATTGTAGCTTCTGAATATTCGCAGAACAGAGGCATGGGTAAGGACCAGTAGGGCAGTTAGAACTGTCACTGTTGAAGGAAGGTAATGATTTCAGTGGGAAAGCCAGAGCCCAGGTACCCTGGTACAAGTCAGAGATTAGCCTAAGGCATCCCAACCTAAGACAATGCGGATGGTGAGTTCAAAGATTTACTTTTTCTTTGGTTCTGCTACAGAAAATAAGAGTTTAAGTAATGATTGATAATAGCATATATGAAGACATTTTTTAACTTCTTTAAATACTGAAAGAGTATATATTACCCATAAATACAAGCTCAACAGTATTTCTCAACTTCAATGCCTGAATATTACTAGAGAAGCTTATTAAAACTTCAGATTCTTGATATACAACAGTTGGAGATTCCACTTGAATTATATGGGAAAGCAAGGTGAGTGGGCCTAAGATAACAAAATCCAACATTCTGAAACAAGTGGTTAAGAAGTCAAATTTTAATGAAACACTAAGGCAAAGAGATCACTCAAAACATACTCTGCTCTGATGGGGCACCTGGGTGGCTCAGTCAGTTAAGTGTTCAACTCTTGGTTTCGGCTCAGGTTGTGATCTCAGGGTCATGAGATTGAGCCCCATATGGGGCTCTACTGCTCAGCATGGAGTCTGCTTAAAACTCTTTCTTCCTCTCCCACTGCTCTCCCACCTCTCTCTCGAAAAAAAAATAATAACAAATAAATAAATCTTTTAAAAAAACATTCTGTTATATTGATAAGTGCATGTTATAGAAAAGGACAGTTGACTGGATTATGCATAAAACTAAGGTTTGGCCATTCACCAAAAAAGATATGGGGGCTATTCTAATTGAAGATTCATGTCTAAAATAGATTCAGTCTCTCTGTATATAACTCTACAAACACAAGTATCAGAAGAGATAATACAAATTACCCAGGCATAGAAAAATCTTTCACACAGTTTCTTTCTTATAAACCATCAGGGTTATGTGCTTATGAAATGACACTGTTTTAACTTGAGCTATATATTCAAGTAGCTTTTCTCTGTCTCTTTACTTCATATTTGTTGCTTAACCTTACATCCTTATTGTAACTAAGACTTTTTTTTTAAGATTTTATTTATTTATTTATTTATTTGACAGAGAGAGACACAGCGAGAGAGGGAACACAAGCAGGGGGAGTAGGAGAGGGAGAAGCAGGCTTCCTGTGGAGCAAGGAGCCTGATGTGGGACCCGATCCCAGGACCCTGGGATCACGACCTGAGCTGAAGGCAAACGCTTAATGACTGAGCCACCCAGGCGCCCCAGACTTTTTTTTTTTTTTTTTTTAAGTAGTTTCCACACTCAGGTAGAGCCCAACACGGGGCTTGAACACACAATTCTGAGATCAAAACCTGAGCCGAGATCAAGAGTCGGACACCCAGCCACTGGAACCACCCAGTGTCCCTATTGTAACTAAGATTTTTAAAAGAATATACCACTTTATATAAATCCTTAAAACTATGCCTTTAGTAAGTAATAAAAGCTATTTAGCCATATAGATTTTTCATGTATAGCATAAAAATAAATTCTACAAAAATGATATTCTACTCTTCAGTATCAATTAATGTCATGATGTCTTACAGGAATACCTAATTCAGAAACATTCTCATTTTTAACTCTCCCAAAATGAACCTAACAAAAGGAGTACTGAGTATGCTTGCATTGTAGAAGTGGTGACAGTGTTCAGGTGGAGTGTGGATAAGCTCCAAGCTGAAAGCAGAGGGACCCTCAACATTCTATATGATCACGTCCTTAAGCCTCGGCAAGGAAGAGACTGCAGTGCTACATGATGAATAGCTGTTAAATACATAGTTTATCCTCTTGGCCACTTATTTAATTTTTTTGAAGTACGTATTTATAAAAGTGTACCTAAAATACATATAATGATCTACAGTTTATTTTCTTAAGTTTTTATTTAAATTCCAGTTAGTTAACATACAGTGTAGTGTTAGTTTTAGGTGCACAATACAGTGATTCAACACCTCCATACATCACCCGGTGTTCATCAGCACAAGCATCCTCCTTAATCCCCTTCTCCTATTTAATTTATGCCCCCACCCACCTCCCTTCTGGTAATGATCAGTTTGTTCTCTAGGGGTATGAGTATGTTTCTTGTTTTACCTCTTTCTCTCTTTTTCCTTTTTGCTCATTTGTTTTGTTTCTTAAATTCCACAGATGAGTGAAATCATATGGTATTTGTCTTTCTCTGACTTACTTCACTTAGCATAATGCTCTCTAGCTCCAGTTTAAAATGTACATTCATATCCATGAACTTATTATTTTTACAGCCTTCGTGTAAGGTACAATAATTATATATCTTACACATAGGAAGTATGTGACAAATATTGTGGAAAACAGGACTTGATCATTAAACAGCTAGCGAGTGACAGAATTGTTCTTAAGTGCCCCTCTGTTATTAAATTTAGGACACTGTAATGATCAGACTGTGTAGAAGAAAAGAGTAGATATACACTTACCACTGTACCATGCTGCTAGAAATACTGGCCTAAATTTAATGTTATCTAGGAAAGATGGTAAAACATTTTCTTTCAGGATAGGAATAATTCTGACAACTTAACTCTGAGAAACCACCATTCTGCAAATAGTGATGATTTTCAGTATTAAGTTGACAAGGGTATTATTTAGGAATATTTGAGCTTGTGTCAATATTCTTATTAGGAAGTTATCACCAGCAATCTTTATCTTAAAATTTAAAAAAGATGGAAAAAATACATAGAAATAATTAGTTTCTAAATAGTTTGTAACAAAATTACATTTCTTGTAAAAGAATTTGAAGTTTCAATTTTATCAGATCCTTTCCAATATTGGGTTCTTAATTTTTCAGTTACCTCCAGTTTTCAGTGAAGAATATGTAATCCATTCTTATTTAGATTTTTATTTCTCTAAATTCTTAGGAGGTTATACTTTACTGGAAATGTACAAGTACATAAAATTTAAATTTCTGAAAAATGTTAGTGCTAGCATTTTTAATATAAAAATACATCGTTCTACTAAACACTTTAATACCCTATTGTTCATCTTTATCCTTCAATTTTAAGGTGTAGGTTTTTACTATGTTTGGAATTAAAAATAAGAATTGGGCCTATATTAATGTAATAATCTAATTTTATGCTAATTTTTATTTTTATTAATTTCCATTTCCATTAAGCCTTTAAAATTGTAAGCTTCTTTCAGCACTTTCAATATCTAAAAGTTTAGATATCTAAATAGTTGCTTAAATATTTAGCAACCTAAATATTTAATATTTGCTTACTCTGTTTAAATATTTGTTTAAAAATTCCATTTTTTAAGATTTGTGTTTATTTTTTAAAGGTAGTATGTCACTATATGTTAAACTCAAATTTAAATAAAAACTTGAAACATTAAAAAATGGTAGTATGGAAAAAAGAAAAAAGATTTTATATTGTTTTAAAGATCTTATTTCAAGTTCTTACTTTTTTGTCAATATAGGTAGATTCATTTGACAGTTATCCATATACAGGTGGTCTAATGTTACTATTTACAAACACAGCATCTGGAACTGAAATGCTTATTTATGCCCTTTATTAGCTGTTCAGGTTTTGGCAAGTTCAACCACTCTTTGGTTCAGATTTTTCATCTACACATAAGGATAATAATAGCAAATATAAAAGAGGATTGTTGTGAGAATTCCAGACATGCACAGTCCTTAGCAGTGAGTCTCAACCTATGGTCCTTGGACATTATGTATTAAAATTGCCTGAGGATTATTGTGAAAAATACCATTCCTATCTTAACCTCCTGAAGAGACTCATTTCTCTCTCCCTTTCTTTATCTCTCTCTCTCCCTCTCTGTCCTCATCCCCCACTTCCCCACTCCTTGTAGGTACCTTGATCATGGACTTCTAACCTCCAAAACTTTGAAAAAAAAAAAAAAAAACTTCTGTTGTTTAATCCACCCAGCCTATGGACAGACTATACTCAGCTAACGTTAATAAAAATATATTAATTTTAGGCAAAGCAGATTTCAGAACAAGAAAATTTATCAGTGATACAGAGGGGTATTACATAATGATAAAGGAAACAATTTCTCCAAGAAAACATAACTATCATGAACACGTATGTACCTAACAATAATACATCAGAATACATGAAAATAAAACTGACAGAACTTCAAGGAGAAATAGGTTATTTCCGGGTAATGGGGTTTCCTTAGCTGTATTTTTTAAATCACACACAAATTCTTTGTCGATAGGGGTGAATGATATGAACCATTACATTGGAAGAATTTTTTTATCTAAAAATAGTGATTTTTTTCTCAAATACAATAGTTTTTTATTGTCAAATTCCTCTAAGTAATAAAAATTAGGAACCAAGAACCAAGAAAAGTTATAATGCATAAGCTCCATTTGAAATGGCTTATTTTATAACATTGAATATGTATCAGATCATTTCTCTAATAGAAGGTTATCCTAAAATTAGTTCATGACTTTGCTAGAAAAGAATTATTTGTTAGTTTCAGGGCAGGGCTTTCAAGACACATGTATATTAAAAAATTATTTAGAAGAATAACAGTAATGTGTTATTATTTTTAAAAATACCTAGCATTACATCAGAACTCAAATCTGGAAAACATTAATGATAAGAGATGCAGAAAATTTTGTTTCAACTTTTATTGTTTGTATATTATTTTACTTGCAATTTACCTTCATGTATGTTCATACATTTTTAAAAAGTCAATTTGGGGAGGAAAAAGAAATTCTTTCCCTGACTTATTTCATTCCCCTCACCCCTAACAAAAAAATAAAAAGTTAAAAACAAAATTTTTTAAAAAGCAACAACACTCCTCCCTACTTTTCAGAGTCTATTCTTTTCTTCTACAAATAGACTTTAACCCTTTTCAAGTGCAGTAAATCCACTTAGCATCATCATTCCTGTTTTTCATATTTTGCTCATTATCTCCATCATTAAAATAAAAGGTCTTGACCTGCCAGTGGCTCATGAGCAAAGTGTCCTGTTAGAGGTGAGAAGATCCGTTGGATGGTGAAGAGGAGGAGGAAGGAGGATGGCACAATAGCAAGCTACATGCCACCTTTTAATTACTTAAAATCTTAAGCAAGTTTGGAAATCCTAAACTTTCTGCTGTTTAGTCTGGGCCATGAATACTCCAACTTCTCATATTAGAAAAGGAGAATGGATATATTGTTTTACTTTTCTCATTTTAAGGGAATGCGAGTGACAACTTTTTGACAAAGAATCATCCCCAAAAAACCACTGCTGGCCAACCATATCCATATGATCTCTTAATACTTGTAAATTATTGTAAACAATTTTGTGTTATGATGTGAGGGCAAGAAATCATATCGCATGGAATACTTTTTAAGCATTTTATTTTGTACCACGTATATTAAATAATTTAAACTTTCCCTTCTTCCCTCCTGCCCATATTCCACGCCTCTCTCCATTTTTCCTTTCTGTGAATTGCTTTCAATACATTTGTGGACTTGTCAAATTCTAATTCCTTGAGCTATTATTTGCAATGTTATGTTATTTTCTACAAAAAGCTCTGAAACCATGTCCCATTTCCAGAATTCTAACACCTGTTATGTCCCCAATGTTCTCAGGTCAAGTATGTCCTTCACATCACTTTCTAATCCTCTAATTCTTTAAATTGAGAAAGCACATGAGACAATACAGCACTCAGAGGTACTTCAACTACAGCTTCCCCTACGAATTATAATCATGCAAGCAATATTCCCAGGAATGACTTGTGCTGCTCACTTGTTTTCTGGTGGTGGTTAACATGCTTGCTGAATGCAGGGCCCATTTTCTTTTACTGCTGGTCTAAACCAGACTTACATCTCTGAGTTTAACAATCCTAGGAAAGTTTGTCTTTTTCTCTTTACTCTTCATGTATCAAGAGAAACCTGATGAGCCTTTCTTACATGTCATGTGCAACCCTGAACCACATCCCATCTTCACATTGTTCTTGAAGAAAAGTCAATTTAAAAGTATAATTTTACTAATTGTTCTCATCAGAATAAATGTTACGCCTCTATTTTATTTATGTCATTACTCAAATGCTGTATGTTCAATTATAGATGAACAAAAGAACAAATTACCTGTTTTCACATTGGACAATTAGAGTTTTATTAATTGTACCTTACTTTCTTTGCTTCTAAAGAAACTACATTTCAGTCATGACCCACTTTTCACTCTATTTTTAATTGACAGTGTTATTTTCTTTCAATTAAATTGCAGTCACAAAGCACCTGAGGGAGAAGTCTAAATAATCTATGGTAACCTGATTATAGATGGTTATAATCATTTGGCAATGTGCATTATTTTTGTTATTTCTGAACATGGAAAAAAATGAACAGAGAACCTAGGTGATACAATGGAAAGATGGAGATGTGTTTATCTACCTCCTTGCCTTTTCTTTCTTTTGCCTTCTCTCAAAAGTGATAGAACACTGCTAATATTACAGATATGTATATCAAGGCAAGGGAAGTAAAAGCATATTTACTCAAAAGACAAATGCATCAAAAGACAAATGAGCTAAATTTACTGATAGGCAAACCACAAAAATACTAATATTTAGTAAAATGAGAAAACATTTTCAACCATAATACTATTAAAATGTATGTCTTTACAATCAGTGAGATTTTTTTTTTTAAGTAAAAATAACGACTAGAGTAAAATGTGGCAAAATCAGTACTTCCATTCATGGCTTAAGGAATGGTATATAGATATAAACTCTTCTGATAACAAGTTTAAAGTATATATCAAAAGGTTTAAAAATAACCATATTCTTTTTCTCAGCATTTTGTAAAATCTTATCATGAATACTGATGTATGTGCAAATATCATTTAATAAGACTTCCATATTTAAATATATACATACCTACGTATACTTTCAGAGGAAAAGAATGATAGAATACTAGACAAAAGGTAGAATTAATTAAAATGCTTCCATTAAATAGGACAGTATGTGGCTATTTAAAGTAGGCTTTCTGACATTAGTTACAGAAGAAACTATCATGGCTGAATTTAATTACCATCTTCAGGTTATAAATTCAGCATATGATCTCAGCTAAAAGATACATGTATTAACAAACTTAAACAGAGGGAAGTGGTAAGAAATACATATGCATTGTAACAGTGGCTTTCTAAATAATGGGCTTCTGGATGCTCTAATTTTTTTTTCCTCTTTTTAAATCCACAGATTATAAAGCATTTAGGAACCTCACATTAAATTCTTAAATTTGTTAAAGGCTGTCAGTAAAATACCTATAATAACTTTGTATAGTGACAGATGGTAACTATACTTGTGATGAGCGTTTCATAATATATATATATAATTGCCAAATCACTACCTTGTACATGTG
Organism: Phoca vitulina; assembly: GCF_004348235.1. Classification (NCBI taxonomy): domain Eukaryota; kingdom Metazoa; phylum Chordata; class Mammalia; order Carnivora; family Phocidae; genus Phoca; species Phoca vitulina. Next base: position 16,045,463 of record NW_022589729.1, on the reverse strand, counting down.
AAACTAATATAATATTGTACATCAACCATACTTCAATTAAAAATTAAAATGAAATACCTATAGTTACATAACAAAGGGCCTTGTTCTCTGCATATCTTGAACTTTTCTATTTAAATTAATGAGAACTCTCCACCAAATTTTAGACTGGTTTAGCTTTTTAGCTTTTATTTAGGATTATTTTACAAGGTCTTCTATATGTATGTAAGAATCATATTATATATCTTTAGAAGAATAACAGAGAAGCATTATAGTACTCTAGCAAAATACTTGGTTTGATGATTAGGGAGATGAGGATTTAAACTGTCCCTATGTCCTCCAGAGTTACACTAAAACTTTCAGAGCCAGGCACTTCCTATTTAAAATAAGACAATAGCACATGCTTCATATCTTATACTACTTAATACAATCTAGAAAAAGTATCTGGTAAAAAAAATGTAGATATATATGTGCTAGCTGGTATTTTGTTTCTGTTATAATAATCTGTAGAAAACATTAATGTTTATTTTTCAAACCATGGTGCTCTGATTCTACATACTTGGTATCAAACTAGCAAATTAACTTGGAGATAAACACATACACATTAAATAAATAGAAGCTGTAGTAGTCCTTTTGGTATTCTTGATATCCAGGGCAACGTTAATGTATGTAAGCAGGTAGAGGCCTTTGAAAGTATTAATAAAGTGATAGACCAGAGTTTCAAACACAAAGGCATATTTAAGTTACAAATAGAACAGGATGTTTTATAACTACATCTCTAACTACTTCACAAAATGATTATTGATTGAATTTCACACCTGCAAGGATTTTAGATGTGCTTAGTTTAACAATGGATGCGTGGTATACATTTATGAATCACCTAAAACTATTCTCACTCTTAAAAAATGAAGTTAAAGTGTAGTGAATAGTTCATATTAAAGCTGTCTTTAAAATATTACAAATACAACATAATAACAGATTAACAAGACATGGTTTCTTCTCCTTGATCTATATGGAAAAACTTTCATTTACTATCAATCTCTGTTTTAGAGTGTTATTCTTCAAAAGGCACTTACATCAGATCTTACCCTTTAAGAACAATATTGTTAGAAGAATGTTTTTGATGCTGTTTTGATAATCAATTAATAATATATGTTAAAAATAAGTATTTTAGAAAAGATGGTACAGCAAAATTTTCTTTAATATCTTTCCTCTCTAAAATAAAACAAAACAAAAAATAACAAAAAAACAAACAAAACAAGGAGAGGAGGAAGAAAACAGAGCAAAAAACAAACCTTTGTACCTAATGATGTCAGGAAACATCGTGATAAGTGGTATAAAGGATAACCAAGGCTGGAGGATGGCAGGGAGAGCACCTGCCTCAGCAGATCCTAAGCAAAGTCAGCAGAAATGAGAACTCTGTAGCCAACATTAGCCAAGCTGTTTTCCATGAAAGGCCTTACGACATGATGATTAAGAACAGGGATCCAAGAGCCAGAGAGATCATAAATTAAATAAATAAATAAATAAATAAATAAATAAATAAATAAAATAAGGCAGATAAAAGGGAATTAAGGAAGGAAGGGAGAAAGGAAGAGAGGCCAGAGAAATCCCTGAATCAACAGCAAATTCGATTTCAGGATCAGAATGATTAAGTGACCAAAGAATGCAATTTACTTTTCATAAAGTATATATTCCTTCATGAAGATCTGTTGTGAATATGTGTGGAAGAGCAGCGGAACATTGTATCTAAGAAGCAAAATCTATAAGAAAATGGGCATTTGTTCTTGTGGAAGGGGCATTCTTTTTTCATTCTGGTGTTTGTTTGTTTTGTTTTGTTTTGTTTTGTTTTTTGCTTTTTTGTGAGTTTTCTAGTCCTGCATGACATACATATTATGTACTTAGAATATTAAAGGTTGAATAATGATTTGGTTCATTTAAGGAACCACTCATTGATGAATTGAAAGGTTCATCTGATTTGGAACATCTTTTTTTTTTTTTTTCCTTCTACATGTCTAGAGTGTTTTGTTTGTTTTCTGTCAGGGTCACTGTAAATTCATCATTCAAGAGGGGACCTGTCACCTCCATTTCTGAAACAATAAGCAAGGATATGTTGAAAATACAGCTGTTTCATATATCTTAAGTATTATCCATGTTAAAATTAAGATTTCCTAAAAATCGATAACAGATTAATGACTCATTAGAAAATGGAAGACATAAATGACCTAGCAAAACACATTAAAGGTAAAATAATTTTCAGACAAATGAAAAGTTGACTAAAAACTTTCATAATGTTCACTGTTGAAAAGGGTTAGAAAACAAAGAAAAATTCATATAATGTATGTGGGATTATATGTATATGTACAAAGATGGATGATTTATAATGTTTTTGCAATATAAATTTTACTGAAAGTAGCAACCTAATGCTCATCAATATTAAATAATGATATAACAGTGAAACATGCTATTATGTGACTAAAATAATTACTTAAATCTACATAAACATAAATAAAACAATCTCTAAGAGATGTTAAAAAAAACAGTTCATAGAAGTGGTACAGTATGTGCTCATTTGTATGTAAGCACTGAATATTTCTGGAAGTATACATATGGAACAAAGATGAGTGGCTATCTCTGTTAGAAGCAATTGTGGATCTTGGATGGGAAAGAGATTACTTTCACCATGTTCATTCTGAATACTATATGTGTGTGTAAACATACACAAATATACATACATACATGGAGACTATATGTATATGAATATATATATATATACACACATATGTACACTTCAATTAATTCTAATACAGTAAAAAAGACAGTAAGTGTTTGGAAAGGAACTATGAAGTATATTCAGTGATTGTATAGTGACATTAATGTTTGAATATAAATTGATATGCTTATAATAAAATATTGACATATTACTGTAGCATTGATAAAGGATATATTTATTTTAAACCATTACATAAGATTCAGCTTTAGAGTCATCAAATGTCCCTTACACTGTAAAATGATTCTAAGTATATTGATTTGACAAGCTCTGATTATATTCTTTGTGCTAAAGCAAATTATAATCAGCTATCTGAGTCATTTCATACTGATTTGAAATATAAAAAAGCTACTCACATCCTTTAACTAATTTTTGTATCTCTTTCCAAATTGAAGAAACTTGTGTAATTTTTATTTCTGTAAACTTTAAAAGACAGACCATTATTTAAATTGTAATTTGTTTTTTAAAATCACCTGATGTAACAAAATGTTAACTAAAAATCGTAACATATTAGAAATAGTAAGTAGTAACATTTTCTTATTCAGAGAATAGCTTTCTAGCCATTTAATTTTCTTTCCACAGCTCCATTTTTTCATAAAAAGAACTCTGACCACTCAAACTAATCCCCAGTTGGCAATATAGACTTACCTCTTAAAAACAAGAATGATGATGGCAGGAGACATGAGGATGATAATTTGACAAAGAGATCAGAGATGAAAAACACTGAAAGCAGTCAACAGACCAACTCACTGCAAACTACAGTGATGGATGTTCAGAATGATGATGAAAGTATTAGAAGAAACAGTTAAATTAATCTTGATTGCTCTGTTTAAGAATAACATTAACTAGGTCCTCCCGGCAAGATGCCGGAGGAGTAGGAGACCTGGATTTCGTCTTGTCCCAGGAATTCAGCTGGATAGGGATCAAACCATTCTGAACACCTATGAACTCAACAGGAGATCGAAGAAAAGAATAGCAACAGCTCTCTGAACAGAAAAGCAACCACATACTGGAAGGTAGGACGTGCGGAGAAGTGACTCCAAGGCGATATTTGGGAAGATAAATGGCGGGGGAGGGGGCCTCCGTCAGCCGCTTCTGGCAAGTGATAGAGCAGCGGAGCACAAAATTGGAACTTTTAGAAGTCGGATCCGCTAAGGGACGCCACTCCAGTGGCTAACTGGGGGGGTGGAACCCTCACTGGGACAGTGTGGTCTCAGGACTCTTGGGGTCACAGAAAGACCAGGGGTGCCTGAGTGTGGCAGAGCTCCCAAGTATTGAAGCAGGGAAGCCGGCTGCAGAGACGGAGCTGAGGCACAGGCTCTCAGCTTGGGGTTGCCGTAAACCGTGATCCAGGGCACAGTTGGGCCACTGCTCTTCCAGCAGGGACCCAATAAGCGGCAGATCCGGGGAGACTCCCCTTCCTCCCCTGGGAGAAGAGGCGTGGGAGAGCACCGCAGGGATCTGCTGGGTTTGGAGACGCCACACGGGGTTGGGTGCCAGGGATAGAAATGCTCGGTCACAGGCAGGGTGAGCACGGAGTGCGGCTGGAGACCGGGGAGACGGGAGTGATTGACTGCTTTTCTCTGGGGGTGAACTGAGGAGTGGGGCCCCCAAGTTCTTGGCTCCTCTGGGCGGAGATTGGAAGGCCACCATTTTCACTCTCGTCCTCCAAAGCTGTACAGAAAGCTTGCAGAGAACAAAAGCTCCAGAGAGAAAACCCGAGCAGATTACTGAGCCTGACCCCGGCAAGGGTGGGCAAATCTGCCTCTGGCAAAGACATTTGGGAGCCACAGCAACAGGCCCCTCCCCCAGAAGATCAGCAAGAAAACCCAGCCAAAACCAAGTTTACCGATCAATGAGAACAGCAGAACTCCAGCGCTAGGGGAATACTGCACATAGAATTCAGCCCTTTTTACCATGATTCTTTAGTCTTTCAAAGTTAATTTTTTTTAACTGTCTTTTTTTTTTTTTTTGAAATTTTCTTTTTCCCTCTTTCAACCAACATCTTATCAAACCCCTTTTTAAAAAAAATATTTTATATTTTTCATTTTTAGAGTCATATTCTATCCCTTCATAGTAGTTAACCTTATTTTTGGTATATATATATATAAGTTGTTCTCTCTTTAAAATTTTGAGATACAGTTTCTTCTAACAGATCATAATATACCCTAAATCTCTAGTGTATGGCTTTGTTCTAGTCTCCTGCCTGATCACATTCTTTCCCTTTTTTTTTTTTTTTTAAATCCTCTTCTTTCTTTTTCCAACCAACTTCTTATCTTATCAATTCCTTTTATAAAATATTTTATAATTTTCATCTTTACAGTCATATTCCATCCCTTCATCGTATTAACCCGTATTTTTGTACATATATAAGTTTTTCTTTCTTTAAAATTTTGGGAGGCACTTTCTTCTAACAGACCAAAATATGCCCAAAACCTAGTGTGTGGCACTGATCTATGCACCAGTCTAATCATATTTGATCATATTGTGGTCTTTTTTTGGTTTGCTTTTGTTTGTTTTATCTTTACCTTTTTCTTTTTTTTTTTTTCTTTTTTCTTTCTTTCCCTTTCTTTTCCCCTGGTTTCAGGTCTTTTCTGATATGTTTAGTGTATATTTTCTGGGGACATTGTTATCCTGTTAGCATTTTGTTCTCTCATTCATCTATTCTCCTCTAGACAAAATGACAAGACAGAATAAAATCACCTCAACAAAAAGAACAAGAGGCAGTACTGACTGCCAGGGACCTAATCAATATGGACATTAGTAAGATGTCAGAACTAGAGTTCAGAATGATGATTTTAAAGATACTCGCTGGGTTGAAAAAAACATGGAAGTTATTAGAGAAACCCTTTCTGGAGATATAAAAGAACTAAAATAAACCAAGTTGAAATCAAAAAAGGCTATTAATGAGGTGCAATCAAAAATGGAGGCTCTAACTGCTAGGATAAATGAGGCAGAAGAAAGAATCAGTGAGATAGAAGACCAAATGATGGAAAATAAAGAAGCTGAGAAAAAGAGAGATAAATAACTACTGGATCACGAGGGCAGAATTCAAGAGATAAGCGATACCATAAGATGAAACAGCATTAGAATAATTGGGATCCCAGAAGAAGAAGAGAGAGAGAGGGGGCAGAAGGTATATTGGAGCAAATTATAGCAGAGAACTTCCCTAATTTGGGGAAGGAAACAGGCATCGAAATCCAGGAGGCACAGAGAACCCCTCTCAAAATCAATAAAAATAAGTCAACACCCCAACATCTAATAGTAAAACTTACGAGTCTCAGAGACAAAGAGAAAATCCTGAAAGCAGCTCGGGACAAGAGATATGAAACCTACAAGGGTAGAAACATTAGACTGGCAACAGACCTATCCACAGAGACCTGGCAGGCCAGAAAGGACTGGCAGGATATATTCAGAGCACTAAATGAGAAAAATATGCAGCCAAGAATACTATATCCAGCTAGGCTGTCATTGAAAATAGAAGGAGAGAGAAAAAGCTTCCAGGACAAACAAAAACTAAAGGAATTTGCAAACACGAAACCAGCCCTACAAGAAATATTGAAAGGGCTCCTCTAAGCAAAGAGAGAGCCTAAAAGCAACATAGACCAGAAAGGAACACAGACAATATACAGTAACAGTCACCTTACAGGCAATACAATGGCACTAAATTCCTATCTTTCAATAGTTACCCTGAATGTAAATGGGCTAAATGCCCCAATCAAAAGACACAGGCTATCAGATTGGATAAAAAAACAAGACCCATCGATATGCTGTCTGCAAGAGACTCATTTTAGACCCAAAGACATCCCGAGATTGAAAGTGTGGGGATGGAAAACCATTTACCATGCTAATGGACATCAAAAGAAAGCTGGGGTGGCAATCCTTATATCAGAGAAATTAGATTTTAAACCAAAGACTGTAATAAGAGATGAGGAAGGACACTATATCCTACTTAAAGGGTCTATCCAACAAGAAGATCTAACAATTGTAAATATCTATGCCCCTAACATGGGAGCAGCCAATTATATAAGAAAATTAATAACAAGAGCAAAGAAACACATTGACAACAATACAATAATAGGGGGGGACTTTAACAAGCCCCTCACTGAAATGGACAGATCATCTAAGCAAAAGATCAACAAGGAAATAAAGACTTTAAATGACACACCGGACAAAATGGACTTCACAGATCTATTCAGAACATTCCATCCCAAAGAAACGGAATACACATTCTTCTCTAGTGCCCATGGAACATTCTCCAGAATAGATCACATCCTAGGTCACAAATCAGGTCTCAACCAGTACCAAAAGATTAGGATCATTGCCTGCATATTTTTGGACCACAATGCTTTGAAACTAGAACTCAATCACAAGAGAAAAGTCAGAAAGAACTCAAATACATGGAGGCTAAAGAGCATCCTACTAAAGAATGAATGGGTCAACCAGGAAATTAAAGAACTAAAAAAAATTCATGGGAACAAATGAAAATGAAAACACAACTGTTCAAAATCTTTGGGATGCAGCAAAGGCAGACCTAAGAGGAAAGTATATAGCAATACAAGCCTTTCTCAAGAAACAAGAAAGGTCTCAAATACACAACCTAACCCTACACCCAAAGGAGCTGGAGAAAGAATAGCAATAAAGCCCAAACCCAGCAGGAGAAGAGAAATAATAAAGATCAGAGCAGAAATCAATGAAATAGAAACCAAAATAACAGTAGAACAGATCAACGAAACTAGGAGCTGGTTCTTTGAAAGAATTAACAAGATTGATAAACCCCTGGCCAGACTTATAAAAAGAAAAGAGAAATGACCCAAGTCAACAAAATAAAATCATGAATGAAAGAGGAGAGATCACAACCAACACTAAAGAAATACAAACAATTATAAGAACATATTATGAGCAACTCTATGCCAGCAAATTAGATAATCTGGAAGAAATGGATGCATTCCTAGAGATGTATCAACTACCAAAACTGAACCAGGAAGAAATTGAAAACCTGAACAGACCTATAACAACTAAGGAAATTGAAGCAGTCATCAAAAATCTCCCAACAAAGAAAAGCCCAGGGCCAGATGGCTTCCCAGGGGAATTCTGCCAAACATTTAAAGAAGAATTAATACCTATTCTTCTGAAACTGTTCCAAAAAATTGAAATGGAAGGAAAACTTCCGAATTCATTTTATGAGGTCACCATTACCTTGATCCCAAAACGAGACAAAGACTCCATCAAAAAGGAGAATTACAGACCAATATCCTTGATGACCATGGATGCAAAAATTCTCACCAAAATACTAGCCAATAGGATCCAACAGTACATTAAAAGGATTATTCACCACGACCAAGTGGGATTGATCCCTGGGCTACAAGGTTGTTTCAACATCCACAAATCAATCAACGTGATGCAATACATTAATAAAAGAAAGAACAAGAACCATATGATCCTCTCAATAGATGTAGAGAAAGCATTTGACAAAGTACAGCATCCTTTGTTGATCAAAACTGTTCAGAGTATAGGGATAGAAGGTACATACCTCCATATCATAAAAGCCATCTATGAAAAACCCATAGCAAATATCATTCTCAATGGGGAAAACCTGAGAGCTTTCCCCCTAAGGTCAGGAATGTGGCAGAGATGTCCAGTATCACCACTGCTATTCAACATAGTAGTAGAAGTCCTAGCCACAGCAATCAGACAACAAAAAGAAATCAAAAGCATCCAAATTGGCAAAGAGGAAGTCAAACTCTCACTCTTTGCAGATGATATGATACTTTATGTGGAAAACCCAAAAGACTCCACCCCAAAACTGCTAGAACTCATACAGGAATTCAGTAAAGTGGCAGGATATAAAATCAATGCACAGAAATCAGTGGCATTCCTATACACCAACAACAAGACAGAAGAAAGAGAAATTAAGGAGTTGATCCCATTTACAATTGCACCCAAAACCATAAGATACCTAGCAATAAATCTAACCAAAGAGGCAAAGGATCTGTACTCAGAAAACTATAAAATACTCAGGAAAGAAATTGAGGAAGACACAAAGAAATGGAAAAACGTTCCATGCTCATGGATTGGAAGAACAAATATTGTGAAGATGTCAATGCTATCTAGAGCAATCTACACATTCAATGCAATCCCCATCAAAATACCATCAAGTTTTTTCAAAGAAATGGAACAAATAATCCTAAAATTTGTATGGAACCAGAAAAGACCCCGAATAGCCAGAGAAATGTTGAAAAAGAAAAGCAAAGCTGGTGGCACCACAATTCTGGACTTCCAGCTCTATCACAAAGCTGTCATCATCAAGACAGTATGGTACTGGCACAAAAACAGACACATAGATCAATGGAACAGCACAGAGAGCTGAGAAATGAACCCTCAACTCTATGTCAACTAATTTGACAAAGCAAGAAAGAATATCCAATGGAAAAAAGACAGTCTCTTCAACAAACGGTGTTGGGAAAATTGGACAGCCACATGCAGAAGAATGAAACTGGACCATTTCCTTACACCACACACAAAAATAGACTCCAAATGGTTGAAAGACCTAAATGTGAGACAGGAGTCCATCAAAATCCTAAAGGAAAACACAGGCAGCAACCTCTTCGACCTCAGCCACAGCAACTTCTTCCTAGAAACATCGCCAAGGGCAAGGGAAGCAAGGGCAAAAATGAACTATTGCGACTTCATCAAGATAAAAAGCTTTTGCACAGCAAAAGAAACAGTCAACAAAACCAAAAGACAACCGACAGAATGGGAGAAGATATTTGCAAATGACATATCAGATAAAGGGCTAGTATCCAAAATCTATAAAGAACTTATCAAACTCAACACCCAAAGAACAAATGATCCAATCAAGAAATGGGCAGAAGACATGAACAGACATTTTTCCAAAGAAGACATCCAAATGGCCAACAGACACTCTCTTATGTTTGTTATTAACCATTTTATGTATTTGGGTGCTCCCATGTTGCAGGCATAAATATTTACAATTGTTATATCTTCTTGTTGAATTGTCCCCTTTATTATTATATAGTGTCCTTCTTTGTCTCTTGTTACAACCTTTGTTTTAAGTCTACTTTGTTCAATATAAATATTGCTATTCTGGCTTTCTTTTCACATGCATTTGCATGACAAATATTTCTCTATCCCCTCACTTTCAATCTGCAGGTATCTTTAGGTCTGAAATGAGTCTCTTATAGGTAGCATATACATGGACCTGTTTTTTATCCACTCTTTCACCCTAAATCTTTTATTTTTAAGATTATTTATTTATTTGAGAGAGAGAGAGAGAAATCGTTAGCAGGGGTGGGGCAGAGGAAGAGGGAGACAGACTCCCCACAGAGTGGGGAGCCCAACGTGGGACTTGATCCCAGGACCCTGTTTCCTTCCCCAGAGTCAGGAAGTTTTCAGCTATTATTTCTCCAAATACATTTTCTGTCCCCCTTTCTCTCTTCTCCTTTTGGGAAATGTTATTATATAACATAATATATAATGGTATTATATATGTATATATAATGTTATTGGCTATAATGTTGATGTTATTACACTTGACGCTGTCACTGAGTTCTCTAAGTCTATTCTCATAAAGCAGTATTTGTTGTCTCTCACCTCACCTGTTGAGCATGATTGCTTTGCATTACTCTATCTTCCAGATCACTGATACATTCCTCTGCTTCCTGTAGCCTACTATTTATTCCATCTATTGTATTTTAAATTTAATTTATTGAGTTCTTCATCTCTGATATGTTATTTTTTATCTATTTGTCAAATATCTCACTGATGTCCTCCACCTTTTCTTAAGTCCAGTGAGCATCTTTATGATCATTACTTTAAATTCTTTATCAGGCATATTATTTATTTCTGTTTCACTTAGATGTCCTGCTGTGATTTTTGTCCTGTTCTTTCATTTGGGATATATTCTTCTGTCTCCTCATTTTGTCTACCTCTCTGTGTCTTTCTGTGTGTTAGGAAAGTCAGCTACATCTGCTCTTGAGAGTAGTAGCTTTATGAAGTGGTCCTGTGGTGCCCTGCAGTGCAGTACTCCCTGTTCAGAACCTGACACATCAGGGGAGTCTCCTATGTGTGTTGCCTGGGTCCTGCTATTGTTGTGTCTGAGTCAATTTTTCTCTTAGTCTGCACCGACTCTGCCTGTTGTGGGTTCTGCTTGCTCTCTATGATGTTAGTGAGACCCAGGCAGGCTGGCTCTGAGGGGCTGTGACCACAGGGTGGCTCAGGGTGGGGTGTCGGCACTTTAGCAAAATTTGCACTGAGCCACTAGTCCTAGCCAGATCCCCAAAGTGCAGTGCCCATAACCTGTAGTGACAGTGGCTGGGGTTACCCAGCATCTGTGTGTGTGGTCACCAGGCAGGGCACACATGTAATATTAGCCAAATCTGCACTGAGGCCAGCAGACTTGGAGTGGGCAAGTCCTCAGGAGACCTCATGGGTGGGGCACACTGCTAGCAGGTTGGGTAGCAAGTATCTGTGCCATGCTGCCTCCTGCAGGTGGCCCTGTGTTTATGTCAGGGGGCAGGGGAGGAGTAGGTGCCTGCCCGCTCCTTTGTTGCCAGTGAAGTCCCTCAACATGCTCTGAAATCAGTATAAACAGATCTTCCTCTCGTTTGCCCTGGTGTTATGCAAAATGTCACTTTTTATTGCCTCTCTGTGGGCTGTTGTCTCTTTAAGAGTGGGAAGCCAGCTATCCCTCACCCTCAAGGCTAGCCCAGGGTTCAGTCAGCTGACTTTTAAAGCTCCAGGCTCCAACTCCTGCTGGTTACACAAACTCAGAATCCAATCCTTCTGGTTTTCAAAGCCAGACTTCATGGGGATTCATCTTCCCCAGGAGCCCCTGGTAGGAGGGACCATTTCTTTCCCTTCTCTATGCCCATAGCTCCCTTACAACCTGCAGGCAGCTCCTCACCACCATTTGTGCCCTTCTTAACCTCTCAGATGCAGCTTCTTACCTACATTTAGTTGTGGAGTTTGTTCTGTCAGTCTTCGAATCGCTCTCTGGTTTATTTACATGGATATGAGTGATATCAATCGTAAATGTGGGACAGGGTGAGCTTAGGGTCCTCCTACTCCAACATCTTCCCAAGTTCCTCTCCCAAAATGGTCCAAAAACTTTAATATATGCCTCACCAAAAAAGATATATGCATGCAAATAAGAATATGAAAGGTGCTCCATGTCATTTTCATTAGGAAAATACAAATTATAACATGAGATACCACTATACACCTATTACAATGGCCAAAATCTGCAACACTGAGAACATCAAGTTCTAGTGAGGATGTGGAGCAACAGAAACTCTCATACTTTACATGGTGGAAATGCAAAACGGTATAGCCGCTTTGGAGGACAGTTTGGCAGTTGTTTACAAAACAAAACATAATCTTACCATATGATCCAGCAATCACACACTTTGGTATTTACCCAAAGGAACTGAAAACTTGTGCCTACACAAAAACCTGCACATGAATGTTTATAGCAGCTTTAGTCATAATTGCCAAAACTAAGAAACAACTAAGATGTCTTTCAGTAGGTGAATTGATAAGTAAACTGTCATATATTCAGACATTGTTTATTGTTCCAAACTATAAAGAAAGGAGCTATCAAGCCATGAAAAGACATGGAGGAACTTTAAATGCATATTACTAAGCGACATAAACCAATCTGAAAAGTCTACATATTGCATGATTACAACTACAGAACATTCTGGAAAAGGCAAAAATACAGAGACAATTAAAAAGTCAGTGGATTGCCAGAGTTGGAGAAGGACATAGATAAAAAGGCAGAGCACAGAGACTTTTTAGGACAGTGAAACACTGTATGACAAGGATGGATATATGTCATTATAAATTTGTCCAAACTCATGAGTGTATAACCTCAACAGTAAACTCTAAAGTTAACTGTGGACTTCAGTTGATTATGATGTGCCAATGTGGGTTCATTCTTGGTAAAAAAATTTACCATTCTGGTAATACTGATATTAGAGGAGGAAGCTATGCATGTGTGGGGGTAGATGGTACATCAGAAATCTCTGTACCACCTTTTCAATTTTGTTGTAAACATAAAATTACTCTAAGACACAAAGTCTTAAAATGCCCCCTCCACATCCAAAATGTTCATTTTATAATTTGGAACTACTTTATTGTATACTTACCCAGATATTTCCAATGTTAGTGAATATATGCTTTTATTTCTGTGTTTAAATATCTATAATTAGTTGACTATGAAATAAAAAAAAGTTTTTTAAATTCCAAATTGATTTAATACATCAATACATTTTAAAACTTCATACTTAAAATTACCTAAATAAAAGTTTCAAAAGAGATTTTTAATATTCTTAGGAATACACTGAGAAATTATCAATATAATTCTTCTGTGTCTTTCATAAAGTGGGTTCTTATTGACATTTCAAGGTGTTATATATAATTTCTAATGTTATATATAATCTCTAATATAATTTCTAATTTCCTAATTTCTGAGCTGAAGGCAGACACTTATCTGACCAAGCCACCCAAGTGCCCCTTAAGTTTAATGTAATTTTATAAGTTACCTTTGATAAAGAAATTTTTTTGCTCTTGGTAAATCTCTTAATGGCATACCCATTAGTTTGTTTTAAAAAGAAAAAGAAGAAAAAAAGACAGAAGACTGACATTATCAAGTCTTGGAAAATATGTGATAAACTGATGTTTAATATAACCATTTGGGAAGTCCATATAACCAAATATTAAAAATTTTGTAATTCATATACCCTAAAATACTTCATTCCCAAAAAGATAATCAACAAACCTCTTACATTTATGTACTGGGAAATATATACAAGAATGAGTAAAAAAGTCTGTTCATAGTAATGTTGTATATTCACACAAGAAAATGTATTACAGCTGTGAATATTAATCAAAATATGAATAAATCTTAGTAAGGTATTATCAATTGAAAATCATGAGCACAATGCTCTTTTAACTTTTTAAAGAAAAGATAATGCATTTTTTAGATAGTCATATATGTATAATAAAAATAAAGTGGAAGGGAAGGAGAAATCTGAAATTAAGGATTATGATCACCCTTACCATGGAAAGTCGATGAATGGAACACACAAGGAGAACATAAATTGCAGGTAAGATTTTAGTTCTTGGAGCTCTCAAAGAAAAATCACATTGGACAGAGTTAGGCAAAGAAGACTTCATTCAAGACTATTACATTGGGAGTCAAGGCTATTGCAATAAGAATAAGAATTGAAATCAATTCTGTTGAAATAAATGGCAAGAGATATTTCAAGAACTGGGGGAGCTAGTGGGAATCTACTAGGGTACATTAAGGAGAAGGTTAGTCAATGTGATTAGACATCTGTGTTTGCTAACTGGTACTTACTGAAGTTAGACTCCTCCCCTCCCAAGAGTCTAGAAGATAGGGGTCCTATCTTTCTTGATGATTACATTTCAAAGGGATCAATGGGAGTCCTTGAGAAAGACACTTTTGGGTTGCAAAACTTTAAGAGGCTGTGAGAAGATTTACATCTCAAAGGAGCAGAGAGAAGAATTTATACTCTCATGTTTTCTAAAGTAAATGCTGTCAGAAAAAGGAGCACAGGGATCTATAGTCAGGAAAAACCTTAAGTTTAGTCAAGCTGAGGGAAATGTTAAGGCTGTCTTGGTCATGATATATAATATGATATGACATGACATGATGTGATATGAATAAGGTAATATTAGTAAGATATAACTAAATGCAATAAAATATGAATATGAATGCCACATGAACTAATGATACTAGTAAATCATAAGCCACAGATCATAATTAGGCTAATCAAATTCTGTGCTTTTTAAATCCATAAAAATAAGGAAAAGAGGATTTTAATACATTTACATACATCATTTCATGATCTATTTGAATTAGATCACAGAGATCACTGCATTAATCAAATTATAACTCATGGCCGTATATATTAGATATACATTTTTAAAAGCTAAACCAGAACTTTTATATAATTGCTTGATTATCTAACAGAAATTTGGAGAAAATATGTGACATATCCAACAATAATACAAGAAAAGTCATTTAAAATGTAATTTCACTACAGTAGAAAGATTTATCCATACTCCAAGTGGAAATGTCTTGTCTTAAATAGCTGAATGAGTCAGAAAAAAATCAAAGGTAATCACTGATTTTAGCAAGATTTACCTCCATAAGACAGAAGAAAGTATTCCAAATCTAGCTAATTGCAAAATTTTCCTAGTAGTCCACATTTGTGATGTCCTTCCTAAACACAAATACTCAACCAATTTCTAAACCTAAGGATGTATGTTTTGTCTAGCAGTAATATTTCATCTTTGGATCAAAAAAAAAAAATACTTCATCTCCCTTCCATCCTAGTTACCAACCTTTTAAAGGCTAAATATTATTTGGGTGGAGTGAAACCCACCAACTAATAGACATGACAAGGAAGCGTGCAATTTGCTCCAATATTCAGCCCTTATTAGAATAATCTCCTTCAGTAAGTATGACTGTAAACCATTATTTCTAAATTAAGAAAAACATAGACAAAGTAAAAATGTCAGTAAAAAAAATGTACCCTGACATTGTTTGATTCAAGATAATAAACTACAGTGAGACAAATCAGACCTTGTTAACTGGACCATATGATTTAAGCAGTTGCAAACTGTTGTTTTTTTTTTTTTTTTCAAGCGGATCACATTCTTGTCTTTTCTGGACTCATATCCATTTCAGATAGGCAAATTTTCTTCGGAGAATGGCCATTACAACAAAACTGATCACTATGTTTTAACGGAAATAATTTTGTGTATATAACTTTTTCCAACAATGCTTGAGAAGCATACTTAATAAAAGGTCATTGAAGACAACACCACATTTTCTATATTAGAGTATTTCCAAAGAAGGGAGAAATCACTCATCCCTGCCAACTTCATGGCTTTGTGGGTGTTACTGTCCTAGCTCAATATAGCCTAAGAACTTCTGTAACCCCACAGAGGAATCTGGACCCCAGGCTGACTTTTCTTAAAGGAAAATAAGCACCCCTTTAGGTACAGTGCTCAATATATTTAATGATACTATAGGTTTGGAAAAGCAACTTATGTTTCACACTATTACATTATGCCAATTACTATTTTTAGAACTGCAAAAATTAGAAGTTAAGAGAACACAGGCAGCAACCTCTTCGACCTCAGCCACAGCAACTTCTTCCTAGAAACATTGCCAAAGGCAAGGGAAGCAAGGGCAAAAATGAACTATTGCGACTTCATCAAGATAAAAAGCTTTTGCACAGCAAAAGAAACAGTCAACAAAACCAAAAGACAACCGACAGAATGGGAGAAGATATTTGCAAATGACATATCAGATAAAGGGCTAGTATCCAAAATCTATAAAGAACTTATCAAACTCAACACCCAAAGAACAAAGAATCCAGTCAAGAAATGGGCAGAAGACATGAACAGACATTTTTCCAAAGAAGATATACAAATGTCCAACAGACACATGAAAAAGTGCTCAACTTCACCTGACATCAGGGAAATACAAATCAAAATCTCAATGAGATACCACCTCACACCAGTCAGAATGGCTAAAATTAACAAGTCAGGAAACGACAGATGTTGGCAGGGATGCGGAGAAAGGGGAACCCTTCTACACTGTTGGTGGGAATGGAAGCTGGTGCAGCCACTCTGGAAAACAGTATGGAGGTTTCAAAAAGTTGAAAATAGAGCTACTGTATGACCCAGCAATTGCACTACTGGGTATATACCCCAAAGATATAAATGTAGGGATCTGAAGGGGTACATGCACCCCGATGTTTATAGCAGCAACGTCCACAATAGCCAAACTGTGGAAAGAGCCAAGATGTCCATTGACAGATGAATGGATAAAGAAGAGGTGGTATATATACACAATGGAATATTATGTAGCCATCAAAAGGAATGAAAGCTTGCCATTTGCAATGAAGTGGATGGAACTGGAGGGTATTATGCTGAGCAAAATAAGTCAATCAGAGAAAGACATGTATCATATGATCTCACTGATGTGAGGAATTCTTAATCTCAGGAAACAAACTGAGGGTTGCTGGAGTGGTGGGGGGTGGGAGGGATGGGGTGGCTGGGTGAGGGACAGTGGGGAGGGTATGTGCTATGGTGAGCGCTGTGAATTGTGTAAGACTGTTGAATCACAGATCTGTACCTCTGAAACAAATAATACATTATATGTTAAAAAAAGAAGAATATAGCAGGAAGGGAAAAATGAAAGGGGGAAATTGGAGAGGGAGATGAACCATGAGATACTATGGACTCTGAGAAACAAACTGAGGGTTCTAGAGGGGAGGGGGTGGGGGGATGGGTTAGCTTGGTGATGGGTATTAAAGAGGGCACGTATTGAATGGAGCACTGGGCGTTATACACAAACAATGAATCATGGAACACCACATCAAAAACTAATGATGTAATGTATGGTGATTAACATAACATAATAAAAAAATACATATATATATACGTATATATACGTATATATATATATAAAAAAAGAAGTTAAGAAGAAAGTTAAAGAGGAAAAACCCAATATTGAAATGTTTCACAGTTAAACGATCAGAGGATTATATACATTTATATGAAATATAATTATAAAACTTACGTTACTCACAGGTGAAAAACATTTAAGAAAAAAGGCTTCATGATAATCACCAATTATTCAATATTGTTATTATTCTTTTTCAATACAACTCTGTTTCTATTTCCCTAAAGTTAATATTTAAACAAAAACTTTTCAGATTTAGAAATGTTCTTTAAATTTTTAAAATCAATAACAACAACAACAACAAAAAGACAACCTTATCCCCTTTGGTTTATAAGCTCTCCATGCTTTGCATCACAATGCAACTCTGGAGAAAAATCACAATCCATTATTCAGGGAAGAAGGGAAGGCATGCTACATTTTTAAAGGTTAGACCTAATCTAAATATTTGCTGAGAATACAGAGTAAGCAGAAGGATAAATCTTTATCATCAATTCTCATATATCTTGGAAAGATACACAACTGGAAGAATTTTTCCTGATAAAAGTATTTAATTTGCAAACTGAGCTCAGGAGGAAAGCAGACACATTTAGAAAAAGGAATGTGATAAACATCCAATTGGACTTAAAGAAACAGAAGGAGAAATCAGCACATGGAAGGACAAAATGCGTCTTACAGCAATTATCTGCAAAATGGCAGCAGCTGTTCAAGCTTTTGGATGATTGGGATTCTGAGAAGTCCAGATAGAAACATATGGTACAGTTCATCACAAAACAATTTAAAGCTATTATTGTTCATGTTATATCTTTACGCTATTCTCAATGAAAGTTAATGGGTACATAGATTTTTCCCTGTATATCATGAATGTGTGATGAGTCTAAGGTCGACAAACATTTAACTGGGTCAGAAATAGGCTGTTCCATGATAATCTACACAAAAGTAATTTTTATCCATAAGCAATAAAAATAAGCCCATAATTGTCCTTAAATTCTTATAACATTTATATTCTATATATCTCTACTTTGAGATTTATTACAGTCACAGTTTTGGAGATTCATGCAAAATTCAGTTAATAAGAAACCACTAAGCCTTTAAAAGCCATGTAGCATCTCTTTTTGAATAGATATTCTGCATTCAGGAAAAAAAAGTGCCCATTAGCACCTCCCACTTATTTGTGTGGGCCCATTATAATTTTAACACTTATAAAAGGAAGTGTTAATGGTGACATTTTAAAGCACTGGTTTCAAAGGATGAGGGTGACTTTATAAAAAAAAAAAAGAACAAATACTCTTTTTTAGTTTGTAGAAATATATATATATCTTTAATTTTAAAAAGGAAATTATTAAAATCATATTAAAATTATTGATATGTATAATAAAATCTGACATGAATAAGAATTTCTACAGAATTATAGTTTTTAAAATGTCACAAAATATCTAATCAAAAGTATTGGAGGGCGCCTGGGTGGCTCAATTGGTTAAGCAACTGCCTTCGGCTCAGGTCATGATCCTGGAGTCCCAGGATCCAGTCCCACATCAGGCTCCCTGCTCAGCAGGGAATCTGCTTCTCCCTCTGACCCTCCCCTCTTTATGCTCTCTCTCTCACTCTCTCTCTCAAGTAAATAAATAAAAATCTTTTAAAAAAAGTATTTGAGGTAACATTTTATAATTTAGGTAAAGATTATTAAAACTGCTCTATATATACCTAGCATATCCAGACTTTTTGTTGTTTTTTTCTGTGTAGGCTTCAGTTAAAATAATTTTTTTGGAGTGAAGTTGAAAAATAGAACACAGTATTTTGAATAGAAAAATAGAATAATCCACTGTCTCTGGAAGTTTGCTTCATTGTCCAACTTTTACATTTGAGAAAATCCAATTTATTTATGATTATTTATATCCTTAAAAAGGAAAATTATAATTTTATTGCTAAAATATAAAAATGAATCATTGGCAGAATGGTAGACATGCATATAACACAGGTATGGTTCCTAAAGCTTTAATTCTTAACCTAAGTTAGATGACAATAATTATTAATAAGAAAAATATTCTGATGATTCACTCTTCTTTCAAAAGACTCACAATTAATATTTCAAATTTAATTTCTCAAGTGATCAAAAAACTGTTAAATTTCAAAACAAGGGAGTAATATTAAGTATGCTAAAATGAGCACAGTTTTTTGAAGAGTAAGACCCTACATAGCTGACGTTCAACATTTTAAAAGGCTGAATGACTTCAAGTGACTTTATCAATCTCTGTCTTAGGCTTCTTGGGGATAAAAGAAGGAGAGTAATAATATCTACTCCATTAGTTGCTTGAAGGAAAATAAATAATCTATTCAAAGTTATTTTTTAAACTGTTAAAGCACCTTTAAAATAACTGCTTGCAACCCAGAGTCACATAAGTAATTAAACCTAAATAAACTGAATATCAGATGTTCAGCTAATGGGACTTACATGTACAGCTCTTTTACCTGAAGTGAAGGGTACTGATACAATGTGAAGTTTTATGAAGCCATACAAATCTCTTATAACACACTATGCAGCATTTATTGAATAGGCAAGAGTTTTGAGTTTAGAATAAGAACCACATAATTATATATTAATTACATTATATCAATATTATAAATATAATCTCTCTTGCTCATTGTCTATCTGCTTTAATTCTCCTAGAGGCATGAAATAACAAAAACAAGAAATTTGCCTGAGCCAGATCTGTGAGAGGCTTGAAACCAGAGGGCCGTTGGGCTGCATCTTGCTGAAAGAGGAGGTAGCCAAGGAAAACATCACAGCTATGGTTTCTAGATTCAACTCTTGAGTCCTTTCTGCTCTGTTTTCAAGTCTCATAGAGGATATTCTATTGACTTTCAAGTGTAAGACATTACTCTCGAAAAAAATTATTTCCTTTGTGAAACTTTAGAATTGCTCTTGTTAAAACACCTCAATGGGTAAATAAATACCCGACAAATGGGTGATTATCTGATAAACCATGTTTAAACTTCTTACTGACATAGTCAAACATGTTGAAATCATGAATTCATTTGAAACATGAACTTGTTTAAGAAACAAACTTTGCCACCTTTTCTAAATTTAAGGTACAAAGAAAAAAAAACTGTTTTGTATCTTAAATCCCTTTTTCGGTTAATATGTAGATTCAGCATTTATTTCAACATAGATGGTGTACTTCATTTAAATATTTATGTTTAGAAGTTAATAATATTACATATACAAGCTTATGGGGTTTTATGAGAATTAAGTATCCTGATGTATATTCAAAAGCTTTATGATTTGTAAAATGTAAAGCTATTAGTGTTAACATTTCTATGAAATAATTGTTTTCTCAATGTTAAGGAGTTTAGTAAGCTATGTGGGAGTATATGGAGATGGATTTATTTTCTAAACTTATATCAAAATTTGGATTTTACTTTATTCTTTTCACACTCCCAGAGTGACTTAAACAATAACCAAGTGAGTAATAGTGTTCACAAGAAAAAGAGCCTAGTAACCAGATTCCTGCTACGGAAGGCACAGCTATTTACTTTTTACTAGGTCTTGTCACTACGAAGAAAGCAAGAATTTTATCAAATATGTAGCCTTTTAACAATGACTCCCCCGCTAATAAAATTGTCCCTGAAACTCTCCTGGAATCAAACCCCTTAGGTCAATTATTCCATTTCCCTAGGGAGGAAAATGAGAAAGAAGGAAGTTAAAAGGGTTTCTCTTTTGCAGATGAAAATTTTCCCCAGAGTCAGTTCTTCATGTTCCCTCATTAGATTTATGAGATAAGCCTATAGTCAACCAAAGGAGGAAATCATTAGAGTATCCCAAGAAAATCCTATCTCACCTAAGAACAATATTTCCCATTGTTTTTTTTTTTTACTGCATTTAGAAATACCCCCAGATAAGTGGAAAGTTTGAAACACCCCAGGTAAATGGAGAGTTTAATTCAAGTGATTTCTTATTGAAACTCTTCTCAGAAAGTTGTGAAGTGAATCAGGTTAGGTTATTAATCAAGGTATTCCAAAGTTATACTTTGAAAAAATTCACTTATCCTAATTCCCTCTTGATTTTTGCCCAGCCAACTTAGATTCCCAGACATGACAATGTAATGGGCAATCAATCCATCTTCTAATTCTAACTAACAGAATTAGCATTTTAGTGAGCACTTCATATGCATTCACATTGTATTAACTACTTGGTCTTATTCAGTCCTGCCTTATGAAATAAGTGATTTTGAAATAAGCATTGTTGTAAACTGAACTAACACAACAAGATAAGTAGAATCTTCAAACTATTTTTTGTTAAAAGTATAGGTACGAAAAGTTTTAGCCCCACAAATTTGTTACCAAGGCATGCATCCAGTCATTTAATACACCACATTCAGTAGTAAGCAGACACACAACAGTTCCCAGCTGTCTATCCTTGGTAATCCAACACATCTTACCAAAAACTTTCCTTAATAAGAAGACACAATCTTATTCTAGAGGCAGGATTCCATTACTCTATTTTCAGAAAAATACATCCCTCCAATTTTTCTCCCCCTCAGTAGCTGGACACAAGACTATTTTAAGGATCAAGCTCTGTATTTCATCCATAAATAGTACAAACTGCAGGACTTGCTTTGCATAAGGAAGTGTAAGGAGTAATGCTAGAATATTCTAGAATATTCGATCCACTATCTTGAATATTGTTTATTTTATCCATGAGATGCCATTTTAGCATTCATTATATAAACTCGTCACTACAGTTATCAATGAAAATCTAAATGTTAGTATTTCTTATGTTAATAGAAAGGCCTCAGATACCAGGGCACCTGGGTGGCTCAGTCAGGTAAGTGTCTGCTTTTGGCTCAGGTCATGATCCTGGGTTCCTGGGATCCAGCTCTACATCCAGCTCCTTGCTCAGGAGGGAGCCTACTTCTCCCTCTCCCTCTGCTTGGCACTCCCCCTGCTTGTTCTCTCTCTCTCTTTCCCTCTCTCCCTCTCTCTCCCTCTCTCCCTGTCAAATAAATAAACAAAATCTTAAGAAAAAAAAGGCCTCAGATATTGGTTGCCATACAAATAACTCAGTTGTTCTATTAAATCCCTCGAGAGTGCGGCCATTGTAATCAGAGACGAGCTGAACATTCCGGAAGGATAAAATTCTGACTAGAATAACTTCCCTTAGAAAAAATACAATTAAAATCCACGTTTATGTTGTATTGTAACATAGCTGTAGCATCCATCCTAGAGTTGAAGAAGAAGACATTTGCCTATGTCTAGTGACTGGCTCCTAGTCTACTAAGTACCAGAACCGTGAATCAGACCTAGAGTTTTCTGACTCATGCTCATACTAGCTTCCACTTTACCAGGGTGCCTTGTGGCAACATAATCCACCTAATATAAAAAAAAAAAAAAAAAATCATGAAACTTTAAATATATAGTATATATATATAAATATATATAAAGATATATATATAAAGATATAAATTCTTCTTATTGTCAGGCTTCTACAGAAATATATCCCTTCCCCTTAACAGCAAACTTAAAAGGGGACCAATAATTAAAACCTTAGTAAATTGAGAAATTACAGACCACATATCTGCCTTCTGCAGCTTTCTTTTTTCTACTCTGGCCAAGTATTTGTTGTGGCTAAATTCCTTCTTTATAACTTGATGAAATGTTTATGTAACACCTGAACAGAAAAATGAATGAATGAATGAATGAATGAATGCCAAATTTTTCATGGCAGAGAAACTGGAAACATTTTCTAAGTTCTAGAACACTAACCAGACCTATAAGATTATTATATCCATAGCTTAAATTCCAAAAAATCGTGGGTCCAGAATGACCTATAGTAGTACCCTCTCCCAAGAAAAAGATAATCCCTGTATTTATAATGTTAAACAATTTACAGGAGGTGAGTAGACATAATGGACAGAAAATAAAAGAGGAAACAATTACTTTAACTTTGCAAGAATGTTAGTGAGTCTGATCCAAGTAGAGTCAATTACCTGTAATGTAAACACAAGTTTGTAAAATCTCCCTCTCAGAGGAAAATGGGACATTATGTGGCCCATAACCTTGTCAAAAATATCTACTTTTTATTATACTGACTCATCTCTAAAGGAAAAACACTTGAAATATTCTTTTTTTAGAGCAAATTATAAGTCATATTGGTTGGGAAATTCATGCTCTTCTGTATGCCAAAAGGGCGATATTCACAGATCTATATTTACATCGTTGAGATATCAATTAGAAACCACTGTGCGCCTTGCACTCTAGTGAATCCTATTGCACTACTGTGCCCTTTGGTTGAGCTCCTTAAAACTTGAGGTGAGAAGGAAATACTTTTTGTGCCCCTAGTCCTCCATATCCTGGAATTTCAGAAAACACCACAGAGTTCTAGCAATTTTCACTAAAGTAATCTCATTCTTTCTTTTCACTTTATGTTCAACACCTATTTAACCTTAATCCTACTACATATCTGTGCTAGCTGACGGAACACCACAACCAAAACATATAGGAAATGTATAGGAAATATTTTTACTCACATAACTGAAAAAGTCCAGAGATAATGATCATGCTTCGGGCAACCTTTATTTAAAGAATAAAATTTTTTCACCAAGACTGGGTTTCTCCCTTGTAATCCCATAACTCTATTTTCTCTCTTTTAGACTACATAGCCAAAAATAACAAATGGAAATTGAATAAATAAAAGATGTGAATAATGCACAAACTTGGAAACAGTGATGGTTCATAAGTTTGAGAACAAAAACGAAGAATAACAAAAATACATAAAAGTATGGAAAATTTCCATAGAGTTTAGAATATAGAAAGAAAAAAAAAGTGATAAAGTTGATATTCTAAGACTGAAAAATATAATACCTGATACTAAGAACTCAATAGATGGCTTCAGTAGCCTATTAATACTACAAAAGTTCAGAGACTCTCAAGCAACATAGATAAAATAGCAAATAAAAACAACATTAATAAAAATATTCTACCATGACATATTGTAATCAAATTATAAAGCCAAACAAAACAAAACAAAACAAAACCAGAATCATAAAAGCAGCCAGAGAAAAAGGTATATTATCTTCAAAAGAGCAAATGAAAGTCTGATACCTGGCTTTTTAACAGAAGTGACAAAGGTCAGAAAGCAATTGGAAAATGTTTATAAAATTCTGAAATGTAAAAAGAAAATAAAAACACTATTTCCTAAAATTCTAAATCAAGCAAAAATGTCATAGAATACTGAGAATGAACAAGCATGACTTCAGGAAAAAATAATAAACTTAGTTTTGTTATGTATTGATTTTAACGATCAGAACCTATACTAGAAGAATATTATAGAAAGTTTTGTGAAGAGAAGGAAAATAACCACTGAGAGAAGAACAGAAATGCAGGAATAAATCTGTGCACATTCCTCTGAGCATTATTGAGACAGATGGAACAGATGAATCAGTATCACTAATATCTTACAGTGAAAATCAGAAGTCAGATGTCCCATGTAAAAACTTAACCATAATACATACCAGTATTGAGATGAACTATATTTGATGACTTGCCTTCTTATAAATTCACATCATTTCTTCCTTGTATTAGTATTAAAAATCAGAAATTGACCCTAACAGCCCTTCTGTAAGGCCATAAATTACCTTCATGTATAGACAAAAAATGAAGGGAGAAAACTAGCAAGTGAATTGCCAAAGTAAAATGAGAATTAAGGTCTCCTTACTCCCCATTAGTTCATTGATTATGGCAAAGCTGATTGCTAGGTATGACCAAATTGTGTCCTCATGATTATCAGTAAGTATAATAGCTATAAGTATTTTTGCAAATAAATATATTCTCATCATCTCATTTCATTTCACATGTGCATTTCATAATAGTCTTGCATTATTCTAATTCCAGTATTACAGAAGCATTTGAAAACATTTTCATGTTTAGACTGATAGGAAGTAGAATCTGGACTGAAACTTAGTTCTAGATTCCTTGCACCAAAATCATTTTTACCCTTCTTAAAATAGGAGATAAAGCAAAACAATAATAATAACAATAATAATAATTAATAATAATAATAAGTTCCAAGAATGAGTTATTTGGATTAAGTGTCTGAAACATTCTGAATTATCTCATTTCATGTGACAGTATTTTTCCATCCCTACAACTTCATTATTTTCACCCTCTGATTCCATAGTTCTGCATGAGTAACTCCAGAGAACCTTAAAGTTCATGTCACTACTAGAAGAATTCCAATTATAATTTGGCAAAAGAAGATAGGATATTTTCATTTAGGAAATTGCTCTTCATTGCCATCTCATTTTGGGTATGATATCCTCCTCTGAAGAAATCATATGCATTCCCTTATAAGAACATGCAAACCATCATGACTTATGAAGTCCCAAGTTTTTTAAATCTCCTGAGGATAAGGTAAAAAGGCCTTTCTTGCTGTCACTAGTAGTTGTAAATATATTCATGATACTTTGTTTCAAGGCTTTAAAAATCCACTATTATTACTAAATTAAAGTATATCAAGTGCATAGAATGGAGAGCATTGTTATCAAATAGGGACTGTGCAGAAATATGAAGACAGGAGAGATCTTGTATTTTACAGAGTAGACTCATCTCGGTTATGTATAATGACCAGTAGCATGGAAGGTAAATATGAAACCAATAGACATGGAAGGATATGACCTCTGAGTTCAACTCCTCTGTGGTGAAGATGAGGGAGAAGTTATAGAACTTTAAGTGGATCTTGCCAGAAATGGGGAGAGAGTTGTAGCAAACTAACACTGAGACAACTGGATCACTTTTTACATTCTTCTTCCAGGTCTTATTTTAATTTCCTTCATTTCTTTATCAGTTCCTGCTAACCTTGATCTCAGCCTGTTAGATTTTGATTTTATGCTTTTCACCTTGCTCAAATTTGGTGACTCCCAATTTTTCCTCTAGTAGTTTTTCCCTGATCAGCAGGTGTGCACACACTACCATTCACCATTCCTGCATACATCACACATATGATATCAGGCTGGAGTTTTATTTTTATTTTGATATTTGCATATTGCATCACAAACCAGACACTACCTCAAATTATAGGATCATGCATTTCTTCCAATGTAAGAAGTATATAAAGGGAAAACTTACAAACTCCCTACATAAATGTATTTACACAACTCTCTACATTTGCCATCTACCTGCCTAAAAGGTAGGTCTGGCACTATGGAAGTTGGAACCCTAGTGTAATTGATATTTCCATCACAAGTTCAAAGATATAAACTCAAACCCTGACTCCCAAAAATCTTCAGATAATATATAAATATTTAAAAATCAATTTGTATAGGTTAACTAGAGTTAATAAGGTCTATATGGCAAAGATGAAAATTATTACTTTTAATTTAGGCATGGTCCCATAGCAAGTAGAATCCACCTTAATCCTACTAATAATAGTAAAAAATAAGCAAACTAAAACCTATTTTTAATAATTTTGCCTATTTTCTTCTGACTATATGTAGTACATGGAATCCATAGCTTGGATCCTGATCCAGGTGAGCAATTTAATTCGAGACTTAATATATATTTGGGTGATTCAAAGGCACCAGCTAAATAAATGAGCATAAGAATACTGAAGAACAGAGATTATTCACACCCATATTTAGACCTCACAAAGAGTAGGTCCACTCTTGTTACATATCACTTATACTTCTTACATATTACACCATATATCTCCATGGATAAAAAATTAAGTAAATTGTAACATAACTCATTAAAATATTAACATATTTAATTACCTCACTCATTATTCTGTTCACTCATTAAACAAATATTAATTGAGCATGTGTGCTAGTTACTGATTGAAGTACTAGAGAAACAGCAATTTTAAATTCAGTTATGGCCCCTACATTTACAGAGGTGTTGCATTTTTGTGAGGAAGCAAATAAAAAAAAAGCAAGCAAGGAGAACAATATGAAATAATTCAGTGTTGTCAAAAGTATTAAGAAAGAGAAAAAGAAAGGATTGCAAAATAAACATTAATGGCTGGCAAGTTTTTAGTTATTAGTGAATGCCTCTCTTAATAAGTGGTATTTAAAGTAAGTTTTAAATAATATGAGCAGGGGCGCCTGGGTGGCTCAGTCGTTAAGCGTCTGCCTTCGGCTCAGGTCACGATCCCAGCGTCCTGGGATCGAGCCCCGCATCGGGCTCCCTGCTCCGCGGGAAGCCTGCTTCTCCCTCTCCCACTCCCCCTGCTTGTGTTCCCTCTCTCGCTGTGTCTCTCTCTGTCAAATAAATAAATAAAATCTTTAAAAAAAATAAAATAAGATAAAAAAATAAAATAAATAATATGAGCAGAAGCTAGACTCTTGACAAATGAGACAAAGAATATCCCAAATCTATAGTACAGAATATGGGAAGGTTATGAAATTCGGAAAATCTTGGTGTGTTCAAGAAACTAAAAACAGAGCAGCTTTTTAAGAGTCAGATTAAAGTTAAAGAGAGGTACAAGTGAATTGCTCGATATAACTGATAGTTTGTACCACACCCCTTAGGTGGTTGCAGTAGAAAAAAATATATAATGATGATGGGGAAGTATGAAGCCTATCATGTGTTTAAAGGAATGGGACATACCTAGTATATAAAAGGAAATATTCAGAGAAGAATGGGGGTTGCCTTCCTGAAAAATACCATAACATAAAATAAAATGCACATTAAACTGCCATAAGCTTGTATGAAGGTTCTCCAATTGGAATAACTAGGGATGATGCGCAGACATTTCAGCATTAGGGATTTGCGTTTATTATAAAGGAGGATGTTCTGGTTGCTCAGAGATGCCCAAAGACCAAATGAGCTACTGTAAGAGATTTTCCTTTTCTTACTCTGGGTTAGATATTTGATAATAAAAATATATTTTTTTGGGAGGCGCCTGGGTGGCTCAGTTGGTTAGGTGTCTGCCTTTGGCTCAGGTCATGATCTCAGGGTCCTGGGATCTAGCCCCACATCGGGCTCCCTGCTCGGCAGGAGGCCTGCTTCTCCCTCTCCCACTCCCCCCGCTTGTGTTCCCTCTCTCGCTGTCTCTCTCTGTCAAATAAATAAATAAATAAAATCTTTAAAATATATATATATTTTTTGCCCCAACTATGAGTTTTTCTATATTTTTCATGTTCTATATTACTCAGAAGAATCCTACTATTATTACCATTATACTTACAAGGAGCTGATGCACATATATATGAAATTATGATCCAGATGGACAAATGGAGACTTTCTCTCTATGATGAACATATAATTGAAGTAAACATTGAAATCCATTACTTGTGGAAATCCAGAATTTATATCCAAGTGTTCTGCAAATTCGCACATGTACTTTCATATGCAACACATTAACTCATATGTTAAAGATGTGAAATGCAGCCTCCTATGTAATTTACACAGACACAGATCAATACCCATATACCCAAGTAAAATAATACTGAATATTGTAAACTATTGAAGATTAGTAAAGAGGAAAAAAGAGTTTTCATTACCACCAGGAAAATTACAGACACAATTTCAATTAAAAGTAACATTATTTTTATAATGTGCTTTGTCCAATCACTAAAGAAGCACAGAAAAGTAAATGTCTCTTAACCTCTATTTGCTCCAAGCCTTTTGAAAACTGCTGCTCATCTTTCAGTTATTTGGGCTTCTGCTAATCTCCATTCTCTTGAGATTTCAACATCTCTACCTAACTTCTCAAGGTATTTGGAAATAGACTCTCCCAAGGAACATTTCTAGTGCCAGTTGTTTGTCTGTGTTTATAGAGGGATATGTACTAGATATCGTTGTTTGATTTCTGTTTTCTTTGGTTTCTGAACATTACATTGCCTAAGTTCACACAACGGATGCATGGCAAAACTGGATTTTATGACCAGATCTATCCAGTAAAAATAGCTCCAATGTTAAATGTCTTAAAAAGAATAGCAATTCGTGGGTGTTTCTTCATCTCCCACTCATCACTCAACACATTCTCCTCTTCAACCTGCCTCCACAACGTGAATGAATCTGCTCAAGTTGTCACTGACTTCTTTTGTTTTAAATCCATGAGATACTTTTGAATCTTCATCATTATTAAAGTCTGAGCAATATTTGACAAAGTTAACCATTTCTTTAAAATACTTAAAATACAATTTTCATAAAAATCTATCCTGGTTTCTCTATTTCTTGACAACAGGAATGAATATTGGATTTAATCAAGGCTCTGTATCTGACAATTCTCTTTTATTCTTGCTCTATTCTTCTTACCAGGTTAATCTTATATATCCTCAACAGCATCATCATCATGTTTGCAAATAACCCCAAAATAAATATCTTTATCTCAAAACTCTTTCTTGGCTTCAGAACAACCACCACCACAACAAAAACATAATATATAAAAATCTTAAGGTTTTTTTCTTTTCTTTCCCCCCATCAAATCTATGCTTTATCCACTAGTGCTTGTCTGAGCAATTAAAACCTATCTTGGATCCAGACATTCAAGGCAGTATTATGAAGACAACATTAATTCTTCTACCTCTTTATTTCCATCAATGAAAATTTGGTTGATTTTATCTTTAAAAGATCTCAAAATATATCTACAAATATTTCTATATAGCCCAATATAGGCATTCCTGACAAACTCCATATTCTGCAAAGTCATGCACTGATAAAACATAAATTATGGGGAAAATAGGATTAATGGTAGACCATTCAAAATCTATGCAAATTTGTTTACCAGAACATTAACAAATAAATGCATGAATAAATGAATACATGAATAAATGAGTTAATGAATAATTGCTACTTCAGGAGATGAGTTGAATAATCCAGGCTGGCAAAGCTTAAAATACCTAGAGGTTGAGTCTTATATTAAAAACGTGTGTGTGTGTATGTATGTGTGTGTTTGCCCGTGCATATGTGTACACATTCATAGTAGAAATGCTAGCTTATAGATAGTTAGCTACAGCTAAGGTGGGCACAGGGGGCACAGGAAAAAGTGCAACTTTTCCAAGAGTTGTGTATCATATAAGATAGAAATTGGGTTCGGGGCACCTGGGTGGCTCAGTCGTTGAGCGGCTGCCTTCGGGTCAGGTCATGATCCCAGGGTCCTGGGATCGAGCCCCGCATCGGGCTCCTTGCTTAGCGGGAAGCCTGCTTCTCCCTCTCCCACTCCCCCTGCTTGTGTTCCCTCACTCGCTGTGTCTTTCTCTGTCAAATAAAAAAAAAAAAAAAAGATAGAAATTGGGTTCAGCTACTCATTTTTTAAACTTTTTATTTTAAAATAATCATAAATATGTATTTGTAAGAAATAACATAGAGAGGTGCTGTGTACTCTTTACCCAGTTTCCCTGAATGGTAACATTTTGCAAAATGATAGTTCAATATCACGATCAGGATGTTGGCTTTAATACATTCGAGATATAGCACATTTCTACACCACAAGGATACCTTACGTCACCTAATTCCCTATTGCCCAACTGCCTCTTTAAACTCCAGCAACTAGTAATCTGTTTTCCATTTCTGTATTATAGGATATCATTATAGTATATTAACATTTCATCTTACTTATATATATTGATATAGTATAAGATTTCAAAAATGTTATATGAATGGAATCATACGACATGGGATTGTTTTCTTATAGGAGAATTTTCTAGGGACGTATATGCATGTGCAAGCTGTTGTATGTATCAATTGTCTGTTCCCATGTAGTATGAGTATATTCCATTGTATGGATGTATTACAGAATCCTTCATACCTTGAAGGACATTTGGGTAGTTTTTAGTTATGCCTATTACAAATAAAGCTATTATAGACCTTCTTGTATAGGTTTTTGTGTGAACATAACTTTGTATTTCTCTGGGATAAATGCTGAGGAGTTTAATTGATGGATTGTATAATAATTGCATTTTGGAAATAATTGCATTTTTTGGAAAGAAGTGGACAATGTATATTCTTTCTAGAGTTGCTATACCATGTTAAAGAATGCCAATATGAATGGCCCAGTTTTTCTACATCCTCACCAGCATTTGATGTTGTCACTATTTTTTTTAGTTTAGCCATTGTGATAGATACGTAGGCTTTAATTTCAGTTTCCCTGATAGCTAATTATGTTGAACATCTTTTCATGTGTTTATTTACCATTTGTATATCTTCTTCATTGAAGAAGACATCTCTTTGTCTTTGCTCATACTCTAATTGGATCATTTGCTTTTTATTATTGAATTTTGAGAGTTCTTTATAAATTCTAGATAGTAGTTCATTGTTGGATATGTGGTTTGCAAATAATTTCACCTTGTAGTTTGTTTTTCTTTATCCCCTTAATATATCCTTATTTCTTTCTCTTTCACAAAGGAAACATTTATAATTTCGATGCAATCAAATTTATCAAACTCTGCTATTATGTATCACGCTTTTGGTGTCAAGAAGTCTTTGCATACCCTTAGACCCTAAGGCTTTTCTATTTTTTTCCTTAAAAGTTTCAGAATGTCACATTTTACATTTACATCCATAATCTATTTTCAGTTAATTTTTGCATAAGGTATGAAAATTAGGTCACAGTTCTCTTTTTTGCCTATGGATGCCCAAATGCTCCAGCACTATGTGTATATGTATAATTTCATTGCATATATACTTGAAGCTATAATTTTGGATTTGTCTATTTCTCTTTTCAAGTCTATCAGTTTTGGTTTCACATCATTTGCAGCTGTCAGATAAATACACATATAGGAATTCTATTCATGATGGAGTGAGTGATTTATAATGTAATATTCTTCTTTGTCTCTGATAATTCTCTTTTTCTCTGAAAACTGAGGGACCTCACTACATCATTCCTCAGGTTCCAAGGGCCCTGGTTCATTGCCTATTTCTCTCTATCTTTCAGAATCTTAAGTTAGTTTTATATATAATTCCCAGGGGTTTTAGTTGTACTTAGTGGAATGAATGGGGAAAACTATGTTACTCCAACCTCCCGGAAACAGAAATCCCAGGCACTCATTTTAACTTTCTTAGAGCTGAGAAGTGTTTGTTTGTGCAGCAAATAGAATTTTCCTTTTTTGCTTAAAGTTATTATTCTATTTCCACTATCCTGGTTCTATAAATACAGGAAAATTTTGGTATGCAAAAATACAAACTCTGTGTTATACTGACACAAATCCACTACTTAACTACTTGGCTGAGATAACTTGTGTTATAGAAACAGATGTGGTAACAGAACAAACTGGGTTTTCTTCTGTCCACTGGCTTAATACTTGGTTTAAGTTCTCATTAGTTCTTCTTCCCCAGGAAAATTAAAAGAGAATTTCTATAAATGTAAATATAATTCAGACCTTCCTATATGTTACTTTTATAATAAATTGTAAAGCAGAAGATCCTGAATCATTTTTTCCTACCTATCTTAATAATTATATTCCAAATATGCTAACCTTCTTAAGTTTCTGGAATATTCAAAGTTATTTTCCACCTCAGGTTCTTTGAATACGGTTTTCACAGTATTAAAAATGCTTTTCCCCCCAGATTTCCCTTTTCTCCCAGATTTACATTGACTGTTTTACTTACCCATTAGGTATCAAATTAACCGTAAAGTATGAGGAAAGCCACCCTGGTATCCAAGATTAGATTATTCTTCTTTCTATTCATTAACAAGCTTTTTTTTTTTTTAATCACAAGACACATTCCATTTGATATCATGAGGCTTAAATCCCCCCTTTTTTTTAATGGCCCTTACACCTGGAACCCAAGGTATACTGACCAGTACACAGTGTGCAGTTCACCCTAAGGCACCGTGGGTGCCCTATCTAGTCATTGCTCTTGAGAAAGAGCAAGGCACTTAGTTAACTTAGTATACTTCACACAGTAGGTAGAGAAAAAGAGGAAAAAATTGCATGCCAACACATACGTACACAGACACACACAGACACAGTCAGGCACACACACACATAAAAAGCAAACACAAACCAAAAACAGGCATTCACGCAAATCCTTGGAATCCTCTGGGCAGGTGCAGGTGTTCTAGAATTCACCCCAGGAGACCATCACTGCTGTCCCTTGAATCTTTTCCCTGATGAACAGCCTCATGGCATTACTCTCTCTTTCTGACCCTGCCCAACTTTCATCACCCGGCCATGGAAAGGCTGGCTTCTTCACCCAAGCTCCTCCATCTGGGAATATTGTCCCCTTTTAAACACCATAGGGGATGGCCAAGGGCCATCCTGAAGGCAGAGGTCATTTGTCTCTGGTTAATTGCTATAGGACCTGTCTTAGCACAGCACCTAAACAGTCAAGAAATACTTATGAAATCACTGAATTAAAAAAAAAATCAATGAAAGAAATAAAACATGACTAAGTAATTAAACTTTCATGCATTCTCTCCTCCTAACTTGCAGGGATGTTAATGAAATTGGGAGTGATAGGAGATCTGGTTAACATAACAGGTTAAATGCACTTTGTTATCTTCATCTCCATTTCCTTCTGCAACCTCACTAATATTGCAGTCAGAGGATTTTAAAAATAGGCATACACCAAAATGTTAAAAAGAATGAAATGAGATACAATAGAAGGAAATTAACATATTTTTAAAATATTTTAGAAGCAGATGAGATGAAATAATGGCAGAAACCAGGCTGAAAACAAGTTTTTTTTTGTTTTTTTTTTTTTTTTTAAGATTTACTAAGCAACAGGAATTTATATTTAGAAATTGTTAGAGATCTGCTATTTTTGTTAGTAGCCTTGTAATAGTTACAAATTTTTAAATGATGCATTATCTTTATAAGTAAGTAGTCACTTTAAAGATACACATCTTAAATGAAATCTAGTGGGATTATATATTTAATCTATAATTCATGATTTTTTCACAAAAACTTTTCTTATTAAAGTATTTTCCATATTTGTCCCGTCATACCAATTTGGTCTTAATGTGAGATTTTTTTAGGGGTTAGTGCAAAGTTGTATAAGTATCGTGAGTCAATGGATGTTGATGTTTATTTGCCTGAACAGTGCTTGGATAATTTGTGTTTTTTTTTTTTAAATAAGTAAACATTTTTATTTGTTACCATAATTTTGCTCCTCCCACATAGGGTTAGAAGTATGGCTGATATCTAGATGGAGTTTTCAGACATATTTTCATATATGAACATATACATTTTATATTCTCTATTCATAGACACCTGATAACTTAGACTTTTTTGGCATCTCAAAATGTAAGAAAGATCATTAAATAGTATGTCTAGGAGGTAGAATCTTAGAGTTTGTCTTTAATAAAGTGATAAATATCAGTTACTTATTGACAAGAATATATACATGTGTTCCAGCAAGGTCTGAAAGGTGCAAAATATATTTTATTACACACACACACACACACACACACACATATATATATATATATATATATATATATATATATATATATATACATGTAAGGTACATGGTCAATAGTGGGCATGCTTCAAATTACTATGATAATGTTTAGTTAAAAAAGTATAAAAGACTACATAAATTTTTTGTTAAATAACTGGTGCTCAGGAGATAAGAGTTATGTTGTATTTTTCTTAATGCAGAGCCCACATTTGCTTAAGAGGAAAGCATGAAGGCAGGATTGGTCTAAAGAAATGTTAGAGCTGTTAAAATAAATGACTTGGAAATTAGTCTGAAATAGCTTCATACAGACTCTGGAGCCAGTTTGCTAAATATAGACACTAAATTCTGCCGCTTCTGCTAAAGGGCAACTCAGAGACAGCTTGGGCATTATTTAATAAATGCCACTGCTTCAGAATAGCCAAAATGGTTTAGCCAATTTTCAATTACAGTTGAGATCTTATATGTATGTGCGTGCACACATGCAGACAGATATAGGTAGAAGTACATCACTTAGCATTTGTGCATTCTATTCCACAATTTTTTAGTTGATAAGGTTGCACCAGTCACTGTGTTAGACAACAACAAAATAGCAAAACAAAACAAAAGGGCAGGTTTCCCTGACTTCACCAGACCTTAAGGAATTCATCAACTTCTTAGAAGCATAGAAAAGCAGATGATCAGAAGTCATTGTGTAGTTATAGTAAAGGGAATTCACAACACACTGAGTACCAAAAATAAGTAATGTAATACCAAATAATGGATTCATTAAATTATTAGGATTGAAGTTTTTCTGAAAAAGTGAAGCTAAATCCTGATTCTTTAAAGGAAGAACTATCTGTTTATTTTTTTTAATTATTTTTTTTCTGTAAACACAGGGAAGATGAAATTATGCCAGGCATGTGAGCACTCCAGAGGACAACATGAGCACAGTCTTGAAGGTGAGAGGGTGTTTTATCTGCACGTGTGTAGGACTGGAGTATAAATCCATAGTTTACTATTGCTTGACCATAGAATTCAATGTAAACAAAACAGCAAAGGAGGCAGGGAACAGTTCACAGAGGTTTTTGAATCCAGACCTAATTTCCATTTTATCCTATGGGCATCCACCAGGGGACAGATTTCTAGCAGCAATGCAGAAGTTAATTTTAAGTACCACAATATAAGCACAGAACACAATAGATGAAAGCTACACCAAAAGCAGTACTGACAAAGATGGAGAGGATAGGGACAATTTGAGAAAGCTCGGAGGGACTAGGTAGTTTAGATTTGGGGTGAAAGACTCTGGGAGTCAAAGATAACTTTCTGGCAACTGATTGGATGACGTTGCCAACTAATGAAACAAACCAAAAATAATAAGAAACTATGGTTAAAATATAGAGATTGTGAGTTCAGTTTTGAACATATTCAAGTTTTCTGGTAGAATTATCCAGCAGGAAGTTAGAACTCAGGGGAATGGCAGGTATGGAGAGAGCTATATCAGAGTTAAGAGTAAAAAGTGAATACCTGATAAATTAAATTTTTGAAGAATGGATAAACTTTCATACTGGTAAATCCTGGGGAAATAGCAATCTTTTAAAAGATAAGAAGAGGTATCTTATTGAGAAGGGATAAAGAATCAGAAAAGTACAAGTAGAATGAGAAGATGAAATGTTGCAAGCCCCAAAGAAAAATTTTAAGTCGAATGGAGTGATCAAAATGTCTAAAGTAACAGCCAGGTCCAGTAATCCAGAAATTGAAAATTGTTTAATTTATTTAACAATTAGGAGCTCAATATTAGCATAAATAAAACTGCCTGAGTAGAGGTGTGAGAGCAGAAGACAGGTTCCAGGTTTTCCCTAGAAAATTTTACATTTCGTCTAAAATATAGTGTCTATTCTATGTAATGTCTTATTTATTAACATTTTGAACCGTCAATATGCTCTTGATTATTTAATAAATCCTATTTTGGTAAGCATGACTTTCTCCTTTGCTTTATAAGAAACTGTAGCTTATACTGAGGGTCAACAACTAAGGGTCTGAGTTTACCATAGTAAAGTTTAACAAGTGAGCCTGGAACGATTACACAGAAGATGGAAGAATCTATTATCACTCCTCGGTCGGAGGCAAAGGACTGTATTATACTCAGAGCAATAGCAGTGGCCATTGTGTATCTATGCCACTTCCTCAGAGTCCAAAGTTGTGTCTTTGCATACAGTAATATGAACTATAGGAGCAGAACCACAAGCTTAGGGACCCAGATATTTTATAATAAGTAGTAAGCCTGCCTGACCTTACTCTGGGGGGAGATAGTATCATTATTATATTGGATAGTATACAAACTTGTCCTTTGCTCAGAAGGGAGAGCCCATCTCAATATTTCAAAGCTGTCTGGTATAAAATTATCCTTCAAAAGATAGTCCAGAACGAATACAGCAATGTGTCTGCTCACAGATTGTATAGAAACGCACAGACCATGCCCTGCTTGGCTTGTGGTGAATTTCCCTTCTGTAGTTTTTATGAGTTAAGACAATCAAACAGTCTCTTTCCTGGAAATAGTTATTGGTTCAAGGATGAGAACTTAAGCCAATTTTGTCCAATTCATGGGAAGGGAATGCAGGACTTGTCTTAGATTCTCAGAAGAGACCCTCTCCCTTCCCCCAGAGGATGTCATGTGAATATGTGATATGTGAGAACACCACAAATATTTGCCTGATCAGAAAACAACATCTTAGACATCCCAAGTGGGGCAATAGTCACCTTTATGAAGCCTGATGATCCAGATGAAACAATAAAAAACAAAACATTCAGCTGTGGGATTGGGGAGCCCTTGATGAAATCCTTTGAGCCACTAGTTAAGTCTTGTGTAAAGTCAACAAATGCATTTTATAGTTGAGCCAGTTTGGGGTTAATATTTGTAAACTGTAACTAAATAATGATGTCTTCAAATCAAGCCACATTCGTCTGTATTCACCTTTCCACTGGCTATTTAGGTGTCCAGTGACTAGAAAGAATGCACTGATCCTAGAATAATGTTTTTATACTACTCATGTAGTAGACAATTTGTCAGCCCCAAATACATTCAAATATTAATCATGAGCATATTATTTCAATATGTATCTCCACTTAAATATAAATTAAATAGTAGATTTTGTTGTTGCTGTTGTTATTTCCCTACATCATAGTCCACTACCACGC
Organism: Phoca vitulina; assembly: GCF_004348235.1. Classification (NCBI taxonomy): domain Eukaryota; kingdom Metazoa; phylum Chordata; class Mammalia; order Carnivora; family Phocidae; genus Phoca; species Phoca vitulina. The sequence continues at coordinate 16,007,676 of NW_022589729.1, read as the reverse complement.
CAAGGCTGATCAGTATTTAGAGGACCTTCAGGATAAACTCTAACAAGTATGGGTTATATGTTGCTTTTATTAAGGAGAATAATATATAGAAATAGGCAATGGATCATAGAGGAGGGAAGAGAAAAATAAAATAAGACAAAATCAGAGAGGGAAAGGGAGAGGAACCATAAGAGACTCTTTTTTCTTTTTTTTTTTTAAAGGTTTTATTTATTTTTTTGAGAGAGGGAATGAGAGAGAGAGAGAGAGCACATGAGAGGGGGGAGGGTCAGAGGGAAAGCAGACTCCCTGCTGAGCAGAGAGACCGATGTGGGACTCGATCCTGGGACTCCAGGATCATGACCTGAGCCGAAGGCAGTCGCTCAACCAACTGAGCCACCCAGGCGCCCCCATAAGAGACTCTTAATCATAGGAAACAAACTGAGTGTTGCTGGAGGGGAGGGTGGTGGGGGGATGGGGTAACTGAGTGATGGACATTAAGGAGAGCACGTGATGTAATGAGCACTGGGATTATGTAAGACTGATGAATCACTGAACTCTACCTCTGAAACTAATAATACACAATATGTTAATTAATTGAATTTAAATTAAAAAAAAAAAAGAAATAGGCAATGGGCAGCAAGAGATAAATTTGCCTTACACCTATCTTCAGGTTTACCTTTGTACATGTTCCCTCCAAACTTCCCATTTCTACCTACAACCAGACCTTCAGTTAATCAGTAAGAAATAGGTGGCATAAAATACTACTTTTCAATCTATTTAATTATATACAAGGCAATAAGCCCATGACTCTAAGGTACTCTGATTTAAATAATTTTCCAGTCTTAGCAAGCTGCCTGACCATCAAACATCAACCCATCTCTGTGAGTAACTGTGCCCACTGAAAGAACTGTATCCACTCATTCACCCGTAATCTTGTCCAGTTGATAACTTTGCACTGCATTGTATTTGCATTGAAACTGACTGAAAAGTCCCAAGTTACGATTCTTGCTAACTTTCAATCCATATGAGATTGAGTCATCTTACCTATCAGGGTGAAAAATAACCAAATGTACAACATTCTGGCCCATTGCCACTATCTATTCACCTAGTCTTCGTCAGGGTTACTTGTCATTGTGATACGAAAACTGGAGGACATAGGGGGAAAAACATGCAAATCCATCAGGGCAGGACTAACACTGTTACATAGAGAATGGGAAGAACAGAAAAGCATTTGTATAAATATAACTCCACCCTTAAAAATAATCCAGAATATATCATGACTTTCTACCAGGAAAGCCTGGAAAACTTTAGGCACGTGAAGGGTAGCTTAACAGAGGTCAGTGTTCCTTTATACCTTTCACCAGTAGTGTTCTCCCCACCCCCAATTTTTTTTCTGTCCCTTCACCTCATCACAGTAAACCTCAAATAGCATTTTATGTTTGAATCAATACCTGAGGACAACATTCACCTTGTTTCTTTCAACGTGTTTAGCTTTGATTCAATTTTTAGTAGTTCTGGTTTCTTGACTCTGCAATGACCTTGAATTCAGAGGGTCTTGGGTCCTCCATCGAAATTAAGCATTTGAAAGATTACTTCAATAATATGAAGATGTTTTTTAAAGCTGATATATCTTTCCTCTTATAATAAAACAAAATTTCCTAGCACTTTAGAGTATAAGAAACATCATACTGTTAGATAATAGTAGCATTTATGTGCCAGTAAATTGAGAATAACACTAAATTTCACAGAACATTTTGGCATAGATTTTCATCAAGTTGCACAACTCCATTTTCTCCTAAAACTAATGAGGATTAAAAATGAGATCTTGGTTTTGTAATGTAATTATGATAACCAGGAGATGACGGAATGGTAGTTCTTTGTTTGTTCTATACTGAAGACATTTCGAAATAATTTAAGTAGAACAGCATGTATATCCAAAATGATTTGATATGCTTCCTAGTTTTAATGCGTGCAAAAATCTATTTCAGTAAAATTACATTTAGCATAGGTTCTAACTATGATCCTTTTCCACATGTGCCTATGGAAAGTATGACTCAATTTTCTCTATAGTGATTTATAAGAAACAGAAATAGCTCTTTAATTATTAATGCACCATTGATTCAGCAAATCATTCCCATCAATGGTGATTTGATTATAGCAGGTACCTTATGATCCACATACTCAGGGAACTGCATAAATATCTTCATCTGAAGAGAATGATATTCTAGTTAATCAGCACATTATAACTTCTTTAAATTCAAATAATGCCAAAAAAGCACATTATAACATAAAAATCTGAGTTAGTCATTTTTAAATTTTTATTTCATTATGTCCAAGTTTATATCTATTTTAAGCAATATGTAAGAAAGATATGGAACAAATAATAAGCTATATAAAAATAAGATTCATTATTATAACAATATATACCCTTGGCCTCAGCAAGTTTAAACACCTTTTAGTTAATAACACCAAATATCTATATGCTATCACTCTTATTTACCAGAAAAATGACTGCAGGATGTCAAGATTAATGTACATGAGAAAATCATGAACAATGGCCAAACATGTCTATCTTGGTGTGTATTTATAGTTATTTGAATTGGATTTTAGATGGAAAGTGATAAAAAGTCCATCTTACCAATACCCAATTTCTCATAGGAGTTAAAAAAGGGACTTGAATGGCATGTCCTCATTGCTTAAAAGGACATGTTCCTGGAGGGTATTATGCTGAGCAAAATAAGTCAATCAGAGAAAGACATGTATCATATGACCTCACTGATATGAGGAATTCTTAATCTCAGGAAACAAACTGAGGGTTGCTGGAGTGGTGGGGGGTGGGAGGGATGGGGTGTCTGGGTGATAGACATTGGGGAGGGTATGTGCTATGGTGAGCGCTGTGAATTGTGTAAGACTGATGAATCACAGACCTGTACCTCTGAAACAAATAATACATTGTATGTTAAAAAAAGAAAGAAGGAGAAAGAAGAAGAAGAAGAAGAAGAAGAAGAAGAAGAAGAAGAAGAAGAAAGAAGAAAAAGAAGGAGAAGGAGAAGAAGGAGAAGGAGAAGGAGAAGAAGAAGAAGAAGATAGCAGGAAGGGAAAAATGAAGGGGGGGGGAATTGGAGGGGAAGACGAACCATAAGAGATTATGGACTCTGAGAAACAAACTGAGGGTTCCAGAGGGGAGGGGGGTGGGGGTATGGGTTAGCCTGGTGATGGGTATTAAAGAGGGCACGTACTGCATGGAGCACTGGGTGTTATATGCAAACAATGAATCATGGAACACTACATCAAAAACTAATGATATAATGTATGGTGATTAACATAACATAATAAAAAAAAGACATGTTCTATGATTTTCTCTGTGATTTTTACTGACTAGTTTCATAGTAAGACTGTGGGTAGGGAAAGTATGTATTTCTAGGAATATTAAAAAATACCAATTATTATTTATTTTGGGGGCAGAGAAATTTCTTAAAATGCATGGTAATTGTAACTCCTCCCTATAATACATGACTCTATATTGGTTCTATACTCATACTTAGATTCTAAGATCATGTTCTTCTCTCTTGGTTTCTAAATTAATGTAAAATTGATTTTAACTTCTAAAGCACTTGAGGATCAACACTTAAAATAATATTAATTTTTAATAGAGTATCATTTCTACCTTTTCATAGAATATTCACAAGCCTTATATTCATAAAATACTTTTATTAAATTATTCCCTCTAGTCTTTTTCTTTAACTTGTATATTTTAACATACTTGAAATAATAAGATTGACAAAGAAAAATTATATTCCTCTTTGTCTTTTTTAATCACAACTATATCAAGAGACTTATTTCCATTTTTCTAAAAGAACTCTACATAATTTTGTAGTTTTATTAATGATACCATAATTTACCATTATTTATTCATTAATTTAATAAATATTTACTGAGTACCCAAATGTATGAAGACATATTGAAAAAAAAAGTAAGAAAAACATAAAATTCCTGATATTGTGGGCAGAGGAGTCATTTGTGAAGACATACATAAACCTAGTAAGTGCATAAAAAAGTAAAAAAAAAATTGTCTGTCAAATGCTAAAAAAGAGAGCATTCTGGTGAAATAAGAAGCTTATAATGGCTTGACCTAATCAGTGTCTTACCTGAGGCTTGCCTGAGAAAAAGATAAAGAAGATCACTTAAGAGACTATGGCAGTATTCCAAGTATAAATGCTGATAAAGTGTGTGAACATAAGGGGATGGTGGAGAAAGAAAGTGGTCATGGTTTTTGTAAGTATGAAGATCAAATGAAACTATTTTTATCTCATTTTATTATTCACCTATTGATAGGTTTTTAAATTCCTTCTAATTTCCCTAATTATAAACAATGCTGCAAATGCACATGTATCCATAAATGTTGGTGAGTATTTCAGATTTCCACATTGGGATATATTTCTAGAAAATACTAGATTAAAAATTATGGCTATTTACAATTGCCTTGCAACATATTGCCATTTTTTTTCTGTAAAGCTTCTAATTTAGAAGGTAATTATAATTTCATATAAAAATATGTTATCATCATACACGATTCAAGCAATAGAAGTATAGCATAAAGGGGAAAAAACACTCAAAATTCAATCACTTAATATAATTAAACCTAATATTCAGTAAAAATAATCAGATACCTCTCAATGAGAACTTAAAGATGAATGTCATACATACAGGCTGACAAAATGCCTTTATTTTAATATTCACAAACTAATCCTTACAATAAACTTTAATTCAAAATAGAAAACAATAAAAGTGAAAATATAAGAATTGCTAAGTAGATAAATATTTCTTCATATGAAAGCTATTAAATGTATCAATAATTGGCAGTGTAGTATTACATTATCTACCTAATGTAGATAATGGTTGATAGACTATTTCTAATTGTACATTAGATTACACATGACAATCAGAAAACAAAGTATTTTGTTTAAAGAAGCTAAAATTCAAAAGATTGTGTTTAATATAATAAACCAGTTGATTTTATTATAATCACTAACATACAGTAAGTGATTTTATAATTTCAATAACAAACTATACTTTCTAGAGTTCAACTTTGAATATAAACATTAATTTAAGGTTTTAAATAATGTCTACCTAAATTGTCCACAAGCTAGAACCAAATAAAAATTTGATCTCAAAGCAAAAGTAAGAAAAATAGATCAAATTTTCTAGTCATTATGCAATGAACATACACTAATGATAAAAATTGGAGAAAGGGACAAGCTACACCATACAATTTTACCAAGATCTCTCATTTTTTAATTGATGTGAAATTCACATAGTGTAAAATTAACCATTTTAAAGTTATCAACTCAGTGGCATTTAGTTTTTTCAAGGTATTGTGCAACGACCACCTCTATCTGGTTTCAAAATATTTTTATCACTCCAAAATAAAACTCCATAATCATTAAGCAGCCTTTCGTTACTCCTCCTACCCCTAGCACTTGGCAACCAGAACCTGCATTCTTCCTTCACGGATTTATCTATTTTGGATATTTCATATAAATGGAATCCTACATTATGTAACCTTTTATGTCTGCCTTCTTTCACTTAGCATGTTTTCAAGGCGTATCTATATTATAGCTTGTAGCACTACTTCACTCCTTTTTATGGATGAATAATATTCCACTGTATGTATATACCTCTGTTTATGCCTATATCCATTTATGGACGTTTGGGTTGTTTCCAATTTTTGGAATAGTGCTGCTATGAACATTCACATACAAGTATTCAAGTATCTGTTTTCAAGTATTTAGGGTTTATACCAAGGAGAAGAATCGCTGGGTAATATCGTAATTCTGGGTTTAGTTTCTTGAGAAACTACCAAACTCTTTTCCACAAAAGCTGACCTATTTTACACTTCATCTAGCAACATGTGAGCATCCATTCCTTCACATTTTTGCCAACATTTGTTATGTGTTAGTGTATGGAAAGGTATTTCATTGTGGTTTGATTTTCATTTGCCTGTTAATGATGTTGTGCACCTTTTCATGTACTTGTTGGCAGTTTGTATAGCCAGTGATTTGGTAGACTTCCTTAAATGCCTATGACCAAAAGAAAAAAAACAATACTGTCTAGGCTTTGCAGACTGACTCTGTGCAGGTCATTCCTTCAATGATTATTCTCATCTACAACTCTGCTTTAGCTTTCACTTTTCATTTTCATGGAGCACAAAGATCAACCACTGGTGTAAGCCTAGGATCCTCTCAAATCTTTTCTGAGTATGCATCTATCCCTAGTATGTGGCACTCCAGATTCCAAGGTACGCATGGCAGCTCTTCTAAGCCCTTATTCCTCCAAGAAACTGCCTCTCAGCCTCTTCCTTCCCATGCTTTTTGGTTTGAATACTGCTTGCTCCATCCGTTCTTCCTTGCTCCAGGAAGCTAGGGGCGGTACAAGTCTTTAAATGGTTCCTACAGCCAGGGCACGTGGGTGGCACAGTCGGCTGAGCATCTGACTCTTAGTTTTGGCTCAGGTGGTGATCTCAGGGTCATGAGATCAAGCCCTGCATCAGGCTCCACACTCAGCGCAGAGTCTGCTTAAGACTCATCCTCCCTCTCCCTATGCCCCTCCCCCTGCCACTCTCAAGCATGTTCTCTCTCTCTCTCCCTCTCTCTGTCTCTCTAAAATAAATAAATAAATCTTTTTAAATAAATAAATAAATGCTTCCTACAGCTGCTGCTAGGAAAGCTGCTGTAGCCCAAAAGGATTGTAAAACAAAGGCCAGTCTCTACACTGGTCTTTCAGGGACCTCCAGTCTGATCATAATGCATAAAAACAATTTATTGAAAACAAGATACATATTTATTTCCCCTCTAAACTCTCCCCACCCGACCCCCACCAGCATCAGTAAACTGCCCTAGGAACATGAACAATGGCTGGTGCAAATATGAGGAATGGGGAATGGCAGATGAACTAATTTATCAAAATTTAACAGCCTTATTCTTCATTAGGCATTTCCCTGGTTTTCTAAGTTTTTGATTATATCCCAGATTTATAAAAAAGTTGATTTTTTTATTTTTTGCCAACTTAATGGTTGCTTCAGTGGAGGGTCCAATTTTTGAAACTCTCTACTATGCTATTTCTATGACATCATTACACACAAATGTCTTTTAACAATTCTAAGTCAAAGAGGGAATCAAATATCAATTGTAAAATACCTAGAATAAAATTTAGTCAAATTGTTACATGTCATAACCAATGAATATGCTTTAAAAAATAAATGGACAAAGAGAGGCACCTGGGTGACTCAGTCTGTTAAGCAGTCTATTCTTGATTTGGGCTCAGGTCATGATCTCAGGGTTTTGGAATTGAGCTCTGTGTCAGACTCCACATTCAGTGAAAGTCTGCTCAAGATTCTCTCTCTCCCTCTGCCCCTTCCCCCACTTGCTCTCTCTTTTTTTTTTTCTTTCTTTTTAGAAAAGATTTTATTTATTTATTTGAGAGAGAGAGCACACAGCATGGGGAGCAGCAGGCAGAGGGAGAGGGAGAAGCAGACTCCCTGCTAGGCAGGGACAATGTGGACCTCGATCCCAGAACCCTGGGATCATGACCTCAGTTGAAGGCAGACGCTTAACTGACTGAGCCACACAGGCACCTCTCTCCCTCTCTAAATCTTTAAAAAAAATGGATAAAGAGGAAATTAAGTCATAAACATTTCAAAACAAGCAAGAAAAAAGATAGATAATTAAGCATTCAACTAAAAATTTTATAATACTTTAGTGAAATAAAGAATTCACAGGAAAGATAATTACAAAGATTACACAATTATTTTGAAAAAATAGCATGGAATCTGTAAAATATCAAAAATTAAGTTTCAGGAAAAGCAAATAATAAAATAAGATTCATGAAAAGCTGATTAACTCAAGAAACTGAAGAAAGTTTTTACAAAATTAGAAACAAAACTGAATAAATGACTAGTAGAGAGATAATCAAAGAATGACAAAAGTGTATCTCACACCTAAAAACAGATTTGAAAACTTGCATATGAATGAATTTTAGGAAAATATCAATTAATAAAAAAAGACACTAAAATGAATGTAAAAGAAAATGTAACCCAATAATTCACATGCAAAATTTTGAAGAATAATTCATCTAATAACCACCATCGCCAAAAAAGCATTGATTACAGAAGCAATCACAGAAGAATATCATCAATTAATCAAGACAGGCTACCTCAATTCTGTATCTACAACGCCAGAATTTAACAAAAATAAGAAAGTCACCATAGATATGAAATCAGCACAATATTGATTTCCTAATTCAATAAAAGAGTACAAAATAATGACAGGAACATGCCAATACAATTTGACTACAAATGCAGAAACATGAATTAAATCATAGAAAATAGATTCTAGTGGCAAGATCAATATATCAATAAATAGAATTCAAAGAAGTTTTGTATTCATAAATATGAATACCTATATTAAAAGGTCAAAAATGCAAGTCCATGATAAATTCCAGAGAAAAAGAAATAGCCTTCAATAAAGTTCACCTGTGATTATTTAAAGCACTTCAAGGGACTGTAAATTGACATACAGAAAACACTTTGATAAAGAACAGTAAGTCGATATATAGATATAATGTGTATTTATATATTAAATGTGTATTTATATCCAAAGTATATATTATATATTATCAATCTATTCTCAGGGCGCCTGGGTGGCTCAGTTGGTTAAGTGACTGCCTTCGGCTCAGGTCATGATCCTGGAGTCCCGGGATCGAGTCCCACATCGGGCTCCCTGCTCAGCGGGGGGGTCTGCTTCTCCCTCTGACCCTCTTCCCTCTCGTGCTCTGTCTCTCATTCTCTCTCTCAAATAAATAAATAAAATCTTTAAAAAAAAATCTATTCTCTTTAAGTTTTATTCAACATTTTTTTCAGCTATTTTTCATTTTTCAGCTATTAAAGAAAATGTTCTATGATACCCACAAGAGTCCTCTCTCATAAAATCCTGGTGTGATTTCAAAAATTAGTTCAAATTTCTTGTCAAGTCAACTTAACAACGTGCACCAAAATTTAAAATAAATGTATTCTTTTAGCCAATTCCACTGCTAGATCCGTAGGACATGCCAGCAAAAGCATTTGAAGATATGATATTCATAACTGCAACATCCTCAAATTGGAAGCTACCTGTTAGTCAAGCATAAGTGAACTAAATTACTACATAGCTGATAATAAGAATGAGAACTCTGTCATATTTGACTACTCTTCTTTTACAGTTCACAAAGAATCCATAGCCAGTCCTGTAGATGCCAGTGTTGAGTCATAGCCTGAATGTCTCCACTCCTCCATTTACACTCCCACAGCACTGTCCAAGTCAGACCTACTACATAACCCTGCCTTCTGCTTCCACCTGGCCTTTCTATAGTCCATTTTCTAAGCATCCATCAGAGTGACTTTTTAAAGGTAAATCAAATCATATCATTCTCTTGTTTAAAAAACTCTAATCATGCTAATAAAAGCTGGTCTTCCTACTATCCCCAAAGCCTCACATGACCTGGCTTCTGCTTCTCTTTCGCATTATATTGCCCATCAGATTCTATGATAGCATGAAACTTGTTCCCTGTTCTATACACAATTCCCAACATATAGTTGTTGCTCCATAAAAATCTACAGAATCAATAAACTTCAGTCTCTTCTGTGCCATTTTGCACAACTCACATGTTTCTCAGTCATACCTAAGCTCATTTATATCTCAGGCATTTTTGTATTTGTTGTGACTTCTGCCTGGGGTGAAATTTGTATATGTAACTCCTCCTATATTTTAGGTCCAAGTTTGAATATGTCTCCTCAGAGAGACCTTTCTTGACAATTAAAATAGCCCCATGCCAACTGAGCAGATCACATCACACAACTTTGCCATGTTAATATCATTTGTTAATATTTTAAAGTTTTTGATGGGTCATGGATTAAGGATATAGCATTTGCAGTGTGCTCATTTAAAATACTTGAGCTGTCCTTTTATCCATACTTCCATTTATCCAAAAATATTTATTGAGCAACTATAATATGACAGTCACTCTGGTTCTTACAGTAAAGCAGCTAATAAAACAAAATATCCCTGTTTTCTTGGAGTGTATGTTCTAGAGGATTAAGAAAAACAATAAACACATTTTAAAAAGTAAAATATAACATATTTTAAATTGTGAAAGTGTCAGACTGGGGAACAATTTTAAATAGGGAGTCAGAGTAGGCCTCATTAACAAGATTACATTACAGGAAAAATTAACATTAATTCTTAAGAATTTTGGAATTAATCCTGTGGATGTCTATGATTCTTCAAAAAGAAGAACGAGGGCTCAAGGCAGAACACCCATATTCAAATTTCCAAGTATCAAATGGGATATAACCAAATTGTTAAGAAAACAAGATGCTGAGAAGTAAAATATAATAAAAATTATCCATATATTCGTAAATTATCCATGCTATCCTGATAAGGAGCACTGAAATTTGTGAGTCTTAATGGCCAATCTAGTAATATTTTCAACTTTTTCTTTCCTAAGGATTCTCCACTAAGGTTACAGAAGAACCAAATATGATGGATTATAATTTTATAGTTAAGGTATATTGTGTGAATCTTTACTTTTATGAATCCCAAAGGGAAACTGGATTTGGCATATTGATTCATGAAGGGAGGTGTGGTAGATTTGTGAAGTAATAGTCTCCAGTGAATCCCCTCTCTCTCAATCTATGCTCTTGTGTGGTCCCTCTTCCTACATTGAATCTGTGCTTGGCCATATGACTTACTTTGGCCAGCGGGACATTAGCAAAAACAATGTAATCAAGAGCTTGAAAAGAAGCTGCACATTGGGACTTATCTTGGAATGCTGCCATGAAGTCCAACCTAACCTGTTATAGATACTTGACCCAGCAAACAGTCATCATGAACTGCTAGACATGGGAATAAAGCATCTTAGATTTTCCATTCTCAGTGGAGCTGCCAAATGATCACAGTCACAAGACTGACCCCAGGTGAGAGACTACCTGAAAACCATCACTCCCTGAAAGCCCACATTTCTAACCCAGAGAATCATGAGTAAATAAAGCACTTATTATTTAAGGCACTACGTTCTGAAGTGATTTGCTACACGGCAGAAGATAAGTCATGCAACAAGAGATTGGGAGATTTAAGGGCTGGTACACTTTAAAATTTGATTAATCTCTCTTATACTCTATAATCTCTTCCATTAAGCTATAATTATACTATAAGTAAATAAAAACTAGCCTTATATACTTTCAAATGTCCTAACTTCTTCTTCAGTGGAGTGGCCCAAGGTGTCTCATTCATAGAGAAAATTTCATACCAGCATGTCCTGCTGAACTAATGGTCTCTAAAACAACATCAGTTTCATCATCATAAGCTTGGGGGTGGGGGTGGGGAGGGGAGTTCATTTTTGTTGAAAGAGAAAGAGAGAGAGAGAAAGATAAGGGGTAGCGTGGGAGGGAAATAAATGTAGAAAATCCTCAAGTGGGTTCCACATTTCCTAGCAATATAAACCTTGACTCATCCTCCAAAACAGTAAACACTGGGACTGCCTCATTCTCCCTTAAATTCTTTTTTAAAAATTCAGAGAAAGACTGACTGTGATATGATAGCACAATCCTTTAATTGCCAAATGTAAGGGGAGAAAGGAAAGAGATTCCCAGCAAATTGCACTTTCCTGCTGCTTCCCCAATGACAGTTTTAATTTTCTCCTTCTCTTGAGACAGAAAAACTCTAGTTTTACCACTATCAGGTGTTTGGATTTTACTGAAGACCTCATTTGAACTAATTGTTTTCTCTCACTGAAATTTCTAGATATTCCAGATTTCCTCATTTATTCAGCCCCACAAAGCAGGTTGAGATTTTGTGGTAGCAGCAGGAACTTCACTGGGTTCATTATTATAGGACCTTAATTCTAATAGCTAATTCCACTTATGGTCCTTCCTGAATCTGTTGGGATCTCCTTTTTGGGAACTCAAGCACACTGATTATGGAGACCCGGGCCCATTAGAGTTACCTTCTTCATCCAGATGACTGGGAGTAAGGCTTATTTTAGCTGTAGAATTCCTTCCCAAAAATCCCTTTTTGGCTTTGGTCTATGCCAGTTCATTAATAAATGTAGAAGTAAAAGGTCTTAGAAAAATGAGCAAGAAATATGCTTTTGAATAGTTTACCTGTGGAAACCTATTCTTAAAACTCATTTTGTTTCTAAGAAAAAAAATGAAACTAGATAAACAGGCATTAATGCCATCCATAATGAGAGGCAGATTGATATTGTTTGGTTCCAGCAAGTTGACACCCAAAAGGGGTATCAGGACCAGGAACATCAGTATCATCTAGCAGCTTTTAGAAATGTAGGCTCTCAGGCCAAAATCTAAATGCCCTAAACCAGAACCTACATTATAAGATCACCAGGTTATTCCACTCACGTGGAGGTTGGGGAGGCAGAGCTGTAACATATGGCTTTCACCATTACTATGAAAGCAAAATTGCTAAAAATTTGTAAGAGCAGGTATTTAAATGTTGTGTTATTTAGAATACATGCTAAACATAAGTACTAGAAGAAAAAAAAAAACTTCAAAAATACAATGGCTTAAAGTAGAGAGACGTTCACTTCTTACATAATAGTCCTTAGGTAAGTTGCCCAGGAAGGGCAGAGACATCTCTGTCACACTGATCCTGCAATTCAGAAGAGAAGTGATGACTTAAACTAGATTAGTAATAAGAAAAATTGTCAGAAATTGTCATAATTGGGATATATTTTGAAGGACTCAGAGATGGTATCCCCTGAAGAACTGGATGTCAGTTGTAAGAGAAAGAAAAAACAAACAAACAAAAAAGTCAAAGATGACTGTAACACTGGAAGGATGAGCCTTCTATTTGGGAAGTAGGGAAAAAAATGAAATAGAAAAATTATTTTGGGAAGAGGGGGAATAAATAAAAAATGTGTTTGTGGACAAGTTAGGTTTGAGATGCCTATGAAGCATCCAAGTGGAGATGTCATGCAAGATATACATGTAAAGTTCAGGGGAGAGGTGTGGGTTGAGGATATAAATTGGTGGGTCTTCAGGATATAAATCTTTTTTTAGGCAAGATTTTTAGGCAAGATATGGGATTAAACCACAAAGTATGTGAATATAGATAAAGAAGGAAAGAATCAAGGACTGAGTCTGGGGGCACTCCAACACTGAGAAGTCAGAAACGTGAGGAAGAATTCATAAATAGACTGACAAGAAGATACTGATGTAGGATGATAACCAATAGAGTGAAGCGTTACAGAATCCAAGGGACAAAACTGTTTTAAATTAGAAAAGAGTGATTAGCAACTGCAACAATTCAGTGTCTTAGTCTATCTGGGCTGTTACAAGAAAAATATCACGGACTGGGTAGTTTCAACAATAAACCATTCTTTCTCATAGTTCTGGAGGCTAGGAACTCCAAATTCAAGGCATCAGCAGATTTAGTGTCTAGGCTGCTTTCTGGTTCATAGGCCAGTGTCTCCTCTATAACCTCCCTTGGTGGAAGGGGCAAGGGAGCTTTCTCAGGCCTCTTTTATAAGGGTACTAATCCTATCACACCCACTACCTATTACCATCACATTAGGTAATTCTTTCAAAGAACCAGCTTCTAGTTCCGTTGATCTGATCTGTGTTTCTGGTTTCTAATTCATTGATCTCTGCTCTAATCTTAATTATTTCTCTTCTAATGCATGGCTTAGGCATCTTTTTTTGCTTTTTCTCTAGTTCTTTAAGGTGTAAAGTTAGTTGGTGAGTTTGGGATTTTTCTATTTTTTTGAGTGAGGCTTGGATGGCTATGTATTTCCCCCTTAGGACTGCCTTTCCAGTATCCCATAGGTTTTGGACCGATGTGTTTTCATTCTCATTGGTTTCCATGAATTGTTTGAGTTCTTCTTTGATTTCCTGGTTGAAACATTCTTGAGCAGAGTGGTCTTTAGTTTCCAAGTGTTTGAATTTCTGCCAAATTTTTTCTGGTGATTGAGTTCCAGCTTTAAAGCATTATGGTCTGAGACTATGTAGGGTATAATCTCAATCTTTTGGTATCCGTTGAGACCTGATTTGTGACCCAGTATGAGGTCTGTTCTGGAGAAAGTTCCATGTGCACTCGAGAAGAATGAATATTCTGTTGTTTTAGGGTGGAATGTTCTGTATATATCTATGAGGTCCATCTGGTCCAGTGTGTCATTCAAAGCTCTTGTTTCTTTGTTGATTTTCTGCTTAGATGATCTTTCTATTGCTGAGAGTGGAGTATTGAGGTCTCCTACATGTCAAGGATGCCCACTCTCACCACTATTGTTCAACATAGTACTAGAAGACCTAGCAACAGCAATCAGACAACAAAAAGAAATAAAAGGTATTCAAATTGGCAAAGAAGAAGTCAAACACTCTCTTTGCAGATGACATGATACTTTATGTGGAAAATCCAAGACTCCACCCCCAAATTACTTGAACTCATACAGCAATTCAGTAATGTGGCAGGATACAAAATCCATGCACAGAAATCAGTTGCTTTGTTATACACCAACAATGCAACTGTAGAAAGAGAAATTAGAGAAATGATTCCATTTACAATAGCACCAAAAACCATAAGATACCTCAGAATAAACCTAAACAAAGAGGTAAAGGATCTATACTCTAGAAACTACAGAACACTCATGAAAGAAATTGAAGAAGACACAAAAAGATGGAAAAACATTCCATGCTCATGGATAGGAAGAATAAACATTGTTAAAATGTCTATGCTACCTAGAACAATCTATACCTTCAATGCCACCCCAATCAAAATTCCAATGACATTTTTCAAAGTGCTGGAACAAACAATCCTAAAATTTGTATGGAATCAGAAAACACCCCGAATCACCAAGGAAATGTTGAAAAAGAAAAGCAAAGCTGGGGTCATCACGTTGCCCGATTTCAAGCTCTATTACAAAGCCGTGATCACCGAGACAGCATGGTACTGGCACAAAAACAGACATATAGACCAATGGAACAGAATAGAGAGCCCAGATATGGACCCTCAACTCTATGGTCAAATAATCTTTGACAAAGCAGGAAAAAATATGCAATGGAAAAAAGACAGTCTCTTCAATAAATGGTGCTGGGACAATTGGACAGCCACATGCAGAAGAATGAAACTCGACCATTCTCTAACACCATTCACAAAGATAAACTCAAAGTGGACGAAAGACCTCAGTGTGAGACAGGAATCCATCAAAATCCTAGAAGAGAACATAGGCAGTAACCTCTTTGACATCACCCACAGCAACTTCTTTCAAGATACATCTCCAAAGGCTAGTGAAACAAAAGCAAAAATGAACTTTTGGGACTTTATCAAGATAAAAAGCTTCTGCACAGCAAAGGAAACAGTCAACAAAACGAAGAGGCAACCCACAGAATGGGAGAAGATATTTGCAAATGACACTACAGACAAAGCGCTGATTTCCAAGATCTATAAAGAACTTCTCAAACTCAACACCCAAAAAACAAATAATTGAGTCAAAAAATGGGCAGAAGACATGAACAGACACTTCTCCAAAGAAGACATACAAATGGCTAACAGACACATGAAAAAATGTTCATCATCAGTAGCCATCAGAGAAATTCAAATCAAAATCACATTGAGATACCACCTTACACCAGTTAGAATGGCAAAAATTGACAAGGCAAGAAACAACAAATCTTGGAGAGGTTGTGGAGAAAGGGGAACCCTCTTACACTGTTGGTGGGAATGCAAGTTGGTACAGCCACTTTGGAAAACAGTGTGGAGGTGCCTCAAAAAATTAAAAATAGACCTACCCTATGACCCAGCAATTGCACTACTGGGTATTTACCCCAAAGACACAGATGTAGTGAAAAGAAGGGCCATATGCACCCCAATGTTCATAGCAGCAATGTCTGCAACAGCCAAACTGTGGAAAGAGCTGAGATGCCCTTCAACAGATGAATGGATAAAGAGATGTGGTCCATATATACAATGGAATATTACTCAGGCATCAGAAAGGATGAATACCCAACTTTTACATCCACATGGATGGGACTGGAGGAGATTATGCTAAGTGAAATAAGTCAAGCAGAGAAAGTCAAATATCATATGGTTTCACTTATTTATGAAACATAAGGAATAGCATGGAGGACATTAGGAGAAGGAAGGGAAAGATGAAGGGGGGAAATCGGAGGGAGAGATGAACCATGAGAGACTATGGATTCTGAGAAACAAACTGAGGGTTTTGTGGGGGGGATGGGTTAGCCCAGTGATGGGTATTAAGGAGGGCACATACTGCATGGAGCACTGGGTGTTATACGAAAACAATGAATCGTGGATCTCTACATCAAAAACTAATGATGTATTGTACGGTGCCTAACATAACATAATAAAATTAAATTAAAAAAAAAAAAGAAGAAGAAAGAAAGCTAACAAGAGAAGAATCATCTGACCAGTCTCTAGAGAAGACTTATGAAAACACTGTGGAACTTGGGAGTCTTTCCCTCTGTGGTGTTAGTTAATTCTGATGGTGGGATGGCATGATGGAAAGGCTAAATATTCCTTTGACAGACTTCCTGTTTTACGTCAAAGGTCTTGGTTGGTGTCCAGGGCATACCAAAGCAGTGTGGATAGATGTTACTTATCTCCACACAGTATTGGGATTGTGAAGATCAGGAGCTATAATTATTCTACGACTAAAATAATGTGCCCACAGTAGAATATATATGAAACGAAAATATATATAAAATGAAAAGTAAAAACTACAAAAAGAAAGAGATGAAAACTATAAGTGAACTGGAAGTGCACAGGTCAATGTCAGGGACTGAGCTGTTTCACTGCCAATGACCCCATGCATCTGGTAGGAACAAACAAATCTTTTCAGAAGGAAAATAACATAATTCTGGGCCTCAAATAATTTCTACAGACAACTTTTCAAATATAATATCTGTCAAACAGTAAGAATTATCAGGAATGTGTGGATAACAACAGGGATGATATAAAAAAAAGAAAAATAGATATTATGAAAAATTTTTAAGTACTCTAGATATTGTGTATCAAATATAGACAAAAATATGTATAAGGTAGAACACATAACATAAAAAAATCAAAACTATAAAAATGATGAAAAAAGACAATAAATGAAATTAGTGAATAAATAGAATAAGAGAAGGAATTGAATGATAATGAAAATGCATATTAAATTATTTAAGATGATGTTAAAGCCATGTCTAGAGGGAAATGCATAGGGTTAACTCATATTTATTTAAAAATAAGAAAGGCTAACGATGTAAGTCAGGAGTTAGAAGATAACATGTAAGAAAATATGGACAATGAAGCATGGAGACAAAGTTTTATGGAAAATGCAGAAAATACAGTGACTATAGTCTACATATATAACTGAAATTTTAGATGGAGAAGGTAGTAGTACTGGATCAAAAGCAACATTTGAAAAAATAATGCCTGAGCATTTTTCTAAAACTTACAAAATATGTGAAATTGGAAATTTAAGTGTATCTATGAACCCTAAAGGATAGTAAAAAGAAACCCAGCCAAAGCATGGAAAGCAAAATTATTTAAAACTAAAGATTAAGAAAAAAATCTTTAAACTATTAGCTCCAACAAATCCATATGGCAAAGACAGTCTAACAGGAAAATGACTAGGAGACTTAGACTAATACTTTCTTTTTTTTTTTTTAATTGTGCTTTCTGGTTTTGTTTTGATTTGTTTTGTTTTTATTATGTTATGTTAGTCACCATACATTACATCATTGGTTTTTGATGTAGTGTTCCAAGACTAATACTTTCTAAAGAACATGCACTAATTGGAATAAGTATATTAAACAAAGTTCCGACCTTCACTGATAATTAGGAAAATGAAAATTATAAAGCCACAGTGAGATAATCACTCTGCAGGTACTAGATTGACTAAAATTTACAAGAAAGATTTAAAAGATCTATTGGAAAAGCTAAGTAGAAACTGCTATCCCACATCTTTTACTGCTGTTCCATACTAGTAATGAGAGTATAACTACTCTATGAATCAGGTGGGCATTATCTACCACAACGGTTCTCAGAGTATGGCCCTGAGATCAATGGAGGGTTCCTGAACCATTTTTATAAGGTCTGGGAGTGAGGAATATTTTCATAAGTCTAAGGTATGATTTTCTTTCCTCACCCTCCATAACGCATAAGTATACAGTGAAGTTTTCCTGAGGCCACATGATCTGTGACATTTCAACAGAGTGAGTATGCAGAAGCAGATGTGAGAACCTACCTATTTTTATCACACATGGGAGCAAGACATTGATGGATTTGCACAAAGGTAAAATAATGCCAACTGTTCACTATTTTATTTCTTTGAAAAATAATGTATTTTTCACCAAAAAAATATATTATTTGTTTTTACATATTGTGGGTTTAGTATTTAAAAGTAAATATATAAAAAATTAAATATTCTCATTTTAACATCTAATACAGCAATCATCAATATCAAATACAATATCAGTACAGAAGAAAACAATCCACATAAACAGAAGGTCTTTGTTCTTTTCTAATAACTTTTAAGAATGTAAAGGAGTTCTGGGATGGAGAATGGGACAACCGATGAACTATCAAAACTGAACTATCTATCTAAGAGCAATGCATACACAGTGCACCAAGAGATATTTTTGTAGTAGCCAAAATATGGATATATGTTACTGCCATCAAGAATTAAATAAATAAATAAATAAATAAATAAATAAATAAATAAATTGTGCTATGTGCACAGAGTCAAGACCTATAGAAAATGAGCAGATGATAGATACAGGCAACACCACAAATGAATCATACGAAAAAACTTGAATGAAAAACACAGACTCGGGGCCCCTCGGGGGTGCAGTCTCGTTAAGCCTCCAACTCTTGGTTTTGGCTCAGGTTGTGATCTCAGGGTTGTGAGATCGAGCCCACCGTCAGGCTCCAAGCTCAGTGGGGAGTCTGCTTAAGACTCTCTCTTCCTCTCCCTCTGCCTCTCCCCCCCTCTCTGTCAAATAAATAAAATCTTTAAAAAAAAAATTCTAAAAGTGTAGGAATATGTGCTATTCTTATTAGATGTTGAGAGAATAAAAAGCAGCTTTGATTCTTTCATTTTCTTCTTAATAAAGTCATTTTGATTGAATAAATCTTTTTGGTCCCTGTAGTTAAGCATTTAATAAGATTATAGTATCATAAAAATCAATTTCTGCATATTTTTAACACTTTGAATGCACAATGAACTCAGATTTTTTTTTTCTCTTAGAAAAAATAAATAAGTCAAGAGCATCAGACTAAAATGTACTATAAGGATAGCATTAACACCTGTGAGGCAAAGGACAGTTTCTGGGATATCAAGGTAACATTTAGGTTTTGAAAGACACAATATTGCAGATAATGATTTGCTACCATAAAAGACAATATATATTAGAAATAATTAATACCTTTTTTTTTTAAAGTTTTGTTTTGGGTTTTTTTTAAGATTTTATTTATTTACTTGACAGAGAGAGACACAGCAAGAGAGGGAACACAAGCAGGGGGAGTGGGAGAGGGAGAAGCCGGCTTCCCACAGAGCAGGGAGCCTGATGCAGGGTTCGATCCCAGGACCCTGGGATCATGACCTGAGCCGAAGGCAGATGCCCAACGACTGAGCCACCCAGGCGCCCTGATTAATACCATTTTTTAAGGCGGGCTTTAATCCTATATAGTAAAATACTGGTCCTACATCACATTGCTATGTAGTAGGTCTTAGATAAGAACATTATGTCTGGATGAATTTGAGTTTTATGCCTTGGCTACTTTGAGCCAAGTAAGATAATACAGTTGCAATTTTCTTGAGTCTCACTCTATTTGAAAAAGTCTGGATACCTGTAGTCCCAGTGTCATGATGACAGTTGAATGACATCAGACTGAAAATAAGAATTACTGACAAATCCAAAAGAGGCTCTGTAATCCATTGTTTACAAATCTGTTATCTCAGTATGGATTAGAAAAACATGGCTCCTTTAAATCAAATTTATCTCAAAAGTCAATCCACATAAGCACAGAGCATTTTACATAAAACACATACACCAAAAAATCTAGTATTTAAAAGCACATCTTTCTTACGTCCTAATTCCATTGGGGAAACCACATCTACCGCTACAGTTTCATGATAGAGATTATTTTGTGTACTAAATAAAAGTGCTGAGGAAGGTAGGGAAAAAACACTGATTTCAGAAGCTTACATTTCAATCCACAAATTAACCATGTTTGCAAGAAACACAACCAAAGTTTGTGTTAATGAATCAACCTCACAAACATAAAGTGAATGGATGAATAGCGTGTTAAAACTTCTCTAGCCCCATTCAGAGGACATTCTGACATAAAGAGTAAGAGGGTATCCTGAATAAATAAGGCCTTTTATTTATTGTTTTATTTAAATAAAATCTGATTTCATAATAACAAGATAATCATGTATAGTCAGGTTGAGGAAAAAATTGTTTTTGTTTTATGTTTTCTCTCTCTTTTTGAAAAATTGAATTTTATATTAAACAGCTCTGCTGCTAGTTCTTTAAAAGCTGTGCCAACTCTAAACACCCTCATTATCTATGTCTTATTTAGCAGGGTGCTATTAATCAGAGAAAATAAAAATAATTAATTGAAAGTAGGAGTGCTACATTATTGATTAGTATAACAATCTTTCATTCTTAGCAGGAAGTGGTCAATGTAATTTAGAGACTATTTGATAGAATATTTCAGAGTTTGTCACATCATCAATTCAATTAACTACTGAAAGTTAATTTTTTAGAATGAGATTTTTAAAATAAATGCCTCTTTATATCATGGTTCATAATAAAATAGTAACTTAGCTTTATTGCCACAAATATTTAACCATTTATACTAACATTCATTTTGTTAGAAGGTAATTAATTATTTTTGAAGAAATAACTTCTTCACTTTAAATCATAAGAATGTGTTTCTAATCATTGGTTCAATTCTCAAATTATAGTTAGGGATATTGTATGTAGCTGCAGTTTTTTTTTTCTTCAAAAGGATTTTTATAAAAGAAATATGTTTGAGAATATAAGAGAATATAAAATTTCCTCATTTTAAATTTTAAGTGAGATCAATTAGTATTGGTAACACATGATTTTATTTATGATTTAAAACTTTGCACACATTTAATAATTAACTAAAATGCATTAGGAATTCATGAGTGTTGCTCTGTTAGTCCTAATGCTGACCACACTTTAATATAGAGGATTAAATTATTATATATACAAGCACAAACACTAGTATGATATGCACACAGAACACGGGAGAGAAACCCACACAGATATACTATAATCATACATACATAGCCATTTCCCAAAATGTAAATACTAAAGGTCACTGAACCAACACAAATCCCTACTGTAATTTTACAACAAATCTAGCAGCACCAGAAATAACATGATTAGCTCAGACAGCAGGTATCTCCTTGAAATACTCTATTTAAATTTCTAGGCTTGGAATTACTTTAAAATAATCAGCTTGATCTCCTTGAATGCCAGTTCCCAAGTGTCTTAGAGCTTTACATCAACTTCCTGACTCATAGCCACAGTTTTTCAAGGACCCAGCCAGGAAGATTACATGGTTGGTTTGCAAATTGGAGAGCTACCCCAGTGAAACCTGAAACTCTGCCCCACACTCAGAGGGCAAAAAGAGACTGAAGAAAGAGGCAGACCACACTTCAGATTGGTAGGTGGTGGCTTAAATAAGCAAAGGAACTTACAGAGAGGCTTGTTTGGGGTGGCCAAAGGAAGAGTAGATCTTCACATCTGCCTGCCAGAATCTTTAAAGTTTATATAGGGGTTCAGTCACATATACCATCCATACAGTATCAGTAACACCTTACTCTTTCAAAGCTATGCTTTGGAAAATGGCTCCCACTGTGGGAAGGTGGCAGAACTACATTGTAAGGTCAGGGAGGGGGTAAGGAGCCTTGGATTGCTTGGATACAGCTCTGGGGTCAACCAGTGCTCCAGTCTTTTCAATGACCTCCTTCAACACTTCATCCCTCAGGACTGGTTCCTACAACTTCACAGGCTCCCCTCTTCTGCTATGTGCCCTGAACAATTAGCAAAGGATTTCATTAGCGTGGCAGTGGTTCATATGGCAATTATCAGGCTGCACTGGAGACAGATGCACCACAACAATATAGACATGTACAAGCAAAAGTACAGATTAAGATAATGATTCTTAAAATAAGTAACATTTTTCCTCCATTAAAGGCCCATGATCCAAACCACTGACTTGTTAATTCCTCTGGGCTATAAGCTGGATCATTCAGGACATTCACTTATAGCCTCATGTGATTTAATAAAGATACTACTTCAGCAGATTCATCAGGTATGAATACTTAATAATTTGGATAATGGCATAAGTGCCTCCTTGCATCCGAGGCCATTATATTTTGGAGGACACCTTTTCTCATTAGAGATATTTCAGTATTCAATAAAGATAGGCTTTGATGGCTATCATTCAATGCTTGCTGGGTGAATTTAGTAAGGGCTTCTAAGTATGCTATAATGTTCCCCAGGCCAATGAAGGGGACAAAGGCCGCCAAATGGTTGTACCAGTGGAAAAGGGAATGGGCCCATCCAACCTTGAAGAGAGAGAAGTTGTCAAGGTTTGTTTCTGTGGGGTGGATTCTCCCCCACCAATCCACCATGCCCAGGGAAAACCCAGGTTGCAGTAGCCCAATTATTCAGGTAAAAGCCATGCCAAAGATGTGTGCCATACAACTATGGATCCCATTCAGAGCTACCCAATAAATACCTGGGCAGCATGACCAGTTAGTACCGAACCAGTTGCTATCCTCTAGCGTGACAGAATGACTACACAGTTCCAGGGATATCCCTTCCATACTCCTGGTACAACTGGGTTGGTTTTATTAACATAAAATTGCTAGGCAAGATAGGGTTACCCCATTCCTTCCTAATCCTCTCTGTTACAACTAAATATCACTGGGCATAATGTAACAAATAGGCTTATGAAGATTCTGAAAGATGGCAAGAAGTAGAACTTCAGGACAGAGAAATGACACAGCAGTGAGTTCCTGGATTTTCTTTTTGCCTCCCATACATTTTATAAAGAGCACTGGAGAAGCCTGCAAACTAGAACTGCCATTAGATACTTCTATATATAAAAACCTCTATACATACCAAAAGAACCCGCTCCTCTAGACAAAGCGTTGGGAAAAAAGTTGGCCTAACAGAACAAAAGAATTTTGACAATATCTGACTTGCTTAATACTAATGAAAAAATGGTCTCTCCCTGGTCTTGAGGTGTCAGAACTTATAAGGGAGCTGAGCTTCCACTCCCAATTGAGCCTGTATAATATATCTAAACAAATGATTGCCTGATAAATGGACAGATTAAATGAATTCAGTCTCATGAGATACTACAATTGAAAACCTCTTGAATTGCCAAGAACAATCATAACTTGAGAAGGCAATCAACAGACGGTAACATTGAGATGACTCAGATGTTAGAATTATCTGACAAGGATTTCAAGCATTAATTGTAAAGATGCATCAACAAGCAATTATAAGTATTCTTGAAACAAATGAGAAATTGAAAATCTTAGTAAAGAAGTAGAAGATATAAAAAAAGAGCCAAAGGAAAATTATAGAACTAAAACATACAATAACCAAATGACAGTTTCACTGGATGGACTCAATATTAGATTAGAAATGAGAAAAAAAAGGAAAGCTAATGATCAGTGAACTAAAAAACAGATCAATTGAAATTACCGAGAGAAAATACTGGAAAAAAAAAAAAAAACTTACATAAAATAAATCCAGTAGAGGCCCAATGTTCTCAGAGAAAGGTACAGTAACTGAATGAAGATTCAGGGATCTGAATAAAGCCGGAAGTACAAAGTGTTAGGTTCACTAATGTATATTAAAATTTACTTTTTATACAGACTTAAATATCTGAGGTTGTTACTGCATTTTGTATTTTTGGTGATACTGTTTATGGAGATTTAGTTGGTATAGGTTTCTGTGGCGATAATTCCTATATGCTTTCAGAGTGCAATCTCTCTGTGTACTACATGTTGCCATGGAGAGATGCATATTTTATTTTTACAAGCAATTGTTTATAGGAGATAAATTACCAAAAAGAAAAGATGCTTATCAGTAATTTTGTCTTAGTCTATTTTACAGAAGGTCAAGCAATACTTAAATTTGTTCCCAAAAAACAATGGAAACAAATACTTTAAAGTTGTGGTATGTGTGTGGGTGGAAGTGGGGAGAGGAAATAAGAAATGAAAGATATTCTCTCAAACCCACATTAAAAAAAAAAGCCTCTGGACTGAGAGGCTTCTGTTCACACTAGGTCATCCTTCTGAAATGTCAAAGTTGCTTCTGGAGGGCCAGGGGAAGCTTAAACTCAGGGCAAAGAGAGGGTTCAGAGAAACCAAGGATGTAGATATGAATTTAAAAATATGCATGATTATACTGAAGTTACTATTTTTAAAATTGTGTACCCCTGAATTTCAAGTCAAACCTGCGTTTATTCTCCAGTTACAGTTCTGGGAACAGCTCAGGAAAAAAATATGCAGTCATGAATGTCACCTCATTTTGGAGGACCCTGTCAGTCTACAAAAAGGCTGGCCTTTATATAGCACAGCCCGGACAAAGATAATGTGGTGTTGCTACTTACTATTCTAAACTTTGAAAAATAAACCAGTAGTGAACCAGACTGTCCACAGAGGAGTTTAGGAAGAACACTTTGGTTGCAAGAAAGGTGATCTGTGCATCACAGAAGCAAAGGGGAGTTCAGATATTCACTGCAAAGCTGCACTTTTATGGCACAAACATCTTTTTAGAGAAATAGTCTACATATCTTGTGTGACTTTAGGATGCTGATGAATATTATGGACTCAGAAGAATCCTTTCGAGCCCAAATCCACACCTGAAAAAGATGGCATGTCTCTTATCACCAATTCTAGGAAGAGATAACACCTAGATTTAACCAAGTTGTGATGTCTCAACAAGTGAGACAGGCTTTGGCTAGTAAGTGTTTGATATGAGGGAACAAAAATTAGACACAACCATCAACTGAATTCTCTAAGAGTTTCATATTCTTGTTATGAAATGGCTTCCACGAGGATTTTTGTTTTCATAGTCTTAAAGATCACCATGTCAGTGTATTGTCAGAGGAGGCACCACTTAAAAGAATATGTGAGGCAAAGAGTCTGTCAGCCACACTTCATTTACCTTCCCATCCCCAGCTGCATTTCAGGCTCCAGGGACAGATTTTTGGTCATGAAATGGTATACAGGGGTCACTTTCAGCAATGCAAATATGGCAATGGGAGCTCAGAAATTCCCGGGTATGCTCTGTTCACTTCTGATGATGAAGGCTAGCTGGGGCCTGCCACATGCAGGGAGGTCGGAAATAAGACTGTGATATATTCTCAGAGCTTATGTGTATGGGTCTGGACCAGAAGGCTGTAAAATATTCCCATGTAGTAGTAGGTTTAAGTTACTCTGTGTTATGTAATTAATTCAAAGCTATTCTTCCTAAGCGTTTCATTAAATCCTATAAATTTCTACAACTTGATCTCAGGAAGTACTATGTGTCTGATACTCACTTAAGAAGGCAAGAAAGCATAAATGAAAAAAACAAAAAAAACACAAAAGAACAAAAAACCAAAAAAAACCCTTTCCCCACCCATGGCAAAGGCAAAGAAAAGCTGTTATTCAGTGACCCCAGAGCCAGTCACATTTGAAATGAAGGCAGAAGAGACAGTGGGAGGGAAGCCTGACAGATTTTTCATGGGGCAAAATTACGAGTGACTCTCAAAGATAGACTAGGAAAGGGGTGCCTGGGTGGCTAAGTAATTAAGCATCTGCCTTTGGCTCAGGTCATGATCCCAGGGTCCTGGGATCGAGCCCCGCATCAGGCTCCCTGCTAGGCGGGAAGCCTGCTTCTCCCTCTCCCACTCCCCCTGCTTATATTCCCTCTCTCACTGTGTCTCTCTCTGTCAAATAAATAAATAAAATCTTAAAAAATAATAAAATAAAAAAACCTAGGAATTAATTTTATTTTCTGTAAAACAAAGCATGGGCACTTAATTTTCAATAACAGACTCATGAAACCTAAGAATACCAATTTTATACTGAAGAGATAGCTGGAGGTAGGAAATTAGTAAGAGTTAAAAGATTGGCCAAAATAAATAGATTTCATAATGTAAAGAAGAAAATTTCAGAAGCAGAATTGCTTCTTTTTTAAAATCAATTTTTTAGTATGAAGAGGAAATCAATAATAATGAGCAGGCTGACAAATATAAGAATCCTATTAAAAAATATTAACCCTAATCTAAAAAAGGATTGCTTCATAACTTCCAGTGTTCAGATTATTATTAGTTAAAAATGCATTATTGTATCATTACAGTTAAAAATACAGGATCATTTCTAAGGAAGGTGAAAAGAACTCTAATTTTATGATATAATTTTAAATTTTTTATTATGGAAATTTTCAGAAACAAAACATAGAATCAGAGAAATTATACACTTAGTTTTAAAAGTGATCCATTTTTAACTAACCTAATTAATCTATTCACCCAGAACTTTTTATCACAAGTATTTTGAAACAAATCCTAGATATCATATCATATCACCCATAGATACTTTATGATGGTTCTCTGACATGAAGTCTTTTATATTTCCCATGACTATAATACCTTATTACCTACCAAAATTAAGATAATTCCTCAATATCATCTAATAACAAATTTCATAGTTATATTTCCCCAAATATCTCAAAATACATTTTCATAGTACATTTAAATCAGGTTCCAAAGAAAGTTGATTTTAAATATTTTATTTCATTTAGGTTCTTGCTCTCTCTCTCTTTTTATCTCATACCATCAATATGCTGAAGAAACCAGAAAATTTGTCTAAGAGAATTCCTGTGTTACTGTTCCACTTGATTGATTCTTAATGGGTCCCTTTTTCTTTCTTTTTTTTCTTTTTTTCTTTTTTAGCTTTTTCTCTATTGACTTTCCTGGAAGATGGTTAAATATAGTCTCGACAGCATTACTGTGATTCCAAAGCCAGACCATACTACAAAAAAAGAAATACTACATGATAATATCTGTGATGAACACAGATGCAAGAATTCTCAATAAAATACTAACAAATCAAATTTGAGAGCATGTTAAAAGGATCATACAGCATAGTCAAATGAGATGTATCCCCAGGATGCAAGGATATATGCAAATCAGTAAACATGATAGCCACTTTAATGGAATGGATAAAAATCATTTCATCATCTCAGTAGATGGCAGAAAAAGAATTTGACAAACTTCTGTATCTGATTAAAAACTCTCAACAAAATTAGGTATAGAAAAAATAATAAAGGTTATACATAAGAAGCCCACAATTAACATCATACTCAATGGTGAATAGCTAAAAGCTTTTCTTCTATGATCAGGAAAAAGAGAAAGATGACCACTCTCCTCACTTCAATGCAACATAGTACCGGAAGTCTGAGCCAGAGCAATTAGTCAAGAAAAATAAATAAATATAAAGCATCAGAATTTGAAAGAAACAAGTAAAACTGCCTTTGTTTGTAGATGTATAAGGTTATTTTACAGAATACCCTGAAAATTCCACCAAGAAGCAGTTAGAGCTAATAAATGAACTCAGTAAAGTTGCAAGGACACAAAATCAGCATACAAAAATCAGTTACATTTCCCATACACTAGCAATGAAATATCTGAAAAAGAAATTAAGAAAGCAATCCCATTCACAATATTATCAAACACAATGAAATACTTAGTAATAAGTTTTTTTAAATTTTATTTAAATTCAAGTTAATTAACATATAATGTGTTTTGTTTTGTTTTGTTTTAAGTAAGCTCCACACCCACCATGGAGCCCAAGGTGGGGCTTGAACTCATGACCCTGAAATCAAGACCTGAGCTGATATCAAGAGTCAGATGCTTAACCAATTGAGCCACCCAGGTGCCCCACTTAGGAATAAGAGATGAAAGATCTGTATGATGAAAACTATAAAATAATGATGAAAGAAATTGAAGATACAAATAAATGGGAAGATAACCTATATTCATCGATTAAAAGAATCAATATTGTTTAAATGTCCATACTACCCCAAGTGATCTACAGATTCAATGCAATCCTTATCAAAATTCCAATTGCATTCCTTACAGAAATAGAAAAAAAAAATGCACACTCCTAAAATTCATATTGAACCAATAAAAGACCCCAATAGCCAAAGTAATCTTGACAAAGAACAAAGCTGAAGGTATCACTCTTTAATTTCAAACTATATTACAAAGCTATAGAAAGCAAAACAGTATGGCTCTGGCAAAAAACAGACATACAGGAACAATGGGACAGAAGAGAGAGCTGTGAAATAAACTCATACATACATGGTTAACTGATCTTCAAAAAGGGTAAGAAGAATATAAAATGAGTAATGGATAGACTCTTCAATAAAAGTTGTTGGGAAAACTGGATATCCAGATGCAAAAGGATGAAAATGAATCCATATCTCACACCATACACAAAAAAAAACTTAAAATGGATTTAAAACTTAACCATAAGACTGAAACCATAAAACTCCTAGAAGAAAACAGAGAAAAAGCCATTATGGAAAACAATATGGAGGTTCCTTCAAAAATTGAAAACAGAATTACCATATGATCCATCAAGGCCATTTCTGAGTACTTATCCAAAGGAAATGAAATCAGGATCTCAAGATACCTGTACTTCCATCTTCACTGAGATTATTCACATTAGCCAAGATTTTGAAACAACCTAAATGTCCATCAGTGGATGAATGGGTAAACAAAATGTGGTATATACTTTCAATGGAGTATTATTTAGCCTTAAAAAAAAAAAGGAAATCTTGCTATTTGTGACCACAGGGATGGATCTGGAGGACATTGTGCTAAATGAAATAAGCTGGAAAAAGATAAATACTGTATGATTTCACTCATATGTATAATCTAAAACAGTCAAACTTAAGGAAGCAGAGACTAGGGACTGCAGGAGATGCAGGAAGATGGAAAAAGATAGGTGATGGTGAAAGCTACAAAGTCTCAGTTATATGAGACAAATAAGTTTTGGAGGTCTCTTCTATAGCAAAGTGCCTGTAGCTAACAATAAATACTGTATTGCATACTTAACATTTGCTAAAAGGGTATGTGTTATGTTAAATGTTTTTACCACAAGATGATGATGATCATGACAACAGTAATGGTAATAATGAAGTGATTGAGTGGAAATTTTGTGAGGTGATGGAAATATCTATGGTCTTGAGAACAGTAATGATTTCACAGATGTATACTTATCCCCAAACTCATCAAGTATATATTACATATGTATATCTTTTTACATGTCAATCATACTTCGATAAAGTAGAATAAAAAATAATAAAAGTAAGATAAATTTTTAAAATCTAGAGGCAAGAATACCTTCCAGGCAATGTCATTCCTATTATAGCCACAGAAGGAGACACATAAAGTAAGGACACCTCACAACTGGAGATGCTACAACTAATCAATGAGCCCAGATGGTTTTGACCTGATTTCCTTGATTACAAATTTGCCATTAACCATCCACCTAGTCATTGCAGCAGTATCAGATTTATGAATTTCAAAAGGGATGTTAAATTTGTAATTAAAAAAAAATTACATCTCCTACAATTATTAGATAGGATTATTCTATTAAGAATTTCTTGGGCGCCTGGGTGGCTCAGTTGGTTAAGTGACTGCCTTCAGCTCAGGTCATGATCCTGGAGTCCCTGGATCGAGTCCCGCATCGCGCTCCCTGCTCGGCAGGGAGTCTGCTTCTGCCTGTGACCCTCCCCCCTCTCATGTGTTCTCTCTCATTCTCTCTCTCTCAAATAAATAAATAAAATCTTTAAAAAAAAAAAAAAAAGAATTTCTCCACTTTTCCCCACAAACACGTGGTTACTCATCTAACACAATTTATGTATAACCACAGTTTACCCTGGCCTTATCTATCCTCTATGAAAACCTGGACTGTAACTGCTGCTTTCCTTGTTTGAATCTAACTTCTCTCTTTGCTCTCTTTCTTTTAATTTTCTTTTTTCCCCCCTCCTTTTCTTCCCCACCTACCCCATTTTAAGGAAACCCCGGTTATGGAATCTACAAAAGATAATTACTTGAGCGCTTGACTTTTTCCTTATCAATTTCAAATGGTACATAGTAAAAATTTTTTAAAGTTATCATTATGAACTCATGGGTATTTATACATTTGATGTTTTCTTAAGCAAATACTGTGTTTGTTTGTTTGTGTTGATTGTGTACAAATTGCACTCTCCTAGGCCAGTTTAATCCCCTTTATTTTGGCTCCTGGGACTTTGACATAACCCTACCCATGATTCATTAATTTGATACAACTTGCCTGAGACCTAGAATCAGACATTTATCCAAAATTCATGGACATTTTAGTTGGAAATAACATTTGAAGAGCTGATACCAGGTGCAAGATGTGCTCATTGATATTTTGACCTTTTTGGCACTTTTATTGTTTTTATGCCTTTTCTTTGGGCTAAAAGAGGAAAGTTTTGGTTTCCTTTCTTTCTTTCTCTCTTTCTTTCTTTCTTCCTTCCTTCCTTCCTTCCTTCCTCCCTCTCCTCCTTCCTTCCTTTCTCCCCTCCCTCCTTCCTTCCTTCCTTCCTTCCTTCCTTCCTTCCTTCCTTCCTTCCTTTTAGAAGAAAACAACAATAGCAATATAATAGGAATCCATTTTAATGTAACCATGAAATGTAAAATTGCAGTTTTTATGTACCTTTTAAAAAATTTGCTTTTAGCTCTTTTCACTTAGTCTGTAGTGTCACCAGGACCCACTGGAGTCAATTTTAAAAAATTCTTTATAAGTAGTTCTAATAGTAAATATTGATATTTCATAACTTTTTATCATTTTTAGTAGTCTTTCAGAGAACAAAAGAAAATTCACTTATCTTTTTTTTAAATTAATTAATTAATTAATTTATTTATTTATTTGACAGAGAGAGACACAGCGAGAGAGGGAACACAAGCAGGGGGAGTGGGAGAGGGAGAAGCAGGCTTCCCGCAGAGCAGGGAGCCCGATGTGGGGCTTGATCCCAGGACCCCTGGGATCAGGACCTGAGCCAAAGGCAGATGCTTAACTACTAAGCCACCCAGGTACCCCTCACTTTTATCTTTTATATAAAATAAACTTATTCTATTTTGCAATTACCGCATGGTTCCCTGAGACTATTTGATAAGTCTAAGATTCTTAAAGAATCTTAATCATCTTATTTTTCCTATAGCTTGAAGAAGTTTGCTATTTTATACCCTAGAAATTATTTCACCATTATTAAGTTATTTCTAGGCATACCAAAAATTACTAATTATAAAATGAATAATGATAGAATTATTACTTTTGCAGCATCCTTTGGTTTTCCTAGCATACTACTGCCAAAGCAGTGATTTTTCATTGGTATGCACATGACTTCAAATGACCATGAAAATTGCTGTGAATACTGATTTTGGGGTTAGGAATAAATTTAATAAGAAGGCAATGCTTTATTTTTTCAAGAAACTATAAAATAAAATAGGAAACATTTTTTATAGTTTTTTGTTTGTTTAGCTTTCATGAATACAGTTGAGAGAAATATGTTTTACAGTTAGATGGATCAGAGACAGATAATAGCACTTTAGATTCTTTTTTTTTTTTTTTTTTTTTTTTTTTTTTTTAAAGATTTTATTTATTTATTTGACAGAGAGAGGCACAGCGAGAGAGGGAACACAAGCTGGGGGAGCGGGAGAGGGAGAAGCAGGCTTCCCGCCGAGCAGGGAGCCCGATGTGGGGCTCGATCCCAGGACCCTGAGATCATGACCTGAGCCGAAGGCAGACGCTTAACGACTGAGCCACCCAGGCGCCCCAGCACTTTAGATTCTAATAGTAATGGTTAAGTAGATATTATAAGCAAAATCACAGACTATGAGTCCTCAGATGATGATATACTGTATATAAATCCTCAAATTCAAGAACTGAAGAGTATACAATATATTCCTAAGGACAAAAATGAATACGGTACTCTGCCTGATTAATTATTCAAAATGAACAATTCCATTATAGAATATTTTGTGACAAGAAACTTAATTATCCCATTTTGCTATAAAATGTGTGACAATCTTTTCATCTTGCATTATGTTTGTACATCAAACTTTACTTGATATGGTTCCTAAATTACAAACAAAATGTGAGGACATATTTATATGGGAAGATTAAAAGAATATATGATATAGAAAGGAAAATATTAGTTGAATTGATCATTCTAACTGATGTTTATAAATCTAAAAAAGAAAGTGTTTTTAAATTATGGAGCAAAGAAGATGAGGTCCTCTCATTAAAAATATTACATTGTCAAAATTTTGGAAAAGCATTACTATTCAACATGCAGTAAAATTTGACACATAAATAATTTTAAATTAAAACTCAATGGAGATGCATTTATTTTGGCTTTTATAATCTGGGATCAGTATTTATGAATAGGTACCAACAGTTTTTGAACAGTTAGTTGCATTACAGTTGTATTGCCAATTATAGGCATCTATTACTGCAAAACCAGGAAACATTGAATAAAATATGGTCTCCTTTGCTTCAATTCTTACAGATATTTCTAAGAAACTTTTTTTCACTATCTCTTTTATTCTTCTGTAAATTATTCATAAGCTGACAAAGTATACAAATATAGAGATAGTTCATTGCATCTAGATGACAAATGATGACTATATGTATATACACATACATATATATGTGGATATACATATACACACTATATGTGCATATATATATATGTTCATATATATATGTACATGTATATATATACTTAGTTTGTATATATACATATAACATACACATATATGTGAAACAAATTTGTTGGTGGCACTGTTGAATTTATGTATGGTCTAGGCCCTAGGGTACATTTAGTGAGAAATTACCTTAATTAATCAAAAAAAAAAAAAGGAGAAGAAGGAGGAGGAGGAGAAGAAGAAATGGTATAGGAGATAATTAAAAAAGCAATAAAGTTGTAATGCAGATCAATGAGAGGGAATTGCAAAGAGTTTTATAATGAATGCATATACCTGTAGAAAAAGACAACATTACTATAGGATTATAAAACCTGAGAATACCTTATAGAAGGAACTCAAGTTAGAATTGTGTCCAACACAACATTTTATAAAGGGAAAATTAAGTTTCACAGACAATGGATGACTTGCCAAAAACACACCTGGAATAAAGCAAGATGAGGACTGGAATCCAAGACAATGTCGTTTCTGTTCTCACATACAATCTGCTGGACACTTTTTTGATTGTATATCCAGCCCTCCTCTGCCACATACATACAGAACACTTTTCTATGAACAGTGTCCTCTTTTGATCATCCTTATAAGGCAAGTCCCTAAACTCATTTTGTACAAATTAATATGTAAAAAAAAAAAAAATTGCTCTTTCTCTCTCTATTTGATTTGGCCTGTGACATGTGATCCAAGCTCACCCATTAGAATTCCCTCTCCAAATCCTACATCCTCTTATATTTGATTAATTGAAAACTTAGTGTTTAAAGTGAGGCAGTGTTTAGTTCTTGACAATTTGGAACTGGAACTGAGATCCAAAGGCTGAATTTGGTTTACTATTACCAAGAAAAAGAAACACAGTGCTCTGGTTGATATTTTAGGTCATGTAACCTGAGGGAGGTGGGGAGTGGAGAGGAGGATTGTCTGTAATGAAAGTTAAAAACTAAGTAGAAGCATAAAAAGCAGAGAAAAGATGGGATTAGTGTCCTGGTTGCATGGCATGCACCAGGTTTAGCAGATGTCTGCCCCTGAATCTATGAATTCACTATTTTCTTTCTCAATATAGCTCGGGGGAGGGGGGATCTCTGTGGTTCATATATAAGAGTCATTGTTAACCTTACTGTACACCACAATGCCACTCAGTATCTTTCTTAAGAAATCTGAACTACATCTTAAAATTAAAAAGGATGTGCCCTGACCAAAAACTCAGAAAAGAGTGTTGGATACCAAAGACAATTGATTAAGAAAAGGAAAAAAAATAAAATAAAATGGGAACCAATAGAATATATTTTTTAAAAAGGGTAAATAAGCGGGCGCCTGGGTGGCTCAGTTGGTTAAGCGACTGCCTTCGGCTCAGGTCATGATCCTGGAGTCCCGGGATCGAGTTCCGCATTGGACTCCCTGCTCAGCAGGGAGTCTGCTTCTCCCTCTGATCCTCTCCCCTCTCATGCTTTCTCTCTCTGTCTCATTCTCTCTCTCAAATAAATAAATAAAATCTTTAAAAAAAAAAGGGTAAATAAGCTAATTTTTCTGGAAAAAAGGAATTTCAGGAAAAAGTATTAAAGAAAAACTCAGGTCCATCGAAATGAAAATCCCAAGTACTGGCATAAGAGTAGCCTATCTCCATATATATATATATATATAATAATTAATATGGAATATATACTAAACAGATTTTTTTACATAGATAAGTGATGATGTAGAAAATATTAATTAAAACATGCTGGACTACAATTAACAATTAGTTTTAATAATAAGCATACAGAAATAACACTAAGTCCAGAGGTAAGTGGGCCCCCAAATTGATTCATTCAGAGATTCTACAGTCTGCAGTGTTTGTTGGCTTCATTACTTTGGAATAACAAGGCTTCATTATTATGGAATAACAAGGCTGCAGTTGCTGATCACATACACAATTGCTGGACTTCAAGCACAGTGGTATCTAGAGGAAGGACAGAGTATCTTTTCCTATGTGTCTCCTTTAGGAGAAACCCTGGAGTGTCATCAGTCAGATTGAGCCACATCACTGTTCCAGAATCAGTCAGTAGGAAAGGAGATGGAATTATCATGATTGGCCTAGAGCTGAAATATAGCAGGGGCACTGCAGAGGTGGTATCGCCGAAGAGCACAGACATGCACACACGTGCACACGTAAACACAGCAAAGCTATGTATATACTCCAATGAAGCTTAAAGAAAGCTTTGAATATTGACTTTTTCATTTTTTATCATGCCAGATCTGTTTCTCTTGTCCATAATTATTGATTGATAACATTGTGATAACATTGTTAAGGACTACTAAATATTCCATTAAGTATATCTAACTCAATTAGCCATTTTGTTAAACCCTTCCACAGTTTATAATATTTTACAGGTATAAATAGTACAGTAAAAAGGAACAGAAATATGTAAAGAGTACAGTAAGGAATAGAAATATGTATTCCCCCTCCTTTAAATAGTTTATCATAATCTTATAAATGGAAATATGATTTTTTTAACTTACTAAATTTACTCTAAGGGACTCCACCTATTTGCATTCCTACAAAATGAGAAATTGTAACAATGGTCTTTCCAGAATTGAGAAAAACAGCATTTAATGCTTTACTGTTTCTTAATCAAAGCTTTAATGTTTCTATGTTTCTATCAATTTCATATGGAAAAATATTTTTACAGTTTATTATTAAAGTTGGACTTTCTGCTTTTGTTTTAGCCTTTTATGTTTATTTTGCAAACCATCTGTGTATTTCTTTTGCCAATTTTTATAATGTAAGCATTATACATTTTCTCTTACATATTTCTAAATTTTCTTAATTTTTTTAAAGATGTTTTATTTGATGTTACAATTAAGGTAAACTATTTTTTTTTTCAAATAGATTAGATTTCCAATACCATTTGCTAAATTTTAGGAGCATATTGTTGGAACACATTCTTTCCCTTATCTATGTACTTAGGTATTGTAGAGTCTTAGGTATTCTAGAATAGATTACAATGCAATTTATTCTGATTCACTGTTCTGACAGTTCTGTGGTAATATCACAGTTTTACTTGTACACTGTGATATTTTATAGGGTAAACATCTCTATCAACTATGTAGAAATACAATAGGCACATCTGGGCACAATTTTCATGTGTTCTCTTACCAGTGAGCACAAAAACATCAAGTAATTTACAAAACTATACTCACTGATCTTTGGGGAATAATTCTTAAGTAGAGAAAAGAAATGATAACTATCTTTAATTGAAATCTTCTCTTTTTAGACCTTTGCTGGGCTCTTTATATGCATTAAACAATTCTCAAAACAATCTGATAACATTACTGTTTTTATTATTCTCATTTTACAGAAGATAAAGTTGTTTAAGAGGCTTGGAAAATCACAGAAGCTAATTGCCAAGAGGGTCCAAAACCCATGCCATGAAACCTTGGAGCATACGCTTGTTCATGGCCAGCCAGTTATGTTGCCTATAATAATCCTCCAAAGTCATGGGCATATGTGGGAGTGGAGTGAAAATGTGACAGGGACCACAGATCTCTGAGACCCCTGGATCTCAGCAGAATTTGGGACAGTGGTTTAATCTCCTACCAAGTCACCCTGTTTCCATTCAGAAGTGGGAGCTAGGTGCTGGTCTCACCCTTGGCTAATCCCACTTTCTAATCCTGCTTATGGGGCACTGTGAGAATGAAATTTAAAAAAGTATGGCAGAGGTGAGACTGGGCTACAGCAGATAAATTCTCCACATAATTGGCTGAACAGCTAACCTAGAGAGATGCTTATTGTTCAGCAATAAACTAAGATGATAAAAAGCATCAAGAAAACCTCAAAGCTTTTTCACCTACCCCATCCACACCAATGTCAGGCATTATGATCCTCAGTTGTATTTTGATATCTAAGGGTAGTAGAAACACAACCTATGTCTAATAATGACCTGGCTTGGAGCCACTTATGATATGTTTGGAACTGGGTCTGGAAAGTCTAATCTATGCCTGTGATTTGTCAAAACTAATAAATAGTCAGCAGGTTATAACTTTCAAATGTAGTCATTAGGTGAATATTCTTTTTGTTCAAAATTCTCCATAACCCTGTCCCTA
The DNA here is from genome assembly GCF_004348235.1 of Phoca vitulina. Taxonomy (NCBI): domain Eukaryota; kingdom Metazoa; phylum Chordata; class Mammalia; order Carnivora; family Phocidae; genus Phoca; species Phoca vitulina. The sequence goes on along the minus strand of NW_022589729.1, from coordinate 15,970,723 downwards.
CCCCTGGCTGTAGTCTACTTTGCCTTCCATGACGGCGTTTTCCTCCTGTTGCAATGCTCAGCTCCCATGGAGAATCTCCCATGGAGTGTCCAGTGTCCTGCCCTAACGCCTAAGTCTGCCTATTAGCTCTACCAAGAAAACTAGGCTGAGGTCTTTGATTGTTTATAAACTATCTTTTTCACTTTTACACTTAGGCCTGTGTATCATTTTCAAAGTGTATAAATTCAATTATAATTTTTCAGTTACAAGTTATAGAAAATCAAAGTCAAACATCCTTAAACCACAAATGTGATTTATAGGAATTAAATCAAGCATGGGTGTTACTTGTAGGCATGGTTTGATAGGGTGGGTATGACACCATCTGATCTCAGACTCCAGACATATTTTTGTTTTGTTTTGTTTTCCCCCCTTCCTTCTCAAGGTAGCTTCTTTTATATTCAAGTTGAAGAAAGCAACCTTTTGAAACTCATTCTGATTGGACAGATTTAGTTCATTCCTAACACAACAGCCAAGACCAGGGAAAGCACAGAATCAAAAGATCCACTCCTTAAATTCCCTTAGTCAGCCTTTAGTCAGCTTTCCAAGTAGCTCATGAATTCTCCACACAAAAACTCAAAAACTCAACTTTCCCTGTTGGGAAGGGAAAGAGGAAATTTAAACTCTAAACACAAGAAACACAGTACCTATACACTAATGTGTTCCCAGCTTTAGAAGGACATGGCTTAGGCATGACCATTTCAAACACATTTGATGACAAATTAACAGCATACCTATTATATATTATAAATATGAACACTGACAGATGACAGATTATGGAATTTTATAAGAATTATGCTGTGTGCCTAAGCTTTCACTTAAAATGTTTTCAAACCAAATATAAAACACTACAACATGTCACTTTAAACATGTGTCACAATTTTGTACTTAACACAATGCATTAAAATATTTTAACTATTTATATTGTTCCGAGTCTCTCATAGTGACACAGTATCAGCAGACTCTGCTCATAGCTTCTGAAACCTATATTTGCTCTCAAGAATTTGCTCAGTGAATTAGTTGAATCACTGACATGATAGCAAATATTAAATATATTTAAAATAAGTATTTTTTAATAAAACATACTAGTCAGTTACTAATCATTAAGATCCATTTGAATATACTGTTATGTTCATAAAACTTTTTAATTTTATATTTCAATTTTTTTATGATTTTTCACTTATCACTCACGATAAATTTAAGAATCATTTTTACCAATTTTAAATGAAATCCAGTGGAGAATACATTGTTTCTTCACACTGATTTATGATGTTCTATTGTCCTTTCCACTATTATAATATTATTTTCCATTTCTTAAACCCCTAGTAAATTTTATAATATTAATGTAAGCCCTGCACAATTCTCGTTAAATTTCTTCAAATCTATTTTAAGAATTATGTTGCTTTTGTGAATAGTTTCATTTGTTCATTACATATTCTAACTGATAATGATACATTAAAGAAAAACTAACTTTATTGTTTTTATCTGGCTACTTTATTGATATATTTATAATATATAATGTTATTTTATTTAGGAATTATAGTCACCTGCTATTAAGAGGTATGAGAAATAACAGTGAATTAAATAAAAGTTGTTTTCTTCCTCATGCTAAAAAAGTCTAGTAGGGATTAGAGTTCAGGGTTGACATAGTAGCTCAATGGTTTTATCAAGAACTAGACTTCTAGGGGTGCCTGGGTGGCTCAGTCGTTAAGCGTCTGCCTGCAGCTCAGGTCATGATCCCAGGGTCCTGGGATCGAGCCCTGCATCGGGCTCCCTGCTCAGCGGGAAGCCTGCTTCTCCCTCTCCCACTCCCCCTGCTTGTGTTCCCTCTCTCGCTGTGTCTCTCTGTCAAATAAATAAAATCTTTAAAAAAAAAAAAAGAACTGGACTTCTATCTTTCTCTTCCAGCTTCACGGTTATATCTTCATGGGCCAAGACAAGTTGCTGAAGCTCTATCCATCATGTCTGTATTCCAGGCATCAGTATGAGGGTAAATGTGATCAGCCCAGTTGTCTGCTCCTCACCCCTATTTTATGGAGTTATATATGGAGTATCCAATAAGTTCATCTTATATCTCATGTGTCAGATAATAGTCAAATATTACCTACCTGCAGTGATTGTTGAGAAATGTCTTTTACTTAGATATATTGTGCTCTAATGGGGGCACTCTTAATAAGAAAAAAGGAGAGGCAGGGTAGGCAATCAGTTGCCTTTTCCACAAATAATTTTTCAGATATTTTTGTGTCACTTCTTAGTATTTAATCTTTAAGATTTACTGATTTCTTTGATTTTATCTCTAATATTCCTAACTCACATATCTTTGTAATCCTAAAAGATCATAAAATGGTAATAATAATGATAAAAAAATGATAGTAATCATGGTATTTTAGTATCTACCAGACTATGATAAGCAATATTCATATTTTAATTTGCTTGAGAGTTTTAAGGAGCCAACTAGAGAACCTATCTAACAGTTCTCACTTTATATTTAATGATATGTAATTTGCCACTTAAATATTTCCAAATATTATTTTCATTTAACTGTGAATTTTATAATTTCCTTTGCTTTTCTTCACTTTGTCTAAAATTAATATTGTCATGCTAGTTTTCATTTTACATTTTAATCATAAATACTGTGTTGGAACTTTTCTAATCAGTATTATATCATCCTCTTATTTGTATTTATTGTCTCCTAATACCTAAATCGTTTGTAAGAGGAAAATAGTTCTCCCATTCAGCAACTATTTATTGAGACCCTAGTGTGTTCCAGGTACTATTCATTCGTGATGTTTCCACTAGAAACAAATTTTAATTCAACCTAATATTAATTTTCTCCTGAGTGGTGAGTTAAAAAGTTTTCTTTTTTTAATAACTTGTATGATTTCTGTTTCTATTATTTTGTTTTATGCTTTTAGTTTTATTTTATTTATTTATTTCCTTATTTTAGAGAAAGTGCCAGCAGGGAGAGGGGTAGAGGGAGAGAGAGAGTAGAGAATCTCAAGCCGACTCCGCACTCATTGCTGAGTGCGGAGCTCAACCCGGTGCTCAATCTCATGACCCTGAGATCAGGATCTGACCCAAAACCAAGAGTCTGATGCTTAACTGACTGAGCCACCCAGGTGCCTCTAGTTTTATTTTAACTCTTCATTTTCTAATGTGTGTTCTTTGTTATTTTCCACGGATTTAAAAGCAATGCCTCCCATTCATAATTGTACCAGCAATTATTACACTGATAAAAACAACATAAAACCTGCATTTTCTAAGTCACAAAGTCAAGAATGAAAGAATATGATTTTTTTCATCAATAAAACCATCCCTTCTGTATTTTTGAATGTGAAAACCAAGGGACTAAGTAATGATAAGAGATGTCATAATGCTATTTAAGTTGAGGACACATGGTTTCATATAAAAGGAGCTTCTAACCTCTAGAAAATGCTCTTGCTGGAGAAAGTAAAATGTAAGGCACAGACTGAGACCTGAGTCAGAGGTGATGGAGCTATCTCCCCACATCGACTAGGGAAGATTTTTTTCCATTTTTGCTGACTGGTGTGTAAACTCCCAACCTGAAGGGAATCCAGATATAAGTGGGAAGCAGAGTGCTTCCTTCCACTAAGGACTGCAAGATGGTCAGAAATTCCCTCTCCCTGTGCATGTTCCAGACCTCACACATCAGTCACATGGGGCAATATAGCATAATGGGAGGCTATGCCACTTTTGGGCTATGTGACCTTGGAAAAGTTCCTTTTACTTCCTGCCTCAGCTTCCTCAAATATAAAATGAAGATAAAATGGACATAAAAACACTGTCCAGCTCCTTGGGTTATGATGAGTTTTGAGTGAGTTAAAATACGTAGAGAACTTAAGACAGCTAGTACCACATGGTGAGCATTGTATTTAGCAAATAGGTAAAAATATGTGTGCTGAAGGGCTCTGAATCCTGATGGAGTAATTTAGCGCTGTAGGATCCTTTAGATAATGTAAAATGGCACCTTCAGAGTCAAGACAATGTGGACACCCTAGGACAATAGTACATGTGGTAGGATGTTGGCCATGCCTTCTCTCCCTTGGTTCCTATTTGAGCCTGGCCCAACATCTTCCCCTTTGACTCTCTGAGTTACTAGATATCTTCCAAAAGATCCCTTTGCTGCTTAAGTTAAAATGTTTCTGTTTTTGCAGACGAGTACCCAGATTTATACTAAGCGCTCTATTATATGCTTCATAATACATTCTGTACACAATCTCAATTAAAATCTCACTCTTAAAATTTATCAGCTAGATTATAAACTCGATGAAAGGAGGAGCTGCTGTCAGTGATATATAGTCTCTGGGGTATTCTCAATGTTTAACACAGTGACTGAGTCACATTCCCTATAATTGCGTGTTTGAATAAGTGGGAGAAAGGGGTAGGAGAATGAATGAATATAGGTTTTGGTGGGCAAAATAAAGGAAAAACAATCTATTGCCAGTTATCCCCTATGGAAAATACTGAGCTAATATATATATTTTACCTTTACTGTAATGGTAAAGTAGTGAAGTTGGTGTAAGGCTGAACAAGGATTTCCATTTTTAAAAGCTCCTAGAAACATTTCAAAATGCTTCACCAGCATACAAAAGAACCCTGGAAGTAAAAATGCAAATTAAATGTCACTTAACCTTACCATATGAATCTAAATGTCCTTTGTGAATTGTGATAGCTTCTCAAAACTCTGCTATTTTAAGAGAACAAATTGCACCTTTTCTGCAGATATCATAAGGGAATACTTGCTACAGCTTAAACACACAGTTTTCTATGGTGCATTGGGAGATTAATTATTGTCACAAACACATAAAAAGTAAACATAACAATATATATGACCCATGGGATTCCTATTGATTTCACTTTAATTTGCCAAAATTCAAAAACCCAATCTGAATATAATATCAGTAAGAGAAGTTTGGCTGATGAGTTTATCCTCTGTGCTTTTTAGGAGTTCTGCAATTCTTAAGAAACCGCTTTGAATAGACCAATGCAATTGAACTATTTCTATTCCAGGTAAAATGAATGACTCTCATTTTTCTCCAAATCCCTTAACCTTGAAAGGACCACTGCCCCCCGCAAACCCCCAACAACAACAACAACAAAAAAGAGACCATGAAGTTAGAAAATTGGTGGGCTTTTACCAAAAGCAAGGGTTTTGCTATATTACTAAAATAACGTATTCATTTCAATTCCATTCTCAACACATAGATAGAGTTGAATTCCATATTCTTTTTAACCCTAGTGATTTAGGGTGGAGGGAAGAGAAGGAAGGCTTATATAGGAACTAATTACTAATTTCTCCTTTTCCCACTTTCCACTCCTGCACCTTCAGTCTTTATTCCATTTCTTTATCCTTTTGCATGCACAGATCTCCTTTCATTTTTTTAGCCTTTTTGCTACTCGCCATTGTTTATTAGGCCATTTTTTTTCTTCTCATATTACTTTCACAAATATCTTGAATAAATTGTCTCCATCAAATACATTTCTACAATACCTATTTAAGTCCCATGAATCCATATTACTATGATAATAAGGTCTCAGAAGTCATTACTTCTGAATATCTTCAACGGCTTACTAAATGCTAAATTCAGAGATCATCTTTTATAATTTCTCTGTGGTATTTATATTTTCATCATCATTAAAAATATATTCCCTCCTTTGGGTAGTAAGATTTTGTACTCTTCTGAACTTGCTACCACTAACAATGTTTTCTCTCTATCTCATTATCGTAGTCATCCTTCTGCAGCATAAAATGTGATTCTCAATGCATCAGTGTTTTTGTTGGTGATGGTGGTTCTTTTTTATCTTTTCTCTCACTTCTGATATGCTGAAATGATAAAGGTATGGATATGTTAATATGTAACATACTTATAATTGACTTTTTTGTTTGTTTGTTTTAGATCTGAATTGATTATCACTTTTCTCTGGCTCACACTGCATGTCAATGATGACCTCTCTGTAGCAGGTACATGTGCCACTATCCTCCCAAGTGCCCTGAAGGGTAATACCCATTGCTGAGCTCCTTCAATTCGAATAACTAGCTTTCTGTCAACTCCTTTCAATCTTCAGCTCCTGTTCCTATTGGTGTGCCTCAATCCTAAGGCATCTATTAAATTATTGGAAAAGAGATAAAAGTAGTAGACCAATAGTGCAGATAATATGGAATGGTAAGATTAAAAAAAACCATCATTGATTGAATCAAAAGCATGAAGAAAAGAGAAAAAAAAAAACAAAGAGAAGCAAGTAGCAAAATGGCAGATTTAAGTTTAACCATCTTAATCATGTTAAGTACAAACGTTCTAGAATACACCAATACACCAGTAAGATTAGATAGAAACATAAAGACATGGATAAGTTAAGGGTAAATAGTGGAAAATATGGTACTTAACTACTAAGTAAACGAATTCTGGAGTGAAGAGAATATTAAACAAAAGAGACTTCAGAACGAGGAATAGCAGCAGGAGTAAAAGGAACACTGCATCATAAAAATTGGTCAACTTTTCACACACCAAAAAAACCCACACTAATCTTAAATGTCTATGTGTGTTAACAAAAAAATTTCAAAATACATAAACAAAAAGTGATAGAACTAAAAGGAGGAGTGAACAAGTTCAAAATTATAGTTGTGGTCTTCAACTTTATTAAGCAGTACAGAAAGTTTGAAAATTCAGTAGAAGTATGAAATATTTGAACAATACTAGTCAACTGAGACTAATGGATAATTATAGAGCGAATAGATAATTATAGAACACTCCACTCAATATCAGCAGAAGATATGCTCTTTTCAAGAGCATAAGGAACATCCACCAAAGTAGAGCATATTCTAGATCATAAATAAGCCTGGGAATATTTAAAAGGATTTAAATCATATGAAACATATTTTCTAATCATAATGGAATCAAAATGGAAATTAACAAGAGAAAAATTCCACCAAAAAACTTCAAAAGAAACAATATATTAATAAATAAAGGAAGTCACCAGAGATATTATAAAATATTTTGAATTGAATGAATATAAAAATTCAGTATTTCAAAACTTGAAGGATGCACCTAAAGGATTACTACATAATTTATATCTTTAAAAACCAAATACATTAGGGGTACCTCAATGGCACAGTCAGTTGAGCATCTGGCTCTTGATTTCAGCTCAGATTACGATCTCAGGGTCGTGAGATCGAGCCCCATGTCAGGTTCCGTGCTCAAGGAGGAATCTACTTGAGATTCTCTCTCCCTCTGCACTTCCCCCCCTAAAATAAATTAAATCTTTAACAATCAATTAATCAATCAATCAATAATAAAAACCAAATACATTAAGTCAGTAAAGAAGAAATAGCCTGAGTAGTCTTTACCTCTATTAAAGAAATTCCTTTCAGTATGAAATATCTCACAACATAAAACAGTCCAGTTGAGTTCACTGGTAAATTCTTGCAGACATTTAAAGAAGAAATCACCCCAATTTTGCACAAACTCTCCTAGAAAATACACGAGAAGAGAATACTCTCAATTTATATTATGAGAACAGTATTGCCAAGACACTAAAACCAAAATGTTCACTGGAATTAAATACTAAACATCAATTTCTGTCATTCTGTTTTATAACTCTAATATGAAGGAGAAAAAAGGAAACCAAATTTCCATAAATGAATACATATCTCATGATGTAAGCAGTTCTTAGGTACTGTGATAGCAGAATAAATAACAGAAGTGCCTACACAACCACTGTGATAACAACTACTATACGGGAGTGATACACTGGCCTCCCAAATTTATTTTGTTACCATTGTAACATTTTGGGGGACTCTAAATGTTTTTGTTTAAAATATCTACTTTGTTTTGTATGACCTCCATCATGCCAGTCCATAAAGGTAACACAGATCTGTTACCAACACAACAAAAAAACTACCTCCCTAAATTCCCAAAATGATCCTTCTGAGGAAATACTGGTCATGTATCTCCTTTGAGAATTGTTTCTAGAGGTATTTTTAAAAAAAGAAAAGGAAAAATTTTGGCAATGTTAATATACACTTCTAAGCAGTAAGTTATAAAAATAACTGTTCAACCTCAATTTAAGCAACACTTTTCAAATGTAATTATTTTACCCTCAAATCTGTAGAGTTTAAAATTTTCTTCCATTCCAAAAGTGTATTTACCATGGAAAATATTTTTTAATTTTTGACCAAAAGCAAAAAATTACTTCTGAAATATATCTGGTTTATACATGTGAGGGAGATGATTTATTTAGGCATAAACATTTATGTCTCTTTAATTAAAAATTAAAATGTTAGTGTGATTTCCCATTTAATTAAAATAATATTCACTGAAAAGAAATTATAATGTGTATCAGAAGTTCTCATCTCCAGAATCTCTCCCCAAATGCAATGAGATATTCCCTAAACAAATGTAGTGTTTTCAAAGATTTAGGAGATACATTCATGGTAGAAAAAGACAGAGAATATGCTACTCTTGTATTCTAATCATCATCAGTTGAAGAACTAGAAAATATCACAAAACGCAAAATGCTCAAACAATGGTATAGGATTCAAATATTTTTTTCTAAAGGGGCTTCATCAAAATCTTATGAGGAGAATTTAAAATATACAAATTCAATTTGTAAGTTGTAGGGACTGGAAATCTATTCTTTTAAATATTACCCTGGTAAATATGAAATATTGTATATATATGAATATATATGTGTATACACACACACACACATATACCTATAAATTCACTGGGAGAGTGTTCAAAATAGTCCTGTTTTTCATAGCATTTTATGACCAAGACATTTTAAGAGACACACCATTTTTAGAAAAATAAATAAAAAGGAGTTTATAGGGGAATACCTCATGTTTTTCATATATGAATATGTAGTGTTAAGTGCCTGACAATAAGCCTTTTTGATTATAAGTGCCCAACATTAAGCTTTTGATTGCTGAGGCATCAATTTCAAAGACATCCATGATGAATAAACATATTACCCCCTGTATGACAGGCTACTAGCAAAACAACTAGATAAGGAATCAGGCCTTTCTTACACTGGGTTCAGAAAGCCCAGGGTGACCTAGATAACCCATCGCTTCAGTAACCCCACTTTTCCCTTTCCTCACACTAATTTCTGCTCATGTTTTTAATTCACCAAATGAACCCACCAAGCCCTAGGAACTCCACCCTTGATGCCCAATGAAGGCTTAACCCCAGGTCTGCACTCTCCCTGTCCCCCTGCCACCTCCCTGTGTCTTTGGGCCCACCATGTGGCCTTCAGGAACTGTGAATAATAAATACTGTTTTTTGCTTTTTGGGTTTTTTTTTTCCAAAGTTATCTGATGATTGTTGCTGAAGTTCAACTTGCAATCATAATAAGAATGACAAAGACCTGTCCAGAAAAGGCATTGTCTCTGATTGGGGCAATGTCTGGAGGGACTCACCCCAAGTAGTCCCTGGTGAGTGCCTCAGGCATTCCTAGGTGCTTTCACCTATCACTAGGCTGAGACCAGCATACAAGGAAACCTCTTTTTTTGTAGCTAAATTTCTAAGTTGCATTCTGAGAAAAAATGGTCTATTGGGGATGGTAGAGCTGATGTGATGGTGGAAGATAAATTTTTACCCTTGGATTATATACTGCAGCTCCAACATCATTCTGCTGTTTGAATGGAAAAAAATATGTACTTTACCGTGTTCTTAATAACTATGTTTTAAATAACACAAGGACTAAGACCATATATTTAACTTCCTCGTAGCTCCATCATCTGTTTTTTACACAGTTGATTCACCCTTAGAACACGGAGTTTCAATCAGCCAGTGCCACAATAACGCCATAGAACAAAGCATCAGAAAACTGCCTCGTGTGCCGTGGGTCAGACAGTTGAAAGATTTTGAGTCCAACTGGGTCAAATGGGGCTTGGTCTGCTTCACTTGTCTCTCTGACTCCTTTGACTGATGGGCAGCTTCTTCTGGTAGTGTCAGAAGTACAAGAGAGGCATCATGACCACACAGTGTATTCAATTTCCTGCTGCCATCACATCTACTCACATTCTATTAACTAAAGCAAGTCACATGGTTGATAGTATCAGGGAAATGTACTCCATCCATCATGGCTTGTGGCAGATGTGTGTAAGTAAAAGGAGAGGGAATGCTTGTAACCAACAATTTAATTTACCATATATAATATAGCCTCAGCATCACTGGGTTTAGAGTAACAAGACCCAATTTTAAGTACTGATTCCACAAGTTTCTAATAGGACAATATTTGTCATCCACGATATGAAAATAATAATGACCATTTTTAAAAGTTTCATGTGTGCTATGATATAAAAGCATACATGCTTTGTAAACTGTAAAGAATAACACAAACCTAAGAGACGTAGTTACAAATGTTAGATGATTTGATGCAGATGATGATGGTTATTAAAACAAGGTGGATTATGTTCTGGAACAGCAACAAAAAATCCACATGAAAATCCCTATATTCTCCAAGAAATACAGGATTTTCCCAATCTCCAAATGTATGAGTGATTTCAAAGGCAGAAAAGCATAGCAAATTTAAAACACTTAGCAAGTTGGAAGATTCACTTCCCATTAACCTAAGATGTTTATATAATACACCATTTACACAGGGTATGCTCCCCAAGGATTTTTTTTTTTCTTCATGACATAGACAGAAAACAGAATCTGAAAAGAAGCATCTTGCATTATAAGAAGACTAAAGAAATACATTATGTCAAGATTACTGTTGAGGTTTTCTTTTCCTAAAGCTCATATATAAATGATTATAAAAAAGACTACAAACTAATGTCCTCATTACAATGTAACATCAGGAAAAAAAAAAATCTTTTACGACAATAAAAGAATTATATTTTATTTTTTTTAGATTTATTTATTTATTTATTTATTTATTTATTTATTTATTTATTTTAGAGAGAGGGAGAGCACAAGCAGGAGGGGTAGAGGAAAAGGGAGAGAGAATCTCAAGCAGACTCTGCTGAGCACAGAGCCCCGTGCAGGGCTCGATCTCACAACTACTAGATCATGACAGCCAAAACCAGGAGTTGGTGCTCAAGTGACTGAGCCACCCAGGTGCCCCAAAAGAATTGTACTTTAAAATTAACTAATTAGAAAGGTGAAAAATATATATTTTGAGCCTATATGGCTTAAAGAGAGAGGACAGTACCCAGAGTAGCCTTTGGAAATATAAAATACTAAGTCATTAACAGAAGTCTTAGGAGAAATTATACTATGGATGGATTGTACCATTAGTATGAGGTCAATATAGATAGTTCATGCTATTTATAATAATATGTAATATTATTGAATACTTAATTTAGCATTATTAATAGTAACAAAATAAGGAATAATAAATTATACAAAGAAAACATGATACCAGCAAGTGCATCAGTTAGAAACTGTTATTATTAATATATAAGAGAAAATTTAGTGGCTTAAGATATAGAAAAATGTAGGAATTAAGACAGAATTGAAATAACTTGTCCAGGCTTTCAAATACAGTAAGTGGCAGAGTAAGGTTTTAAGCCCACTAAATCTGCTAGCTAAACCCATGTGCTCAACTACCACGCTGTACTTCTGCTTTGTATATATAGTCTTAATACCCTAGTGAAATATATTACATTTATAAATTCCACCCTGCTAGATTCTCCTGGAAAAATATCAGATAATAACATTTAATATGACTTATGTTATTTTTAAGGCTGATGATCCTCTCTAAGATATGCAGATGGTAAATTTAATACATGCAAAATTCTTTTACAAAACTTTGATACAATTGTTTTGAAGTTAATATGATGTTGTTTCTGTTTCCAAAGAAGTTTATCATAGCAGTGACTCTTTGATGTGATTAAAATTAATTCATTATAATGAGCAATCCAAAATTCAGTATTGTTATAGTATTGCTCAAAAAATCAATTTCAGGGAATCTATGTAATTATATTTTTAACTATCATACAGTGAGTACTACCAATATTTTCCCATTATTCCCAGTAAGAATCTTATGCCAGTTCCTAAACATGTCACAAAAATAGAAAAATAATATATAAGGAAAAGAAAGCATCTAAAATTCAAAGGAGCAGAGAGAAAAAAAAAAGAAGAAAAAAAAAAATCCAAAGGAGCAGATGGATGAAGACTTAAGGGGGCCTTTTCATCATATTATGTCCTAACTAATACTTATCTCTAATTCAACAACAATAGCCTAACATTGTGATTCCTTCTCCATTTGTTCTTACAATGAAACCCTTATAAAAATAAAAACCTTTATATAAAAATATAAAACCCTTATAAAAATAAATAATGTACTTCTAAGAAGTTAATCATTTATATTTTAGAATGTTTCACTTAATGCACATAGTCATTTGACAATTTGCCTAAAATGATCATTGCATAAATACATATGTTAACATTCCAATATAATTTGCCTCAGATAGATAGTTTTTAGTAGTGGAATACAGTCAGCCTACATCCATTTCTTTCATCTTCACATGTCATATATTAGAAACCATTAATAGGCAAAATGATGCCTTGGAAATAGCGTTATTCTTGAATCAAAGGCCTGGCACTGAGTCACCTGCTGTGTGACTCTGGGAACATAATACTAAAAAGCTCTGAGCCTTTTTTTTCCCTCATAAAGTAGGAAAATATGATTAATGTACCTTTCAGCACTATTTAAGGCTTAAACATGGTAATGTAATGATAAAGTGATTGTAAACTCTATATAATAGACAAATATAAAATTAATTTTTATTATGACCACAGCTTTAAAATCTAAGGTATTTGCAGATCCTTGAACAAAAGTTTGGATATTAGAAGAGGTAATTGGCTGGGTGGGGTGGGAGGGATGGGGTGACTGGGTGATGGACACTGGGGAGGGTATGTGTTCTGGTAAGCGCTGTGAATTGTGCAGGACTGTTGAATCTCAGATCTGTACCTCTGAAACAAATAATGCAATATATGTTAAGAAAGAAAAAAAGAAGAAGAAGAATGTAGCAGGAGGGGAAGAATGAAGGGGGGGAAATCGGAGGGGGAGAAGAACCATGAGAGACGATGGACTCTGAAAAACAAACTGAGGGTTCTAGAGGGGAGGGGGGTGGGAGGATGGGTTAGCCTGGTGATGGGTATTGAGGAGGGCACGTTCTGCATGGAGCACTGGGTGTTATGCACAAACAATGAATCATGGAACACTATATCTAAAACTAATGATGTAATGTATGGGGATTAACATAACAATAAAAAATTAAAAAAATAAATAAATAAATAAATAAATAAAAAAACAAAACAAAAAAAAAAAAAGAAGAGGTAATTGGCTGTACTATTTAAATGCAATAACATAATCCCACAGAATCTATTCCCATAATGAGAATAATTTTATCAAAACAAAGCAAATACGTGAAAAGATCATTAAACATGGTATATTAGTTATCATTTGCTGTATGACAAATTGCCATAAAAATTAGCAGCATAAAACAAACTTTGAATCTCATGGTTTCTGTGGGTCAGAATTCTGGGAATGGTTCTGTGGCAGCCTGAGCTGGGTGTTTCTGACATGGGATCCTCACTAGGGTGCAGTCAAGATCTTGGCAGTGGCTACAACAGTTTGAAGGTTTGAGTGGCACTTGAGGATCCACTGCCAAATGGCTCACTCATACGGCTGTTTGCCAGCAACCTCAGCCTCTTGCCACGTGGGCCTTTCCAAAATTGGACCACTTTCTTACACCATACACACAAATAAACTCAATATGGATTAAAAACCTACATTTAAGACTAAAACCATAAAACTCTTCAAAGAAAAAAATAGTACTCTCTTTGACATCAGCCTTAGCAATATTTTTCTGGATTTGTCTCTTCAGGCAAGGGAAACTAAAGCAAAAGCAAGCAATTGGGACTATATCAAACTAAAAAGCTTTTGCACAGTTGAAGAAACCAACAACAAAATGAAAAGGAAACCCACTGAATGGTAGAAGATATTTGCTAACGACATATCCAATACGGGGTAATATCTGAATATATAAAGAACTTATACAAATCAACACCAAAAAAAAAATCTGATTAAAAAATGAGCAGAGGGCCTAAATAAGCATTTTTTTCAAAGAAGTCATCCAGATGGCCAACAGACACATGAAAAGATGCTCAACATCATTAATCATCAGGGAAATGCAAATCAAAACCATAATAAGATATCACCTCATACCTGTCCAAATAGCTAGTATCAAAAAGACAAGAAATAACCTGAAATTAATAGAATACTGTATGTTAAGTATACTGGAATTAAATTTTTAAAAAAATTAATAAAAAAGATAAGAAATAATAAATGTTGGCAAAGATGTGGAGGAAAAAGGAATCCTCATGCATTGCTGGTGGGAGTGTAAATTGGTAAGGCCATGACAGAAAACAGTATGGAGATTCCTCAAAAAGTTAAAAATAAAAATACCATATGACCCAGTGATTCCACTTCTGGGTATTTACCTGAAGAAAACAAAAATGCTAATTTGTAAAGATACATTCAGCCTTATGTTTATTGCAGCTTTATTTACAACAGCCAAGATAGGGAAGCAACCTAAGTGTCCATTGAAAGATGAATGGATAAAGAAGATGTGGTATACACACAAACACACACACACACACACACACACACACGTATATATATTGCAAATTATAATATATAACATATATATTTTTTAAAAAATGAAATGTTGCCATTCATGGCGACATGGATGGACCTAAAGGGTACTATGCTAAATAAAATAAGACAGAAAAAAATGAATACTACGTGATATCATTTATATATGGAAGCTAAAAAAACAAAAAACAAATGAACAAACAAATAAAAACCAGAAATAGACTCATAAATGCAGAGAACAAACTGGTGGTTGCCAGAGGTGGGTGGGGAGATAGGCAAAATAGGTAAAGGAGATTAAGAGGTACAAACTTCCAGTTATAAAATAAATAAGTCACAAGAATGAAAAGTACAGCATAGCAAATATAGTCAATAATACTGTATGAATACTGTATACAAAATAATTTTGTATGGTGACAGATGGTAACTACACTTACCATGGTGAGCATTTTGTACTGTATAGAACTGTCAAATCACTACATTATAGACCTGAAACTAATATAATATTCTTTTATTATCCTATACTTAAAAACAAAAATAAAACCACCCACTCCTCATCAAAATGAATAAATAAATATAGGATTTGAGTGTTCCTGCAACTTGACAGATCTTCCCCGAAAGCCAATGACCCCAAAGAGAGAGCAAGGAGAAGCTGCAATGATTTCTATGGCAGACTCTCATAAGTTACACACTGTCACTTCTATCATATTCTATTTGTTAGAAGTAAGTCACTAAATGCAGCCCACACCTAAGAAAAGTATTAAGCTCCACTTCTTGAAGAGAGTAGTAGCAAAAACTTTTTTTTTTTTAAGATTTATTTATTTATTTATTTATTTATTTAGGGGAGAGAGAGAGTGCGAGCGAACACAGAGGGTAGGTAGGGGCAGAGGAAGAGGAAGACAGAGAATCTCAAGCAGACTCCCCGCTGAGCACAGAGCCCAACATGAAGCTCAATCTCATGACCCTGAAATCATGACCTGAGCCGAAATCAAGAGTCCAACGTTTAACTGATTGAGCCACCCAGGTACCCCGTAAAAACTTTGTGCACACATTTTATAAGCACTTCAAGTTCAGTTCCACTATTACAATTAAATAATGAAGTAGGTCTCATTGAGTCTGCGTCAACTCATTTATTTTTATTATCATGAAGTTCTTACTAATGATACTACACAAATGATTATTTATCTCATGCATTCTCATGAGAGGTATCACCCCTGAGGCCACTAAATCTGATCTGTATAGGAAGAACAAAAAGTATGTATGTATGTATTTATAAAGCACAGTTATATGTAAAGTACATAAACAAATATACAGTATATATGTGGTATTAAAATTTCATGGGAGGGTGATTAGGAAAATAATAACTAAAAAAGCTCCTTAGGGTGGGTAATAGTGGGGAAAAAAAAGATTGAGCAGAACTGATTTATCTTATTTCAAGATAATAGCAAGACAGTCAGAATAAACATTTAGTTTTTCTAACTATTGAAATCTTTTTCTATAGATGTCAGACAGTTGCTCAACAATTGTTAAATATATGAGTATATGGATGAATACCTTAAGACTCAATTATCTGATTATCTGGCTAATTCAAACAACACCTCTTTCACACATTCACAGATAAATACCACATCAATTCACACACACACAAACACACACACATAGTTAAAATGGTATTTAGGGGACAAGTTAGATCCAATGCCTCCCTATGTGCTACTATCACAATAGATCATCAGGGTCAGTTTGGAGAACAAGAAAGGGCACAGAGTAAGTGCACTAATGAGTAACTATTATTATTACTACTGCTTTTATATTTAAATAAAATCAATAAACTTTATATTAAATCATAAACCTAGTATTTCAGTAAAAGGTTTAGGCTTAATGAGATACGGCTATGAGTCCATCACTGTATGGATTCTATATCAGCAGATGCTACGGGCAAAGAAATAGAGTCAAGGGAGAAACACAAGTTTAAAAGTTAATCTTCATACTTACACTCTCAATGAGTTTAGAACAATAACAAAAATATGTATATAAATAATTTGCTTTATGTTAACTTGGCATTAAAATCCCTGTTTTCCTCTAATTGTCAAGGGTTCTTCCTCAAGAAATAATATCTAAGCATAATAATTATTTTACTAGTGTCTATTTATTCTTGAACTGTCTCTTCTGATTTCTATTTTCAGAATAGAATTGTCAATTTCTTGAAATTAAAGAATACTGAATAGTGGTTTAAAGTTGCACTGTGGAGTTAAACAAAGCAAGGTTTCTTAAAACTACCTTCTTCCCTTCCCAGATGTGCTATTTTTATTCACGGACAATATCACTGAGTATCTACTATAGGATAGGTACTATTTTCGGAGAAGTAATACAACATGAAGTAAGATATTTTTCCTACTCTCGTGGAGTCTGTGTTTGAATGTGCCAAATTACCTGGTATTTCTTTAGTTCTCTACCTCTCTATGAAATAGGAATGTATTGCATCCTAGGTATAATGTTGTTGCTTGAATTAAATATGATAATTTCTGTACTGAGCTTAACACATACCCCAGCAGATAGAGTTTACTCAATAAATTGATATATCTGCAATTATAGGACCCATATAATTAATTCCCATAGAGGATTTTCTAGAATTTTGACTCTTTATTGTATCATCGTTTCCTTTATTTATAATCTTGAGACTGAATTTCACTTTCCTATTTTGATCCACAGATTATTAATGGTAGGCCTATTAAAAGAAAGAACATTCTTCCACTTGTTTATTACTAACTTCTTGAAGCACAAAGTTTAAAACAAACAATGAGAAATGTTTGTTTAGCCAGATAAATAATAAGCTGCTGACTAAAATTGCATATGATTGTCACCTTACTCTCAGGTTTATAGCTAGCTACCTTCAGCAACAAAATATTCTTCCACAAACTCCTTTTTGGGGCCCTATTTCAAGCACAGATCCAAAACAGTCTAGAAGGCAGATAAAGGCATGTGAGGAATGTGGCCTCTGAGTCAGGCGAGGTGAATTCAAATGTCAACAGAACCTAGAAGCCATGTGACCATGGTAAAAGCCTTTACCCATCCTAGTACTTATTTCTCTCATCAAATAAGGGAGATAACAATATACCCCATAGAGCTGTTGTAAAGGTTGAATGAAAGATTCAAAGCAGCTCATACAGAACAAACATACAGTAAACCTCAGAGAGAATTACCAATATTAGTAGCAGATACTGCATACCGAAATGTGCACACGAAAACAACTGACTTTGTTACGTAAGGCGAATGAGTTGGGTAGTGTACCTGGCAAAACATAACAGAAAACCTTGTGACTTAACCAGTGTAAAAAGCCTTATTTTATTTTATTTAACATGAAATCCAGAGGTAGGTAGTACAGGAGGCTCCAGAATGACATAAGAATCTCAGGGTTTTCTCTTCTCTCTTTTTTTTTTTTTCTCCCTTCTTTTTTTTCTCTTCTCTTCTCTTCCCTTTCCTTCCCTCCCCTCCCTTCCCCTCCCCTCCTCTCTTCTCCTGTCCTCTTCTTGTTTCTTATTTTAAGTCTTTCTCCCTGGCCATCCTTAACTCAAAGCTCCTATGCCCAAAGTACTTCATGGCCAGGTATGGCCTCTGAAGCAATATGCCATAACCTCTAAAAAGTATGTAAGAAAAAAGGGAAAACAGCAAATGTCACAGGTGAGAACCTTTTAAAAAGCTTTCCCAGAAACCTGACAGACTAACATACTTTTTATATATAGCTTGATGGCAATCTTTACCTGCTAAAGAAGTGGGGATATCACCACCCTAAATAAAATCAAGTTTCACTAATTGAAGGTGAAAATTGATATTGAACAGTCAAGTAGCAGTTCTCTCCTATACCAAGTTTTCTTCGGAAAGGGGATTAAAGATGTACATAAAATTGGCTCAAATGGGTAGTTGACTCAGATAAAATTAAAATCACGCATCAGGAAACTCATTTTAAAATTTAGACTTGCAGACATAGCACATCACGCAGCTCAAATCTTTTTTTTAATTTAATTTAATTTTATTATGTTATGTTAGTCACCATACAATACATCATTAGTTTTTGATGTAGTGATCCACGATTCATTGTTTTCGTATAACACCCAGTGCTCCATGCAGTACATGCCCTCCTTAATACCCATCACCAGGCTAACCCACCTGCCCAACCCCACCCCTCTAAAACCCTGTTTGTTTCTTGGAGTCCATAGTCTCTCATGGTTCGTCTCTCCCTCCAATTTTCCCCCTTTCCATTTTTCCCTTCCTTCTCCTAATGTCCTCCATGCTATTCCTTATGTTCCACAAATAAGGGAAACCATATGATAATTGACTTTCTCTGCTTGACTTATTTCACTTAGCATAATCTCCTTCAGTCCCATCCATGTGGATGTAAAAGTTGGGTATTCATCCTTTCTGATGGCTGAGTAATATTCCATCGTATATATGGACCACATCTTCTTTATTCATTCATCTGTTGAAGGGCATCTCAGCTCTTTCCACAGTTTGGTTATTGTGGACATTGCTGCTATGAACATTGGGGTGCATATGGCCCTTCTTTTCATTACATCTGTGTCTTTGGGGTAAATACCCAGTAGTGCAATTGCTGGGTCATAGGGTAGCTCTATTTTTAATCCATCTATGAAAAACCCACAGCGAATATCATCCTAAATGGGGAAAAGCTGAGAGCCTTTCCCTTAAGATCAGGAACATGTCAAGGATGCCCACTCTTGCCACTATTGTTCAACATAGTACTAGAAGTCTTGGCAACAGCAATTAGACAACAAAAAGAAATAAATGGTATTCAAATTGGCAAAGAAGAAGTCAAACTCTCTCTCTTTGCAGATGACATGATACTTTATGTGGAAAACCCAAAAGACTCCACCCCCAAATTACTAGAAGTCATACAGCAATTCAGTAATGTGGCAGGATAAAAAAATCAATGCACAGAAATCAGTTGCTTTGTTATACACTAATGATGCAACTGTAGAAAGAGAAATTAGAGAAATGATTCCATTTACAATAGCACCAAAAACCATAAGATACCTCAGAAAAACCTAACCAAAGACGTGAAGGATCTATACTCTAGGAACTACAGAACACTCATGAAAGAAATTGAAGAAGACACAAAAAGATGAAAAAACATTCCATGCTCATGGATCAAAAGAATAAACATTGTTAAGATGTCTAGGTAACCCAGAGCAATCTATACCTTCAATGCCATCCCGATCAAAATTCCAATGACATTTTTCAAAGTGCTGGAACAAACAATCCTAAAATTTGTATGGAATCAGAAAAGACCCCGAATCGCCAAGGAAATGTTGAAAAAGAAAAACAAAGCTGGGGGCATTACGTTGCCCGATTTCAAGCTCTATTACAAAGCAGTGATCACCAAGACAGTATGGTACTGGCACAAAAACAGACATACAGACCAATGGAACAGAATAGAGAGCCCAGATATGGACCCTCAACTCTATGGTCAAATAATCTTTGACAAAGCAGGAAAAAATATGCAATGGAAAAAAGACAGTCTCTTCAATAAATGGTGCTGGGAAAATTGGACAGCCACATGCAGAAGAATGAAACTCAACCATTCTCTAACACCATACACAAAGATAAACTCAAAATGGATGAAAGACCTCAATGTGAGACAGGAATCCATCAAAATCCTAGAGGAGAACATAGGCAGTAACCTCTTTGACATCGCCCACAGCAACTTCTTTCAAGATACATCTCCAAAGGCTAGTGAAACAAAAGCAAAAATGAACTTTTGGAACTTCATCAAGATAAAAAGCTTCTGCACAGCAAAGGAAACAGTCAACAAAACGAAGAGGCAACCCACAGAATGGGAGAAGATATTTGCAAATGACACTATAGATGAAGGGCTGGTATCCAAGACCTATAAAGAACTTCTCAAACTCAACACCCAAAAAACAAATAATCAAGTCAAAAAATGGGCAGAAGACATGAACAGACACTCCTCCAAAGAAGACATACAAATGGCTAACAGACACATGAAAAAATGTTCATCATCATTAGCCATCAGGGACATTCAAATCAAAACCACATTGAGATACCACCTTACACCAGTTAGAATGGCAAAAATTGACAAGGCAAGAAACAACAAATGTTGGAGAAGTTGTGGAGAAAGGGGAACCCTCTTACACTGTTGGTGGGAATGCAAGTTGGTACAGCCCCTTTGGAAAACAGTGTGGAGGTTCCTCAAAAAATCAAATCTTAAATATGAGTATTTTAGTGGCAGTTTCACCTTTGCTAGAAGTTTTGCCAATTATTTATATAACCACTTATTATGCAGCATGATTCAAGGTCTCTACCTCACACAGGGAATCAATTTTCACGCCACAGAACTATCCTAGTAAAACAACTGTTGCTTAAGTGTTACAATCAGGTAGTCGTGTAGTATTTACATTATAGCATCATGAAGCAAAAAGATCTAACACACGCCACAAATCCTTGAGCAAGTTGGCATTTATATATCCTGAAATTTAAAATTATCATCACAAAAAATAAAGTAAAATTATCATCACGTTATGCTAATAATAAAGAAAAAAGATACAGGTAGGTTGGGAAACTACATTCTTCATCATTTCTGTCTAAAATGACATGTTCCTTTTTTGAGGCAAACATCAAGTAACAGCGATGATTACCATGGTAACCACATTAAAAATAAAAAGAAAATGTGGGGGGAAAAGAAGAAAAGAAAATGTGGAATGTTTTCAAGTGATAAATACATTTAAAATGCTTACTGAAGAATCAAATATATCTTGAAGCTTAATCCTGCAAGATATGTGTTATGAGATCATCAGTTGTAAATTCTAAATATTCTCCTCTTTCTTAAGAGAAAGAATTTCATTAAAGGACAAGTTTTGAGAAGTATTGTTGTAATAGGAAAAAAAGAGTTCAAATATGCTACTAGTTGGAGATCGTTCACTAGAAATTAACAGAAAAGATGGGAAAGCTATCCTCACCAACTCCAAGTTGTATAAACATACCCATGAAAACAAGTAAAGCATACATGAAACCGGACTACTTCTTTCATACTAACGGGTATTTGTTTCTAGGGAATAAGTCTGAATGTACTTGCTGTACACAAGTCTGACTTCATGGTTTCAACAACAAACACCACTTCTGATGCCTCCAAATCCAGCTTTCAATCTCCACTTCCTGGTACTACCGTTCCCCCAAATCAGTAGAGCCAAAGCACTGAGTAGCAGCCTCAATCACATCTCAATGTGTCACTTCCACCAAACTATATCCTGGTTTTCACCACTGTGCTCTCTATTTCTACCCACAGGCAAGCCAACGCTGGATGTTCTCTGGAGTTAGGGAATATTCTTCTAAATGATTTTTCTGCTTCTGCTCTTCCCCTCTCAGTCTATTAGATTCCATGAGTAATCTAACTTTAAATCATGCCATTCTTTCTTTAAACACTCCCATGTTTTCCTGTTGCACTTAGACTACAATCCAAATTTCTTATTTTGATCTGCAAAGTCCTATGTGATCTTGCACTCCTCTAGCTTATTGACTTGATGAACCCTCACTCTTGTCACTGTGATCTGGCAAATTCAGCTTCTTTCTGCCATTGAGCAGCCAAGTTAGTTCCACACATAGACCTCTGCACTGTGGTTCACTCTCACCTACAATCTTCCCTCCCTTTCAACTGGTCCTTTTAATGTTTACTTTTCAGTTAAAGTTCCTTAAAGGCCTTTTCTCTCCTGCCTATAAAAGAACAACTTACTGTCATCTGGCCCACATTCTTTCCCTGTTTTACTTTCATAATAACTCATTACCATTCAACGGCTCTATTTTTTAAATGAATTTTTAATTAATTTGTTTAATTATATTTGTCTATGCTTCTCAGAGTGTAAGCTCTTTGAAAATAGAGACCGTATCTGCCATTTTACTTCTGTTTTACCAATGCTTTATGAGGGTCAATAAGTACTACCAGTATCAATAAGTATTAATCAGTATTAATAAGAAGTCTCTACATATTTTAATAAGATAGCCTTTAATAAAAACTTTACAAAAATAAGTATAATTGAAAGAATCCTCCATGAATAAATGATGCAATTTATTGTAATTATAAAGTCATCCAAAAATTCATATCCATTTCGGAAATGCATATCACCTAAAATATGCATTAAAATGCATATGTCTATGGGAGATAGAAATCATTATTTCATTGTTTTTCTTTAACAAATCATTAATGGCAAGTTATGAATCACCAAACTAAGAAAGAAGATGGAGATAGTGAAACACACTTTTAAAGTCATCAGGAAAAAGAATAATGAGAAAAGGAGGAGAAGAAATTTGAAATTTCTCAGACATCTGCTCTAGTAAGCCCTCAAAAAAAAAAAAAAAATTGGGCACTGTATGCCAGGAAGAAGAGTGCTTAAAGGAAAGAGAAATTGATGACAGAGAAGAAGTAACAGAGTAACAGTAAATAAAAAGATCCTTTACAATTTCCTGAAGGCATCACTAGTTTTCAAACAAATGATTATTTTATCTTAGCCTAACTTCTCTCAATGAAACTTTGAAGGCAAAACCAAAAAATAACAAAATAACAAAGAATTCTAAATCCAAAATTCAAAAACAAAACAATAAAATGTTCTAGTAATTTTATCAGAATTAGTATTAGAAAGTACAAATATTTACTGAAAGCACATTAGACTGCAAAAATAGAGTCTAATAACATGAGACTCATAATCTCCTCTTCTCCCTCAGGATCAGATTTCCATGTACTATTCCTTTTTTTTTTTTTTAATCACTTTTTTCTTTTCCCTTATTCCTCCTTTTTTTCTTTTTTTTTTTTTTTAAAGATTTTATTTGACAGCGAGAGACATAGAGAGGGAACACAAGCAGGGGGGAGTGGGAGAGGGAGAAGCAGGCTTCCTGCTGAGCAGGGACCCCGATGTGGGGCTCGATCCCAGGACCCTGGGATCATGACCTGAGCCGAAGGCAGACCCTTAACGACTGAGCCACCCAGGCGCCCCCCTCCTTTTTTTCTTTACTTCCCATAGCCATTCCTAAATCAAAGCCTGGGTCAGAACCTAAACTCTGCCATATTCTAGGTGAGTGGAGTGGACAATTCCTTGACTTACCTGAGAATTAACTTCCTTGTGTGTAAAAGGGAAATAATGATAACTCCAATCATTTATTTTTGATATATGTCTTAAATTAGCGTTCCTCAAACTTTTTGGTCTTAGGATTCTTTACACACTTAAACGTTATTGGGCTCCCCCAAAAAGATTTTGCTTATGTGGCTGTATCTACCAATATTTGCCATACTGGAAATTTGAAATGAGAACATTTTAAAAATATATATGTATTAATTACTTAAAATAACAATAATACACCTGTCACATGTTAATATAAAATTTATTTTATGAAAAATAATTACATTTTCCAAAGCAAACAAAAAAATGAGATTAGCATTGAATTACATTTTTGCAAGTCTCCTTAATGTCTAGCTTGGCAGAGGACAGCTGAATTCTTGTATCTGTTTCTGCATTTAACATGTTGCAATACTTTACTCCAAACTTTGTTTGGAATATATGAAAAAAATTCTTATCAGTAAGTATTTTAACAGTCATTTCAGATCATCTTAGATATTCTTCTTTGACACTACACCAAAACTTGTTAAGTGATAGTTCCTTAAAGAAGAGAAATAATAAGTTGGACCTCATCAAAATGTAAAATTCTGTCCTTCAAAATATACCATAAAGAAAATAAAAAGGCAAGATACAGAGTAAGAGAAAGTATTTGAAAATTGCACATCTGATAGAAGACTTATACTTAGAATACATTAAGAGCTCTCAAAACTCAGTAAGAGGGCACCTGGGTGGCTCAGCCGGGTAAGCATCTGCCTTCGGCTCAGGTCATGATCCCAGGGTCCTGGGATCAAGTCCCACGTTGGGCTCCCTGCTCCATGGGGAGTCTGCTTCTCCCTCTGCCCTTCTCCCCCCACTCATTCTCTCAATCTCTCTCTCTCTCTCAAATAAATAAAATCTTAAAAAAAATTAATAAGAAAGTGAACTGCTGAATAAAGAACAGACAAATAATTTAAGCAGATACCTCACCAAAGAAGATACAGAGCTGGCAAAAAGCATAGAAATATAGAAAATACAAACTAAATTACAGTGAAGCATATGATTCATTGCCAGGGGATAGGTAGTGAGAGAGGTGGCATGAAAAAGCAGAAAGAGATTGCTCTGGAGCATGGGAAAACATCTGGGGCTGATAGATTTGTTCATTATCATGATTGTGGTGATGGTTTCACAGGTGTATACATTAGTCAAAAGTACTAAATCATATGTCCTAAATATGTGCAGTTGATGGTATATCAATTAAATCTCAGTAGACATATTAAAAATAGACATATTCAAGTGCCAAATGTAATAAAATTTAATAATGTTCACTTTTATTAAAGGCATTCTTTAGTGAAACTATATATTTTTTTGAGCCAGTATATATGGCAGTGAAGAAAAATGACTACTAATATGTTCTGGTGTTACTGTCTTGATTTGTGCTAAGGCACCAACCATTCTTCATACCACTGCTTTGGCAACATTAGAGTAAATGTCAACAGAGCTGTTCTAGGATAAATCAGAAAAATTTTTTAAATGTACTTAACATTTAACATTCGATGATGTGAGTACTTTACTGTTATTGCTCAACACACACACACACACACACACACACACACACACCTTCAGCAATAATTTGCAATTGAACCTGCAAGGAAGCAAGAAAAACAGCAAGTCCAGTCACACCTATAAATCCATCCACTGATCAGATATTAACCTACTTTTTGCAGTTAAGTCTATAATTTTTAAAAGATTTTATTCATTTGACACGGAGGGAGCACAAGTAGGCAGAGCGCAGGCAGAGGGAGAGGGAGAAGCAGGCTTCCCCGAGCAGGGAGCCCGATGTAGGGCTCAATCCCAGGACCCTGAGATCATGACCCGAGCCGAAGGTAGATGCTTAACTGACTGAGCCACTGGGGGCGCCCCTTAAATCTATAATTTAACAAATTACTGCATTACTGAAGAGTGGCAGGGCCATCATGTGCTTTCCTGATTTTCCGTTCGGTAAGCACTTAGCTGTGTCAACTGTACAAGGCATTATTGGTATCTTAGCCATTGTGTATTCTCTCCAGCCTCTGAACTACGGCAACTTACTCTGTAAGATATTTCTCTTCTTCATTTCGAATTTGAAAAGACGTAAAAAACAATTGTTGACAGTTAAGAGATTTCCATACCTACATTTGTAATTTCTATTTCTCCTAAAAAAAATTCTGAATGATTGGAATCAATATGGAATTGAAAGTTTACAGGCACCATATACTATTCAAATATGTCCTGTTGTATGAGACACACTCTGGTAAGTTAAAATATATACAAAGCCAAGAAAAAGCTATACTTTTCATAATTTTTTCCATTGGCAATTTTGCCCCATTTCTTCCATCCATGAATCAGAGAATTCCTTGTAATGTCAGTTTCACTTTTTTTTTTTTCAGTACTTTTTATGTAGGTAGTACAACTTTACATTGAGAAAGTGAGTTTTCTCATTTTTTATCAAGCCAGCGATCCATCCTTAAATATAAGAAAAGTGTTTTATTTAATAATGAATTCTATTTTAATAATTTATTACTGAATTATTTTCATAATTTATTTTAATAATGAATGAATTCTATTTTACTGAATTCTATTTTAATAATTTATTACTAAATTCTAAAGAAATGAATTTTACATAAATATTTTGAAAATTTTTTAAAAAAAGAATATTAAACTTTTGTGAAATAGTAAAATGTTTGGAATTTCAAAATAATTTATTGGATGATAATGATGTCACAGGGATTACAGCAGATATAATCAGATATATGATTGATAGTACAAAACATGCAGAGTATCAATTATTCTTTAAAAAAAACATAAAACTTAAAACAATTAGTATGGTCACAAATTAGGAAATAATCTGCCTTCTTAAAGGAGTAACTATTAAAATTACAAGATTATAGGCAATAAGATAATGAGTTTAACACAGCTGACAATAATTAATAATGGCTAGGATTTGAGTTTTAAAAAGCATCTTTTCAAAAAAAAATAAAAATAAATAAAAATAAAAAGCATCTTTTCAGTAATTATATATATACTGCCAATCTGTACAAATATAAGTATCAGTTACAGAAAATTTCATTTTATTTTAAAGATATATCAGATGTAGTGATTTGAATCCTGAGCTGGGATAGTTGAAGGGCAGGTACAACAAAGACGGCTCACTTTGCCTGGAATGTTTATGTACGGCCTCTTTAGCATGGTGCATCAGGGCTCCAAGAGGAAGTGCTTCTAGAGAAGGTGCTCCAGCAAACCCTGAAAGCTACAGAGTAAAGCGGTGTTATACCCAGGATTCAGGGACCATACTGGTTTTTTGCAACGGTGCAGGCAACAATATAGCTAATTCTGTCTTCAACCATCCCAGTAGGAGCCAGATGTGTCAGGGAAAAAAAAAAAAAAAAAAAAAAAAGTTGGATAATCTAGCTCCAAGTATTTCAACTCCATCTAGAGAAGCCATCCTGAGCCATTCAAGTCTTGCAGCTGAGGCCCCAGACAACATGGAGGTAAGAAAAGCTATCCCTATTTTCCCTTTCTGAATCTTTGGCTCAGAATCCTTAAGAATAATAAAGTGCTATATATAGGTCATTTGATTTGGAGGTGGCTTGTTACAGAGATAGACACCAGAAACATCAGAAAATAGCCAAACTGAGTGATACCAACCAAAGTAGTGTTATATTATTCATCATAGAAGAATATATACAACTTAGAATTGCATGCACTCAATAGTATTTGCAAATCAAATATTTGCCTATTTAAAATAAAACCACTGTATGCCATCCCTTAACTCCATGTAAAAGTATTGCTTTAAAATACTACAATAATCCTTCAGTCAACCACCTTTCTTTCTTTCTTTTTTTAAGATTTTATTTATTTGACAGAGAGAGAGAGAGAGCACAAGTGTGGGGAGTGGCAGGCAGAGGGAGAGGGAGAAGCAGGTTTCCCCGCAGAGGACAGAACCCGATGTGGGGCCCAATCCCAGGACCCTGGGATCATGACCTGAGCCTAAGGCAGTTACTTAACCAACTGAGCCACCCAGGCGCCTTGAGCCAACCACTTTTCCAAAATGATTGGTTCACATAACCACATAAAATTATCCTATTTCATAGTTTACTTTTTATTCTCCCTTTGTATTGATCTTCAAAAACCCCCGGATGATAGGCTTTAAAGTAAACTTAAGTATTTATTTTCCTTTCAAAATCTATTTTCTTCTTCCTACATAATAACAATTTGAGAGAAAATTTCTGTTGTATTTTGATGTTACTTTGATTTTCTTAAAAAAAAAATCTTAAGTAAACTACTTGGTTAAATTATAACACTATTAAAATGCATAAACATACCTGATTTAATAAATCGGTTACCTTTATACACAAAATGTGTAAGTTCAATTAAAATTAGGGTCATTTCTCTATTGAGTCAATCAAATATCTTCATAAATTGAAAACAAGGGAAGTAGAATCTGTATAATTATTTGATAATAGTTTACAAATAATATTGTCCTGCTCAAATTTAATTTAAAGTATATTTAAAAAGGGAATACTAAAAGTACCATAGTTCTTTGGGACAATTTCAATTTCAGGATCATTGTTTATGAGGAAGAAAAACACTTTTCAAAGTCTATCCTTACAAACCTAAATCTACAAAAGTTTCCAAAGTCAGTTGCTATCGAGGGTGAAATGAAAATCCAAACTAATTTGCCTTCTCATTCTTCTAAATTTTGACAGCCTTGCACATGTAGCTGCTTAAATCTAAGGCTGATACTGGCGAATTAGAACAAAAGGATCTGGATTTGCTAATTCAACGCAGCCTTTCTTTAAAAAAAAATTTTTTTTAAATAAATCCATACATATAAAACATATAAAAAAGCCTAACAAGCCCCACAAATGGCTTTTTTAAAGTAATAATATTCTGAGAAATGAATATATGTTCAAAATACATACTAGAGAAATATTATAAAGTACCTTAAATAATGTTAAAAATCTCAATACAGCTTTAATAACTAAAATTAAAAGCTAAGTTCTGGCACTCTTAAAATAAATCCTGCTAAGAATGTGAAAGTTGAAATCTGCATCTAAAAAATTATTTACAAACTAAATATTTATAAATATTGGGTACTTATTTTTATTGAAATTCCCATTAAAGAAACATGCACAGTAAATAAATAAAGGAAGATGGTCCCCCAGAGCTGTGTTAATATCATTTTTCTGCATATAAATTACTTCCTGGTGAGAGATTCTAGCTCCACATCAAAGAGCATAGAGGACAGTAAAGTGGAACTGTGGAGGTCATCAACTAGGTCACTCTTCCAGATGGTAGTCACATTGCTCTAGTTCTAACTTGGAGTTATTTTATTTTACTCTGAGTTATATGCTTCCTTTATTAAAACAAAAAATAAACTAAAAGAATGAAATAATTATCTGTTAAACAGATAGAAACAAAACTGCAGAAAGCCCAAGCCGAAATCTAAACACTCACAAATGAGTTGTGGGTGTGTGTTTTATAAACTATATTGTTTTTCTAACTCTTATTTCCTCAGAGTCTCAATTAACTTTTCACCCTTATCCATCTACTCCTGCAATATTTTCCAAAATGATTCCCTAATTTTACATGTTTTTTTCAAGTTTTCCTTTTTAGTACATTTTTTCTTGTAGTCAGGCATATTGTGTAATTAATGGAGAAAAATTATATGTCACCTTCAGCAGGCTCATGACCCACTAGAAGAATATGTGATCAAATTTAAGTCCATAGCTAGAATTTGGTGAAGGCCACAAGAATACACCTAAAGAAAGGAAAACAGAGAAAGAAAAATGTAATTATAAGACAAACTAGAAGAGAGTAGGATGTTTATAACGTGAAAATAAGATAAAATTGGAGCATCAATTGTATTTGTAAATTTCTGAGTTCTGATAATTGTATACATCTGCATTACCCAATTAAAATAGATTTCCATCATGCCAGAAAGCGCCCCCAACTAACTTTCATCATACTGTACTTCAATTCACTGTCTCTTTTCCTAAAGTGGACAAAAAACTCTTTGAATGAATGGCATATACCTTGTTGGTGATTGTTCCCCAGCACAAAGCATAGTATCTAGATCAAAGTAAATGATAAAGGTCTATCTGCAGGATGACTGGCTAGTGTGAGGAAGTCTAAACAAAAAACAGATGATGTGAAAGGTGACAGCATAGTGACTTTTATAGAAAAAATATAAATTGAGATTGAACATACTATATGCAAACATACACCTTTTACATCCACAAAAAAAATCATTAATTTTTGGCAATGTGTAGTCATAATTGAACTTCCCTCAAAATAACCTCTCTAGAATAATTATTTATACCGTGGAATAATGCTTTTTTTAAGTTTTATTTATTTGAAAGAGAGAGCATGAGTGGGAGGGAGGGACATGCAGTCTCCCCACTGAACAGGAAGCCTGTTGTGAGGCTCAATACCAGGACCCGGGGATCATGACCTGAGCCAAAGTTCTGCCTTTCAGCTTAACTGACTGAGCCATCCAGGCACCTCTGAAATCAATGTTTTAATTACAGTTTTATATTAATCAAGTACAGTGTTAGTTGCAAGTGACATAGAAAAAAAAATTCCTAAATACTTATAAAAGGAAAGTAATTATTAGTAAATATATCCAGAAAATAAAGAAAGAAGAAAGAGAGAGAGAGAGAGAGGAAGAAAAAAGGAAAGGAAAGGAAAGGAAAGGAAAGGAAAGGAAAGAAAAGAAAAGAAAAGAAAAGAAAAGAAAAGAAAAGAAAAGAAAAGAAAAGAAAAGAAAAGAAAAGAAAAAGAAAGAAAAAGAAAGAAAGAAACTGTAGTAATGCTTAGAATTGACCAGAACAAATGACTCAAAAGTCATTAGGATTTTCTTTTTTTTTTTTTTTTAATCTCCTTTTCATTCTCTCACTCTTCAAACTGTCTTCTTCACTTAGTGTGGAAGAGGATGGCTATTGGAATTTTAGGGATCATACTCTAATGTCTACACTATCAAAGAAAAAAAAATGACTTCTTTATTCTGAGTCAGTTAAAAATACACTGAAGCCATGAACTGATAGAAGAGATTTAAGGAAAAACTCATAATTATGCCATGGGCTCACAGTAACTTTTTATTAGGAAATCACGGCAGAGAGAGAAGATTCCTTCAAGCTCACTTCTCCAAATCATACCCGTGTAAGTTAAATTAGGGTTACTATAAGATTAAGTTGTTCAGAAATCTTCCTTTCTAATTAGAATATGACTTATTTTAGGAAAGAGCTCATTCCTAGTCATCGCTGTAACTTAAAGATGACAGTATCTCTTCTTTAGAGAAGAAAGCACTTTCTACCTGAGTGGAACAGAAAAAGATATCATGGCAGGACCGGAGGTGAATGTTCTATAGAGTGCCTATGGAAACTCATGTGGAACCAAGAGAGATAAATGCCGCCCCCCTCAATTACAGATTAATAAGAAGACAGGAAAAAAATCAGAGCAGACCCGGTGAGATTTAGGAAAAATAATTTTGTTAACAGAGTGGAAAAAGACACATGGCAAACCCAGGCATGGTACCAAAACTTTTAAGTAATTGTGTCATTGTAGGTTGGGGAAGTCACAGAAATTCTAACTCATCATTTTAACATTACAGAACATTCCTATTAACAAACTGAAAGGTGTCAGAGTTATGACCACCCAACGAAACTTTCTGTATCTATTGCATATATGTCCTCTGTAGTCACCTCCACATTGATTCTGGGTTTGGCCATGTGACTTGATTTGCCTAATATGACAAAAACAAAGGTAACACAAGCAGAGACACACAAAAAACTTTTCTTGCACTGGGGCTTCTTGTAATATTTCTAACATGGGAAGAAGCCCGGGCTAATTGGCATGACATGCAGCCCAGATGACAACCAACATTAACCACCTCATGTGTTGTGAGTCCATCCAGCCTCAACTGAATGACCAGCCACATGAGTCCCTCCAGTAGAAAACAACAGGAGAAACATCCAGTTGAGTCCAGCCCAAATTGCTGATCCACAGAATTGTGAGAAAAAATACTGTTGGTGGTTTAAGCCTCTGGTTTTTGAGGTGTGTGTGTGTGTGTGTGTGTGTGTGTGTGTGTGTATGTACAATTATAGATACATATCTGAAATAGAAACAGTACCTTGAAATGGAATGTTGCCGTAAGAAAAACCTAAAATGTTGCTTTGTCTTTGTGACATCAGCAGGTGATCAGCAGGGAAGGAGGAAAAGCGGGAGAGGCCTCATGTCAAGCCTGGACGAACTGCAAACAAATTGCTACTGTATCTATAAACGGGACGAAACTGCATGCAGGATGGGATATCGGTGGTGATGCAAGTGTGTAGAGACAAAACATCTGACCAACATGAAAGTACCCGGAAAGACAGCAACTGTACCTAATGAACTCCTGGATCTGGCTAAGCACATGTTCTAGCAAATTTGCAAACTATCTTCTGGCTTCTTTTAGCTGGGTATGATAAGGTATGAGAACAAAGAGAAGAGAGAGCAATGAATCATTCATGTTGCAAGGTCAACCTGGAGGAAAAATGGAGGCGTTGTGACTAGCTGGTTTGGAAAATAAAGCTTTCACATCTCAAGTCTCTGGATCTGGCAAAGATCCGGAAGCAGTAAGTGGCCTCAAGGTAAAGATCAAAGCAAGGTTGTAGTTGTAAAGTCTTTTCTAAAGATCTCAGAAAGATTTAAGCTATGCCTAATAGATCTTATCAGCTTGACAAAAAATTGAATTCAAAAAATCATATGAATATTGTTACATAGTAGCCTGATGCCCCTAAGGTAGAGATAAATCTGTCATGAAATTAATGTGACTTCTGGGGCAGGGAGTAAACCTTCCAAAATGTCATAGGAAACTCACAGTTATTTAAAGTTATTTAAATAAATGTACTATTAAGAACCCTGCCAGCTTGGACTGAGAAGCAGGAGCTGAGAAAATCTGAAATCAAATGAGGTCTCTTGGCCCCATTTTTGAAATAGACACTGCAGGAGGGTTGCTTTGCTGCAAACATGGACCATTTCTTTTGAAAAAGGAAGGGCAATCTAAGGGTAGAGCCAAGAACTACAGAGAAAGCTGGGCTATGAAAATACTCCTAGGGAGCAAAACTGGGGCCTAATCCGAGACAATTCCCTGCTTCTAGAATAGGAAAACCAGGAACCCATGGGCCTGAATTTAACAATTTCTCTAAAAAACCTCTTCCTCTCTATTGTTTTAAATGGGAGCACACATTAGTTTTATATTGCTGCATTATAAATCACCACAAACTATTGCCTTAACAGAATACAAATTTATTTTGTATTTTATTATCTCATAATGTCCGTGGATTAGAAGTCTGGGTACCAGCAACTTACTTAGTTCCCTGCTCATGCTCAGAGTCTCACCCAGCTCAGTGCAAGGTGTGGCCAGACCCCATGATCTCTTCTGAGGCTCAAGTAACTCTTCCAAGATCCAATGTTGGCAGAATTCAGTTTCTGTGGTTGCAGGATGAAGGACTGCAGTTACTAGAGAACACCTCTCATTCTCTGCCATATGGTTCTCTTTACAAACTGGTAGTTTGCTTCCTTCTAAATCAAAAGGAACATGCCTCGGATACTTCCCCTTCTTTTAAAAGACTCACCTATTGGAGCACCTGGGTGGCTCAGTCATTAAGTGTCTGCCTTTGGCTCAGGTCATGATCCCAGGGTCCTGGGATCGAGCCCCACATCGGGGTCCCTGCTCAGCGGGAACCCTGCTTCTCCCTCTCCCACTCCCCCTGCTTGTGTTCCTGCTCTCACTGTCTCTCTCTCTGTCAAATAAATAAATAAAATATTAAAAAAAAAAAAAAGACTCACCTGTTTAGGTCAGCCCCACTCAATGTAATCACTCTTTTGATTAACTGAAAGTGAAGTGATTAATAATATAATCATACAAGAGACAGAACATCATATTCACAGGTCCCATCCCCACTCAAAGAGAGGGAGTTATTCACGGCATGTATACCAGGAGGAGGGAATCTTGGGAACATCTTAGAATTCTGCGGATCACAGAGTGTAACCATTTTGAGAGTGTAAACAGGCTGGATAACTTGTCTTTTTACTTAAGAGAACTCTGAATGAAGAGGAGGTACATCAGAAGAACTTCATCTACATCCAGGCTTGATATCCTCACAAAATTATGGATTATGAGCCTGATGCCATGATAAGACTTTGAGGATTTTATAAATGAACCCTTAGATGTGAAGGGTTATGAATCATTGGGTCCAGTGACACACTGTGATGGACTGTTACCCCCAGGCATCACTCTTCTCTGTATCTGTGAACTTAGGAGGTTCCCTTTCCATTTACATGGAATAGGTCATGCTTTCACCAACATATCATCAGCAAATGTCACACAAACAGACATTTGGAAAATGTCTGTGCTTCAAGCTAAAAAATCAAAGAACTGCAAACTCATATTGAACTCCTGATGGTAAGTTTATTTTCCATAGCAATGTGGATTAGTGAGTCTGAATCCTGTACTTCATTTCTGTCTGAGGATTAAGCAAATAAGATCTATCTATCTATATAGATAGATGATAGATAGATAGATAGATGATAGATAGATAGATAGATGGAAATGGAAGATATGTTTCTTTCTATTAGACAAGGAAATTAAAAATAAAATAAAATAAAAAATACATACACACACACACACACATATATATAAAGATGCTAGAAGAACCCTGTGCTAATTAGATTGGAATTGGAGGATTTTAATATGTATCTATGGTTTTTAATACCTACATACAGGTAGGTAAGTGGGTGGGTGGATAGCTAGATAAGATAGTTATAAACACATGTCTACTAGAAGCAATGACAGCCCGGCAGCAATGAAAATACCAATACCCAGATGTTTTCTAAATACTATACTTATAGGAAACGAAGCTTCTTGGGGAAATTGATGATCCCAGTGGCGGAGCAGAGAAAGTATAAGATTGCCCTGGAATATCTTGCTATGAAAGACCTAAAAATGTGGCAAAGATTGATGCAAACAGATCTAAAGGTTACAGAAGACTGCTTGAATTTCTCATTGTAATAAATGGCAAATAGCTATTCTCATACACTACACTAAAAACATTAACTCTCATGACAGAAAGAAAAATACCTCATATAAAATATTAATTAGGAAAAGAAAAATAAAGTCTAACAATATGACTGATTCTCAACATTTCAAAAGGCAAATACTGATAATGTGGACTATTACTGATGTTTGTCTTCAGCACCTTTTCAGAATGTATTTTTGGCCAGAAGAACAACACATTGAAGAAAGTCTGTTATGTCTTTCAAATAAAATGTGAATGTGAATATATTATCTTTTTTCTCAGAGACTATTTCACTATTTGATCTCAATGATAATACTACCTAAGATTACATAGTGCTTTTCAAAGCATCTCATGTACAATAATTTAATCCCAACACTAACCGTATTGATGAATACTATTTATTTCCTCAACTGTAAAGATGAAGAAAGGGGGCATGGTAACTTTTTCAAAACCATGCAGCTAGTTAATTGTATTAAGGAGGGCACATATTTGCATGGAGGACTGGATGTTATACACAAACAATGAATCATGGAACACTACATCAAAAACTAATGATGTTCTGTATGGTGTCTAACATAACATAAAAAAAAAAAAAAAAAAAAGGGTACTGCTGGGATATGAGCCAAGGCAATCTCATTCCTGATGTTAGGTTCTTACCCATTACATTGTTCAGTCTTTGTGATAATAATGTAATAATGTCTTCCCTAAATACCCATTGTTGGCTACCTTTTCCCTGGATAAGGAAATACTTCTACCTTTTAAAAATGAAGTGTACCAGAATCCTCATTTATTTATCATGACCCAATTTGCTTCTCTATTATGCATTTGGGGAATCCATTAAAGCTGCTCTCTCATCTAAATAAATAAGTAAGTAAATAAATAAATAAGTACCTCCTAATAAGCACAGGTTACTTCTGTTTTTCAAACACTACATAAATTATTATTAACTGAACTTTTTAATGTCCCAAATCTGACTCAGTCAAAGGATGTTTTCATTAAATGAAATCATCACCTTGGTATCAATATTTATAAACCCAATACTTTAAAACAAGCTAAATCATATTATTTAATTGTATGTTCTTCCACCAAGTGTTGAAAACTTCTAAAGCATTGTAATGCAGAATACAGTTTAAATTTCTCTCAAATAAACAAAGACAGCTTTAAAATAATCAACATATTTCTGCCACTACCTTTTATATAAACTAAATATTCTGAATATATATTGCTTGATGTTGATCTTTGCATCACTGAAACTGAAACAGCCACAGTGTATATATTCCTGTATATACAATGCCTACATGCACATGTGTAAACAATATATACACACAGACGGGGTATAAATGTCAGTGTGAGTTAAAATAACCACAAACCAGTGAACATCAACCAGCAATGTATATTTAATTTGGAAGCTTTTTAGATAGGCACTTGCAGTGATTGAGAACACAAGGATTCAAAGATTCTTACATGCTCTCTAATACACTCCTCTACCAAATAATTATCTTCTGAAAATGTTATCATAGGGTTCAAGCTCATGTATTATTTAAAAAACAATCTTGTAGGTAATTCAATTGTTCATAGCTAAAACCTATTAGATAACAATAACACAGGCACAGAGTTCTCCCCCCACCCCCAAGGAAAACCAAAGATAACCAGAATGGTCTTTAGAAGGTCATGCTTACTCTAGTTAGTAATAAAAACTATACTTATGAAAAATAAATAAATAACACCTCTCACTATGCTAAAATGTTATAATAATATTTAAAGTCATTTTTGGTAAATCAAACAAAATGCTTTTGCATCACTAAATACATTTTTTGTTATTGCATTATAAAAGAAATATCTAAAAACTCCAAATAAATACATTAGGCCATCTAATTTCCATAGTACCCACACATACCTCCTTAATAAAACATATTCCTTCTCTAGCTAAGTTTACTTCTGCTAAGGATTGTTTTCCATTTCCATTGTTTGAAATTTTGGAAACTACAGGAACATAATAACCAACAAAATTAAAATTAAAAATAAGACTGTGGATTAAAAGTGAAGACCACTCATTGTTTTTTAATTAAAGTATAGTTGATACACAATGTTACATTAGTTTCAGGCATACAGCATGGTGATTTGACAAGTCTATACATTATGCTGTGCTCACCGTAAGTATAGCTACTGTCTGTTGGCATCTAACAATATCATTGACTATATATTCCTGATGAACAACACTCATTTTAATAATTATATGTTTGTGTGTTCATGTGTGTCTTCAGACCAAGATCTGTAGAGCTTATTCTCTTGTTCTTGATATTTAAGAATATATCACACAGTGAGAATGAGTCTCTTTTGAAAGATCGATTCTTCCACCAAGCTCAGCTAGAAAATTTACATAAAATACAAAAAAAATATATAACAGAAACACTGAAGACACTGGCAAACTGTTGGGGCAATAGAACTTTAGCAGAAAAAAACGCAGACATGAGAAATCTCTCAAAAAGAAGGCCATCACATTGCACCAATATTGTCCTACAGGACATCTGCTGATTGCAGGCAAGTCTGAGGTTCTAGGTGTGGGCTGGGCAGAGTGTAGACAGCTTTACATAGCTGAACAGAAAAAAAAAAAAATTAGAGAGACCTAAAGGCTGAAAATTCTAGTGAAACAAAAATGGAGAACTGAGCTCAAAATTACACAAGATGTTCCACCAAAATTGTTGTTGAATTTTCAAGTAGTATAGGGTAGAAGACTGAAAAGCAAGGCAGAGATTTTCCACTAAGTATACATGTACAAAACAGAAATCTTGATATCCCACACCCAACATAATCCATCCCCAAAATCTTTATTTCATTATATATTGATCCTATTCATGCAGTTGCTCAAGCCCAAACCCCTGGAAGCATCCTGACTGCTCTTTGTCATACTCCAGATAAAAACAGAAGAGTATCCTGTCATCTGCTTTCAGAATATATCCCATGTCTGATCATTTATCAACAATTCCACTGTCATCTTAATCCAAGCACCACTGTCACTTATCCAACTATGCAATAGCCCCCATATCAGTATTCTTATTTATAATTTATAGCGCATTCCCCTTATGATCTATTCTTCATTCATCAATCTGAGTAATCATTTCAAAACACAGATCTGATGGTGTCTCTTCACTGCTTACAATCCTCCGAATCTCACATTTCACATAAAATCAGAAATCTTTACTATGTTCCAAAATGCCCCCTACATGATCTGGCCACAGGACTCTTTTCAGGCATCCTTTTCTACTGCTCTCCCCCAGATGACCATATTCCAGCCACATGGGCACCTTGCTCTTGAACTGAGCATACGCTACCTCTTGACAACAATTAATTCCTTCTAGAGAAGGTTTGTATATTTGTATTTGCATCACTAAGAACAGGTTCTATATGTAAGCATTCACTAAACATTTAGTATTGATGATGATACATTCTTTTGAGTTAGTTTCTATAGTTTATACAATTTGAGCTTACAAAATTTCTATTTTCCTTCTATAGTTAGACATTATTCTCCCAAAAAGAATAATTCACTCAGACTTCTTTCTGAAAATTGATAATTTTCTCTAAAGTCTCATATATTCTTTTTCTAAATTACGTCAGATAATAGAATTCTATTATTAGGAAATCCTTCTATTAATAGGAATCTATAGGAAATGCACTTTTTGGGTGAGAACTGTCACCCAAATTAGTAATATGAAGTTAGTTTATGTACATTCAGAAAGGGAAGAAAACAATCACATTTATGTCCATATTAAACCCCATGTTTCAGAAAAGTAATCAAGAATTCAACAGCCCTCATGACATTAAAAGGAAATGTTTGTAAAATTACTGACTTTATGGTTCTTAGTTTTATCCTGAGGGAAGTCAATAAAGGAATAAAGGAAATATACTTTTAACTATATTGGCTTTACATGAACATTTTTTTTATTTAATTGCTAATATTGTTTAAACATACATTTCTTTTATCTTAAGGCACCGTTATCAACATCCTATTGTTGATGAAATAATGGATTTGTTCCATTTAATTTTCTTAAATAGGCTAATAAATGAACAATAAATTAAGTTATTGCTCCTTTAGAGTTTCCTGCCTTCTCTCACATATATTTTCTTCTGTCTATATCCACTGTCTTCCACTGATAATATGTTTCAATAAAAAGATTACCAGTCATCATTCTCCCTGATCCTGAGATAGATTTTTCCTTGTAAGATTAAGATTATTAGCCTTGCCTCCAGTTACCTCCAACTCAGTTGTTCCTAAGTATGGAACTAACTACCAGCTGCCCAATCTCTCTCTCCCTGATGCCATCTGGATACCAATAATTTTGCATTTGCAAAAGCACAGGGATTAGAGGTAGTGGTTTGTAATCCCTTACTTGCCCAATATGTTTCAGCCACAGTTTCTGCATAAAACCTCTATCCCTTTCTTTATTCCTGTGTACTTTGTGAGCTAAATGTTTTATCCCTCAAAGGGCACTGCAGAGACAAGGAAGCTAAAAGAGAAGAACAGGGTGAAGCCATACTTGCAGGCTGTAGAGGAAGAAGAGAAGAATGGAGCCAGAAAGAAAAGGAAGAGTGTCTGCTCTGTTCTTGCTAGTCCAATATTTGGCAATTGGCCTGTGCTCAAGTTTTACCTTGCTCTTTCTATTCACTTTAGAACAAATTACTAGAATGTATTGCTTAGGATCGAACAAGCTTACTGGCTCCCCTCAGTAACACTGAAGTTTCTCCCTCTTCCAGTTACTGGCTAGATCTGAATAACTTCTCCTCCCACCTCCCTAAAATTGATATATACAAATTCTGGAGATGAACCAAGTTTATTTGCTGTAACTCTATTTGAGCTTAGACTCTGATTACAGAGCCACTCTCTCAGGGGTCTGAACTCAAACTCTATCTCCTACAATTCCTACTGGTATATGGATAGAGCTCCCACTCCCACCCCTTGTCCCCACTTTGGGTTGCATTTCTCTACTTCCAGGCTAACATGAGACTAGCACACTCTATCACAAAGCCACCTTGACAACAATGGAGCTGAATATTGAGATTGAATTCTCAAACCCAGCAAGTCCACTATGAAAATATAAGGGTACTGATCTGAGAGGACTAGGACCCTGAGACATGGGATTGAGAAATTGGGGTATACATACACTTGAAAACCTTGAAATCCCAGGCTTCCTTCACTCACAGGACCTTCAGATGTGGCTTATTCCTTTATCTTTAAAGATAACATGCCTCATTTAGACTAGACTGTAGCCATAAGATCAATAACTAGAATTGTCACTACACAACCTGACAAAGAAAGGGAAATATCAGCTAAAGGAGGAAGAATACTATACTTTCAATATCTGTAGGGCTTAGTCCACATATAATGGCAGGGTGAGGAAGAGAATGGATCTGGTAGGAGCTAGAACAAAAGGTGCAGAACATAAAGTTGGCAAATATTATCAATATGGTAGCAATCTCCTGTATTAAGAGAGTAACAACATCAGCCTACCAATTGACTATGATTTGGGAGAGTGCCTTGAAGACACTTTGGGCAAGAGGGGTACTGGCATTATTAGAAAAAAAAGTGGTGGATGTTCTTGGTAGGTCAGAGCTGATGGTAGGATATACAATCATAGATTTGACCATCTGGATAGTAAAGGGCATGACATAAAGGAGACAATAATGATGCTTAACCATCAGAAGCAGACTGTTTGCAATTCTTGTAAAGAATATCAATATGTGAGTAGTGGACAGGTGAACAAATCCTTAGAAGTCCCTGGGGATGGTCAAGAGAACATGGATTCCCTTGAGATAAAAATAAGTAACCAGAAAAGGAATTGCTTAATTTATACAAAAGAAAAGAACTTACAATTGGTAGTTACCCTGGTTTAAAGTCACAAGCTTTATGCCAATTCATATCTGAACCAGTTGAACCACAACTTGAATTGACTGACTAAACATGTAGCCAGGATTCCAGGAGAAGGACCAGGAAAAGTTATGGCAAATATACACTGTAATGATTCCCTCAGTCCTCCCCTGAAAAGGGACTTACGGCGGTTCACTAGAATGACTTTACTCACAAAATGGGAACACCCAAACATTTCAAGGAATTTGGCTTTACCAATATAAAGATTCTGGGTCCCTAAAAAACAAGCTTCCATGAAGTAACACAACAAATGTGCAAATAAACATAAAAATCTATAATGGCTGCCCCATCTCTTTCATCTCTTTGTGTAAGGAAACACCAACCTAATCCTCAGGAATTAATGCTTTGGTTAGAGAATGTGGCAAGGGAGGCAAGAACCTGCCATCCCATCAGGCAATATGAAAAGACCCATCTGATGTCCTGAATGCTGAGGTCTTGGATTATAGCCGAGGAACCTCAAGCTTAGAAAGCTCCAGTCTTTTAAACTGGGGTGCTGACAAGCCTATCTATCTGCTGCCATGGAAAGATAGATTATCTAATAAAGAGACTGGTCGGCAAACCCATGTGTCCTCTCCCGTAGAGTGAGACACTATATATTCCAACACTGTTTGTTGTATAATCATCCTTGAAAAGATAGTTCAAACAATACAACTTAATATAAGCCATTCAAAAATGAAAGAGACTCATGGAGAACTATCTCCCAACAACACCTAATCTGCCTTTCTATACCAAATCACTACTGGTAGAATTTTCCCATATGTATATACTCTCTGCCACTCTGATTCTGATTTGACTGAGAGGGCTGGAACCAAATCAGTTTGAAATGTCTTATGTGGCATTTAACTAAAGCTACTGTCAACAGGACCCTCACAGCAAAATGATATCAACTTGCTCTATTGACTTCAACCTTGTACCCCACACTCTCAGCTGAGTATATCGTATAAACCATTAGCAGTTAGCTTAGAAAGCCATGCGGCACCTTTCTACTTGGTCCAAAACATCAATTGAGAAAAGGCTGGATGTATTAAAGATCGCCCAGACTCCACCTTGGGCTGAAGTAAGGCAGTTCAACCAATTGAGCCTGACCTGCCTGGATGCCTTCCATGACTTTAAACACTTAAAAGGCTCATGACTAACCCTCAGGTGCAAGTCACTATTTTTTCAGAGGGATGGAAATTAATGCCTGGTTCCCCGTACCAGAAATACAATCCCAATGACACATAAGGTACTCCTGGAAAGAAAGGATTATTTACCATTACTGGGGACCCCCAAGTGGGACTACTTCCATTCCCAGTCATTTCATGGAGTGGAAATGTCACCTTGGTGTTGGCATGAACAAAAAGGACATGCTGGAATAACTTCCTTCAGGCAGTTTCTCCAAAAACAGATGAGATTCAGCAATTCCAAGTGAACTAGGAACCATATGGTCTACCAGTTTTCTGGGTGCACTTTGGACACACTATCAATCTGTGCCCCACAGGTCAAACTTGAGGAATTTCAAAGAAAACTTTTGGGTGTTGTTTTGGTTATTGTAATGTCCCCATTTCCATAGGAGAGTAAAATAATTTTATTTCCAAAATAATTAGAAAAGGTTAATCTTTAGAAACTTGTAGTTTTTAAATATTAACTGAAGTGCTAAACATACTTTTTATGTCTCTTTCACGTGTAGCAAAAATCGCAGACTACCAAAAACTCACATATGAATTAGTCTGTTTATAAAGTAATATTTTAAAATTAACGTAAATACTTATTTTTCTACATATATTATGTAGTAATTAAAATGACAACTTGGACAATATTAGAGCTCTGATTTAATTGAGGAATGTTTGGCTGATTACAAACAGTGTATTCATTTTATAAAAATGAAATTCTAATTAGTGTTGGCTTCCTGTCAAAATCAGTAATTAAGAAAGTTGTCAAAGTCAATCTTATTATTCATCTTGATAATGAAATTATTTAAACATCAAACATGAATGTTCTATTAGCTTGAGGAGTATAATTGTTGTTAACATTGCTCATAGGGCTTAATAAACGTATCACATCAGCTACATTATCTACCTAAATACCTGTACACAGATGCCTGTGATTAAGAATTTGTGAATCTTTTTAAGATTAAGTATGTGACTGAGATTGTTTTACAAATAATATTTAACTTTCTTGAGTTGGTACATGTGATATGGGAAAATATGGCTCTATATTTTTCTGATAGTGAACCAGAATACTTTTTTTATGATCTGCAAAAATAAACTGCACTTATTTCAAGTGTTCAATTTTATGACTTCTGGCATATATGTCCATGAAACCATTATCCATTACTAAACATATCCATCAATCCTGACAGTTTTCTCCTGCCATTTAATTCCTTCTTCCAGCCCTTCACCATCCAAACCCTTTTCCAGGCAACCACTAATCTGTTTTTATTTCTCATTATATATTTGACTGAATTTTATGTGAATACAATTATAGAGTAAGATTTTTGTCAGGATTCTTTCATAATAATTATTTTGAGATTCAGCCATGTTGTGTTATGTATTAGTAATAAATTCTTTTTTACTGCTAAATAGTATTCCATTGTATAGCTCTACCATACTTTGTTGATCCATTCATCTTTTTTGGACATTGGGGTTGTTTTCAGGTTTTAGCTATTACAAAGATGCTATGAATATTCATGTACAAGTCTTTTTATTGGGACATATGCTTTGATTTGTCTTGGATAAATACCTAGAAATACACAGATGATGGTAGGTCTATATTTTACATTAAATTTTTTTTTTCAAACTTCTAGATAGAAGTCTTTCATCAGATATGTGATTTTCAAATATTTTCCTCCAGTCTGTTAATTCTCTTAACAGTATCTTTTGAAAGACATTCTTATTTTTTAATAAGTTCAATTTATATATATTTTTAAATAAATCATACTTTGGCACACACATAGGACACAAAGATTTTCTCTAATTTTTTTTATTTTTAGAAATTTAAAAATGTGTAGCTTATTTTCATGTTGATGATACATTTTGAGTTATTTTTATTATACTGTCCTTGGTATGCATTTAAGTTTCTTTTGTCTTTTTTTCTGCATTTTGATATACAAATGTCCCAAGACCTTTGTTTTAAAAGGTGATTCTCCCTATGTATCCTTTCTCTATGTACCTTCTCTCTCTTGCTCGCTCGCTCTTTCTGTATACACACACACACATATATCCACACACATCTCTAAACTGTCTATTCTCTTTCATTCATCTGTTAATCTTTTTTATATATCTTTATGTTAGTTTCATATTGACATGAAACATAGAGTTTTACAATAAATCTTAAAATTAGATACTGTGAATCCTCAAAATTTTTGTTTTCAAAGTCATTTTGTCTATATTAGAACTTGTGAATTTCTAAATAAAATTTAAAATCAGGCTACCATACTTTTTCTCTATTGTAAATGGTATCTTTTAAATTTTATTTTGAGGGTACCTATTGTTAATATATAGAAATAAAATTTTTGTATATTGTTCTTATATCTAAAAACCATATTCTTCTCAGCTATAAGTTCTAGCAGATTTTTTGTTAGATTCC
Organism: Phoca vitulina; assembly: GCF_004348235.1. Lineage (NCBI taxonomy): Eukaryota > Metazoa > Chordata > Mammalia > Carnivora > Phocidae > Phoca > Phoca vitulina. The sequence continues at coordinate 15,926,354 of NW_022589729.1, read as the reverse complement.
ATTGAATTTTCTACTTGGGCAAGGATGTATTCTGTAAAGACTATTTTACTTCTTCCTTTCTAGCCAGAATGCTTTTATTTTTATTTTTTTCTTATTGCATTTGCTAGCCTTCCAATTCAATGTTGAATAGAGGCGATGAAAGCAGACATTCTTCCTTTTTTTCCTGATCTTTAAAGTATTTAATTAATCAAGGTATTTAATTAATTAATTTAATCATTACATATGATATTAGCATTAAGTTTTTCACAGAGGCCCTTTGTCAAGTTGAGGGAGTTCCCTGGTATTTCTATTTGTTGACAGTTTTTATTAGGAATGGCTTTTAGATTTATCTATTTTCCAAAGATTTATTTATTTATTTAGAGAGAGAGTGAGCCTGCAAGCAGGGGGAGGGGCAGAGGAAGGAGGGGGAGAGAGAGAATCTCAAGCAGACTCCCCACCAGTGCTGAGCCTGACCGTAGGCTCAATCTCACAACCCTGAGATCATGACACAGTGATAGAGGGAACACGAGCAGGGGAAGTGGGAGAGGGAGAAGCAGGCTTCCCGCTGAGCAGGGAGCCTGACGCGGGGCTCGATCCCAGGACCCTGGGATCATGACCTGAGCCGAAGGCAGACGCTTAACGACTGAGCCACCCAGGCACCTTACTTTTCTGTTTTCTGTTTAATTATTGCCACTCTCATTTTTATTATTGTCTTTCTCCTCCCTTCTTTGGGTTTCATTTGTTCTTCATTTTCTAGTTTTTGTTTGTTTGTTTAAAGATTTTATTTATTTATTTGAGAGAGAGAGCTCGGGGGGGGGGGAAGGCAGTGGGACAGAGGGGACGCTGACTCTCCACTAAGCAGGGAGTCCAACACAGGGCTCAATTTCAGCTCAATCCCAGGACCCTGAGATCATGATCTGAGCTGAAGGCAGACTCTTAATGGACTGAACCACCCGGGCGCCCCTGTTTGTTTGTTTCAAATGAAAGCTGTGGTTCTTCATTTTAGACCTTTCTTCTTTTCTTATACAGGGTTTAGTGTTATAAATTATTTCCTGAGTATTGTTTTAGTAGAATCCCACAAATTTGGATAAATAGTGTTTTAATTTTTACACAGTTAAAAACCCAATTTAATTTTATTTCTTCTTCAAAGTCTGGATTTTATTTTAAATTGTTCTATTTAAAATGCAAATATTTGGGAATTTTCAAGATTGATTTCAAATTGGATTCTATTATATTCAGAGAATATACTTTGTACAGCATAACTCTTTAAAAAATTTATTAAACATGTTTTATTGTCCAGAATATGGAAAGAGAGTCTTGTTAAATGTTTGATGTGGTCTTTAGAAGAATGTGTCTTCTCTTGTTGATGGAATGTGTAACAGATTTCAATTCATTAAAATGCAGTTAAGTCTTCTATATCCTTAGTGATTTTTAGTCTATTTGGTCTATCAAATACTGAGAGTGGTATAAAAATATTTAACTATAATTATGGATTTGTCTTTTTCTCTCTGGAGATCTATCATTGTTTCCTCCTTGTATTTTGAAGCTCTGTTATTAAGTGTACAATTATATTAGGGTTAGTATTGTTATGACCTCTTCATGAATTGTACCCTTTGTCATTATAAAATATTTTTTTAAAGATTTTATTTATTTATTTGACAGAGAGAGAGACAGCGAGAGAGGGAACGCAAGCAGGGGGAGTGGGAAAGGTTGAGAAGCAGGCTCCTGGCTGAGCAGGGAGCCCGATGCGGGGCTCGATCCCAGGACCCCGGGATCATGACCTGAGCCAAAGGCAGGCATTTAACGACTGAGCCACCCAGGCACCTCTGTAAAATATTTTTAATAACTGGTTTATCCATTGCTCTGAAATCTACTTTATCTGATATTAAAAGAGCCACCTCAGGTTTCTTTTGATTAATACTAGCAAGTTATATGTTTCCACCACCTTTTTAACTTTAAACTATGTGTGTCTTTATATTTAAAATGGACATCTTAAAGGCAGCATACAGTTGTTTCTTGGCTTTTTATGCAATTGACCATGTCAGGCTTTTAATTTGGATGTCCATACCATGCCATTTATAATTAATGATATTTTTATGTATGTGTATAAATCTTTCATCTTGTTATTTGTTTACATTGTCCTATCTGGTCTTCTCCCATTTACATCTCTCTCTCTCTCTCTCTCACCCTGGATCAATCAAGTACTATTATTCTATTTTATATCTTCTGTTGGCTGATTAGCTACAACACTCTTTAACAAATTTTATTTTTGTGGTTGTTTTAGAGTTTATAGTATACATCGTTAGCTACTTTCCATTAATCTCTAAATGATATTATGCCACTTTGAAGACTTCACCAGAGTTTCCTTCCATCTCTTTGATTTTGTTGTTTTTGTGTTGGTGGTGCTGTTTGTGAGGGTGTTTTGGTGGTAGGAACACTTAACGTAAGATCTGCCTTCTTAACAAACTTTGAAGTACGCCACACTGTATCGTTAACTACAGGTACTACGCGGTAGAGCAGATCTCTAGAACCTATTCATCTAGCATAACTGAAACATCATACACATTGAACAATGACCTATTGTTCCATAGTTATATCTTGTTTTTAAGATATGTTAGGCAAGTCTAGGGCAGCATTTATTCTAAGTATCTCTCACTGCTAAGGCAAGAGCTTTTTGTGTACTATACCCACAACTCCGTAACTTATGGTGAAAACAGGCCAGTTTTGTGGCCTGTGTTAATAAATGAGTACTATTTCCCATTCTCAAGTCGTGTCTTCACTACTTCATGTGTGAGCTCGTCAGTATTCTACTCAATACTCAACATTTGTGCAGACACTTGGAGGTCTCTATGGATCCCTCTCCTTTCCATTCCCTGTCCTGTGAACTTCAACTGCAACGGCTTCCCTAACCTCTCAGCTACATCCCTTCAACTCAGAGGGTCAGCAAGGCTTTGCCACTGGGCCCTGCTCCCTGCACCACAGCCCGGAACATCTCTCAAGGTGGTAAGCTGAGGAGTCTCACCTTGTGTGTTTCCTGTGTTTAAGGATCACTCTTCTATATTACCTAATATTCCATGGCTTTAAAACCATTATGTCATACATTTTTATTTATTTTTTAATTATTTCAGTCAGAAGGATAAATCTGGTCCCTATTTCCCCATCTTGGCTGGAAGTAGAAGTCCTCAGAATGCTTCTTATTAATATTATTGGAAGTTTATTTTACAGTTCACAATAAGCCCTGCATTACTTTTTTTTTTTTAGGTATACCAAAAAATAAATAAATAATAACATTTTTATGTTGCTTCCTTTAAATACTAATGCTCCTTCAGGAATTCACTTTCTTCTAATAGATAATATCTATAGTATATGATAAACTTGTAACTTGTAATAATTAGTATATATATGGGGGCCTCTATGCAATTTTTAATGAATACCAGATGGCATGAATTCTTATATGTATATCAGTGTATTTTAGAAACTGGATTAAACTTGAACAATAATAAACATGACTCTAAAAAAGGAAGATCACAAAAATATAACCATGAAATATAATTCTCTTAGATTAGCAAATAATTTCCCATTTTTATAACACATATCCATTGAGATATACATATGGCCACGGATAGGTTGTATTGTCAAATGCACATTGGAAAATATGCATGTGAGTCTCTCCAATAACTAGCTCAGTCATGCTACAGTCAAAAAATGGGCATACCACTAGCATAAGCAAAAACACTAATAATACTAAAAACACTACCTTTATAAAGTTTATGTCATGCTTAACATTATCTGTGAGGAATGGACAGCAGTAGTGTCATCTAAGACTTTATTAAACAAACACATACACACACAAAGGACATTTAGTTACTTCTATGTTAAGAAAAGAAACACCCACTTATGTGTGCTTTTCTCACAAAAGAGGCTATGTAACGCCAAGAAAAGAGAATGGTATCAGGACTGAGTCTAATTAGTCTTTTAATCTTCGCTCTTCTGTTTGGTGGCTAAGTAAAATTGGGAAAGTTACATTTCTGAATCCAAATTTTCCTCAATTATAAAATGAAGATAGAATAAATTATAAAAGATAAAAAATAGTAAGACAATAAAATAGACACTAAACACAGAATTCATTTTTGAAGATGTTAAGCAAATATATAATTTTAATGATGGGCAGAGATCAACTGAAATCCTACAAGAATTAACTAGAAATAATAAACATGTTTTTAATGATAATTATTAAATCAAATATGTCTAGTCTGAAAAAGATGATGTTTTCCCCCTGCTCTATCCTGCTAAATCACAGTTACAAACTCCAGAAACGACACAAGATAAAACTAAGATAAAACTCTTAAAGGTGGCATGAAGAAGGCAAACTGGTTTGTCACCTCAGGACTGAAGAAACATCATGGCGTCAGGGCAACTTGTTACCCCTTCAACAAACAGATAAAGAACACTCAGACTTCCCTTATCCCAATTCTTGACCTAGCAACAGAAGGCAGCTAGGAAAGCTTATTCCTTTATCAGGTTAGATGGGAATCCTTCTGAAAACCTCAGAAGAACCCAACACTACTAGGAAATGAATTAGGAACACTACTGAGAACCCAAAAATAAGTGGCCAGGGGAAGCATTCTCTTTTGCTGCCAGGTCGGAGCCTCCACTTTTCGGCCAAGGGATTCTAGAGTATGCAGGTAGTACCTACAAAAGAGACCCAATTACAGGAAGTATCCCAGTCAATAAGCATGTCCTTCCAGGCAAAGGTTCTCCTCCTCACTCAAGGATATTGGGGAGAGCCTATGGAACAAGAGAAAGGGGTCCACTCATAGAAAGTGGCCTTATCCTAGAAGCCTATTTGTCCTATGTGCTCAAGAATTTCCTGGCCTGACCAGATATACCTGAATAGGCAGAAGGGACTCCACCACAACAACATGATCCAGGCAGCCTCTTTGGCCTCACAGGCCCAAGAGCATCTTCACCTGCTCAAGAACGTGGGGCCACCAGAGGGCTTGGATAGCAGGATCCCTCCACACCCCTCCTCCACCTAGAGAAGCCAAGCAACCTATTTCTGCTCTGCTATGCAGCACCATCAGAGTCCAATGGGAGAAAAAGCAGCACTAGATAAACCAAACAGACCAAAAGGCTCTAAAAATTAAGCTGTTAAAAACACATCACACCAAAGTAGGCCAATACCCACATACTAACCCTAAACATTGATTGCCAGCTAAAATAGAATATTTAAATAAGAATTAGAGCCTCCTAACATAACAGACAAAAAAGTCTAGGATACAATAAACAATTCCCCATCATACCAATAATCAGTAATATCACAACTTGAATGAGAAAAGGAAATCAATGAACACTAACACCAAGTTCAATCAGATGGAATTATCTGACCACAATTTTAAGGCAATCCTCATAAAATTATTTCAACATTCACTTGCACATTCTCTTGAACCAAATGAAAAAATAGAAATACTCAGTAAAGACACAGAAGTTGTAAAAAAGAAAGAAGTGGAAATTATAGATATAAAAACATAAAGCAAAAATTAAAATCTCATGGGATTTTTACTAGAGCAAGATAAAAGAGGATAAAATTCGGTGAACTGAGGACAGCAAAATAGATTTCATTCCATCTTAAAACAAACAAACAAAAAAGAACAGAGAAAATAGAAAAAGAAAAAAATTGAATAGAGCCTCAGGGTCCAGTGCAGTGGGACAATAACAAAAGATCCAACATTTGTATATTGGTGTCCCAAAAGGATAGGAAAATGAGACTGGAGCTAAAAGAATATTTGAAGATAGCAGAAAACTCCCCAAATTTGGCAAAAGGCACAAATGTACGGTCCCAAGAAGATAAGCAAACTGCAAACATAATCAACCGAAGAAATTTACACCAACACACATTACAATTATACTTTTTTAAATACTGAAGACAAAGAAAAAATCTTTAAAACAGCCAGAAAGACCATATTACCCATAAAAAAACACTGATTAAAATGGCAGTAAATTTCTCATCTGTGACCATAGACGCCAGAAGAAAGTGGCACAATATTTTTCAAGTGCTGGGGGGGGTGGAAAGAGGAAAAAAAAAAAGATGTCACTGGCAAATTCTACAACCATGAAGCTATACTTTGTTTGAAGTTCTTCAAACAAAAGGGATATGATAAAGAAGTTAACTTAGATCATCAAAAAGGAAAAAGAGACCATGGAAAGAATAGAAAGATGAGTACATACACGGACTATCCTTTCCTCTTGAGTTTTATAGTATTTGATGATTAAAACAAAGATATTTAACACCACCAGATACTTGGTGTTAATACAAATACAATGATATTTAAAAGTGGGAAAGGGAGGGGCTCCTGGGTGGCTCAGCCCTTTGAGCATGGGACTCTTCATTTTGGCTCAGTTCATGATCTCAGGGTTGCGAGATCAAGTCCCGCGTGGGTCTCAGCTGAGTTTGGAGCCTGCTTAGGATTCTCTCTCTCCCTCTGCCCCTCCCCCACCTGTACGCATGCTCTCTGTCTCTCTCTCTCAAAAAGAAAAAAAAAAAGTGGGAAAGGTACTTAAATGGACTATTTCCACATTTCACTTGAAGTGGTAAATGTTGTTATCAATAGTTTCTTTTAAGTATATATATATATATAATATATATATAATATATATATATACTTCTTTTAAGTGTATATATAGGAATACCCAGAGCAATCATGATAAAAAAGTGTAAAAAGAGATACTCTCAATAATACTAAATAAATAAATTCAGGTGGACTCTCCAAAAGGTTCAAATAACCCACAGGAAAGCAAGAAGGAAAAAAAAAGGAGAGAGAGAGAAATGGAAACAAGAGGGGCCAGAAGGAACAATTCATCCTTCATCCTAGAAAGAATATATCTCCACATGCCCCACACCACTGTACCTCCAGACATTTTTCTGAAGGTGGAAGGCCTCTGAGTTTTTGTCAGAATTATTTCTCACTATCTTACATGCAAATGTCTTCCCCCAAAATCTAGAATAGTTGTTAGTTTTTGCTCACCAGATCCAATCAGCATAATCTTAGTGCAATGGACGAGTATGATGTCTTATGGAAGAGAAATGCAATCGAGTTCTCTGTTTACTAAATTATGATACAGAACTAGAAAGCTGATATGCCACAGAGATAGGACAGTGAGCATGTACTGCTAGCCTTGACAGCTGAAAGCAAACTGCTTCTGGTGGTTTTTATTAAGAGATACTGAGAAGAAGGAAAGAAGGAAAGGAAAGGAAGGGAAAGGAAAGGAAAGGAAAGGAAAGGAAAGGAAAGGAAAGGAAAGG